>NC_137974.1:27374673-27974673 GCF_963924665.1 Micromys minutus | reverse complement strand
AAATGCTTCTGAGTGTTCGGCTTTTTGTGGGCAAGCAGTGAGTTCTGGTGGCAGGTACTCAGTTGTCTTTGTTGGTTCAGGTGGGGGAGCTCTTGTGAGGCTGCTCTGGGAAATTGGACCTTTGCCCACTGGTCCTTAATACTAGTGGAGGGGATCTGGCTCTTTCTCTAGGCTATAATGGATCCCTTTCCAGCAAGTACAGCACTCTCTGCTCACTGAGAACTCATGGTGTGCCCTCCCTGGGCCTTTGTGTCAGGTTTACTTCTGGTCCAGGTGTAAAAGAGCCTGTGGAGTTGTTATTCCAGAACCACCTTCCCTAGGCAAATCAAGATTTTTCTCTGACACTATCCTGGGCACTGTCTCCAAGCACTCTTTGTGCTCTGTGTACTGACTGCACAACCTCACTAGGTCTGTACCCCAGATTACCTGCTGGTCTCGGTGGAAGAGCTCCTTGGTGCCATGTCATCCAGCAAAGCCTTTCTGGGCCGGATACTCTTTTACTGTGGGCCCAGAAAGGAACTTTTGCTACAAGCACTGCCTCCAAGCACTGTCTATGTTCTGGGTGCTCATGTTGCAGCCTCCCCAGGCCTGTGCTCCAGGTTATCTGCTGGCCCAAGTGGCAGGGTGCCCGGGCGTCTGATCCAGTAGCACAGCTGTTCTCGGTGGATCCAGATACTCTCTTACTGTGGGATGGAAAGGAAGAATCATGTTTTATGGAGGGACAAACCCAGTTTCTGCCAGTGCTTGTGCCCATCTCCCTCCCCCCTGTGTCTACTCACGCGCTCTCACATATGCTACACGGAGTTGAGTCTACCCTAGTGATCTCATCTCAGCTTGAGAATATCCAAAAATATGTCTTTTACAAATAAGGTTATGTTTATATATAATAGATTAATAGTGCAGTTTGTCTTTTTGGAGAAAGTAGTTTAACCATTAACAATAAATCAATTTTTTTAAACGACTTTATTTTACAAAACAAAGATAAATGTAAAGATTTTAAACATTTTTTTGCTTAAAATTATACATTTTTGTCAGTACTGTTTTTTCAGACATTAAAATAATTTTTACATAAAACTATGTGAATATATTTTTTAGTCAGTACTTGATTTTTTTCAAGGGCTTGACAGTATGCATTAAAAACCTAATAGTTACAATAAGCGTAAAGTACATGCAAAACAAAATGCAACATGGAAATAGTCAAAGTCTTCTTGTTTTGTAAATGTATATATATATATATATATATTTGTTTTCTTTATTTCTTGGACTTCATACAGTCTGTGAGTTGTTTCTGGGGGCGTGCAAGCCTCTGGGGTTAGCATCCCACTATCAGTGACTGCATATTATGTCTGTTCTTTTGTGACTGGGTTATCTCACTCAGGATGATATTCTCTAGATGCAGCCATTTTCTTAAGAATTTGGTTAAGTCATTGTTTCTGGTGGCTGAGTAGTATTCATTGTGTATATGTACCACAATTTTTGTATCCATTCATCTTCTGAAGGACATCTGGGTTACTTCCAGCTTCTGGCTATTATAAATAGAGCCGCTATGAACATTGTGGTGCATATATCTTTGTTGTGAATTAAAGTGTCTCTGGGGTATATGCCCAGAAGTGGAATAGCTGGGTCTTAAGGTAGTACTATATCCAATTTTCTGAGGTATCGCCAGACAGGTTTCCAGAGTGGTTCTAATAGCTTGCATCTCCACCAACAGTGGAGAAGTGTTCCTCTTTTTCCGCAGCCTCGCCAGCATCTGCTCTTATCTGAGTTTTGGATCTTGGCCAATCTGACTGGTGTGAGGTGGAATCTCAGGGTTGTTTTGATTTGCATTTCCCTGATGGCTAAGGATGTGGAGCACTTCCTCAGATGTTTCTCGGCCATTCGGTGTTCCTCAACTGAAAATGATTTGTTTAGCTCTGTACACCATTTTTTAATAGGGTTATTTGATTCTCTGGTGTCTAGCTTTTTGAGTTCCTTGTACACCTTGGATATTAGGCCTCTATCTGATGTGGTGTTGGTAAAGATCTTTTCCCATTCTGTTGGTTGCCGTTTTGTTTTCTTGATGATGTCCTTAGCCTTACAGAAACTTTGCAATCTCATTAAGTCCCGTTTGTTAATCTTTGATCTTAGAGCTTGAGACATTGGTGTTTTGTTCAGGAAATTTTCTCCTGTGCCTATGTGTTCTAAGGTTTTCCCTACTTTCTCATCTAATAGTTCCAGTGTATCTGGTTTAATGAGGAGATCTTTAATCTACTTACACTTGAGCTTTGTACAAGGAGATAAGAACGGGTCTATTTTCATTCTTTTGCATGTTGAGTGCCAGTTGGACCAGCACCATTTGTTGAATAGGCTGTCCTTTTTCCATTGAATGTTTACTGCTCCTTTGTCAAAAATCAGGTGACCATATACATGAGGGCTCATTTCTGGATCTTCTATTCTATTCCATTGATCCACATGCCTATTTCTGTACTAGTACCATGCAGTTTTCAGCACAATTGCCTTGTAATATAGCTTGAGGTCAGGGATAGTGATTCCCACAGATGTTTTCTTGTTGTTGAGGATGGATTTTGCTATTCTAGGTCTTTTGTTATTCCATATGAAATTGCACATTGATCTTTCCAATTCCATGAAGAACTGGGTTGGAATTTTGATGGGGATTGTATTGAATCTGTAGATTGCTTTTGGTAGGATGGCCATTTTTAAGATGTTGATCTTTCCAATCCATGAGCATGGGAGATCTTTCCATTTTCTGAGATCCTCCTAAATTTCTTTCTTTAGAGGTTTGAAGTTCTTGTCATACAGGTCCTTCACTTGCTTAGTTAGAGTCACACCAATGTACTTCATAGTTTTTGTAACGATTGTGAAGGGTACATTTTCCCTAATTTCTTTCTTCACATGTTTGTCCTTTGAGTATAGGAAGGATACTGATTTGTTTGAGTTAATTTTGTATCCAGCCACTTTGCTGAACTTGTTTATCAGCTGTAGGAGTTCTCTGGTGGAATTTTTGGGGTCACTCAAGTACACTATCATGTCATCTGCAAAGAGTGATGTTTTTATCTCTTCCTTTCCGATTTGTATCCCCTTGATCTCCTTTTGCTGTCTAATTGCTCCAGCCAGGACTTCCAGTACTATGTTGAATAGGTAGGGGAAGAGTGGGCAGCCTTGTCGAGTCCCTGATTTTAGTGGGATTGCTTCAAGTTTCTTGCCATTAAGTTTGATGTTGGCTGTTGGTTTGCTGTATATTGCTTTTATTATGTTTAAGTATGGGCCTTGGATTCCTGTTCTTTCCAGGACTTTTAACATGAAGGGGTGTTGGATTTTGTCGAATGCTTTCTCAGTGTCTAGTGAGATGACCATGTGATTTTGGTCTTTGAGTTTGTTTATATGGTGGATTACGTTGATGGATTTCCTTATGTTAAACCATCCCTGCATCCCAGGGACGAAGCTTACTTGGTCATGGTGAATGATCTTTTTGATGTGTTCTTGGATTCGGTTTGCAAGGATTTTGTTGAGTATTTTTGCATCAATGTTCATAAGTGAGATTGGTCTGAAGTTCTCTTTCCTTGTAGGGTCTTTGTGTGGTTTAGGTACGAGGGTTATTGTAGCCTCAAAAAATGAGTTGGGTAATATTCCATCTGATTCTATCTTTTGGAATAGTTTGGCGAGTGTTGGTGTTATATCCTCAATAAATGTTTGATAAAATTCTGCACTGAACCTGTCTGGACCTGGGCTTTTTTTGGTTGCGAGGCTTTTGATGACTTCTTCTATTTCTTTAGGTGTTATAGGGTTATTTAGATGGTTTACTTGGTCCTGGTTTAACTTTGGGAGCTTGTATCTGTCTAGAAATTAGTCCATTTTCTCCAGATTTTCCAATTTTGTGGAGTATAAGTTTTTGTAGTAGGATCTGATGATTTCTTGAATTTCCTCAGTTTCAGTTGTTATGTCGCCACTTTCCTTTCTGATTTTGTTAATTTGGATACTCTCTCTTTGCCCTCTAGTTAGTCTGGCTAGGGGTTTATCAATGTTGTTGATTTTCTCAAAGAACCAACTCTTGGTTTTGTTGATTTTTTTCAATGGTTATTTTGGTTCTATTTGGTCTATTTCTGCCCTAATTTTGATTATTTCTTGCTGTCTACTCTTTTTGGGTATATCTGCTTCCTTTTGTTCTAGGGCTTTTAGCTGTGCTGTCAGGTTGGTGATGTGAGCTCTCTCCAGTTTCTTTTTGGAAGCACTAAGGGCTATGAGTTTTCCTCTCAGTACTGCTTTCATTGCATCCCATAGGTTTGGGTATGTTGTGTTTTCGTTCTCGTTCAATTCTAGAAAATCCTTAATTTCTTTCTTTATTTCTTCTTTGACCCTGCTATCCTTTAACAGAGCATTGGTTAGTTTCCATGTGTATGTGGGCTTTTTGTTGTCTTTGTTGTTCTTAAAGACCAGCCGTAGACCATGATGATCTGAGATGATGCATGGGAGTATTTCAATCTTCTTATATTGATGGAGGCTTGTTCTGTGTCCAATTATGTGGTCAATTTTCGAGAAGGTGCCATGGGGTGGTGAGAAGAAGGTGTATTCTTTTACTTTGGGATAGTATTTTCTGTATATATCTATTAATTCTAGTTGGTTCAAAGTCTCTGCTAGTTTTGCAGTGTCCTTGATCAGTTTCTGTTTCCCTGATCTGTCCATTGGTGACAGTGGGGTATTAAAGTCTCCCACTATTATTGTGTGGGGCGAAATGTATTTTTTGAGCTTTAGTAGGGTTTCTTTTATGAATGTGGGTGATTTTTTGTTTGGAGCATATATGTTAAGGATTGAGAGTTCCTCCTGACAGATTTCCCCGGTAATGAGTAAAAAGTGTCCTTCCTTATATTTTTTGATAACTTTTGGCTGGAAATTTACTTTATTCAATATTAGAATAGCCACTCCAGATTGCTTCTTGGAGCTGTTTGCTTGGAAGTTTTTTTCCCACCCTTTTACTCTGAGATAGTGTCTGTCTTTGTCTGTGAGATGAGTTTCCTGTATGCAGCAAAAGGCTGGATTTTGTTTATGTATCCAGTCTGATAGTCTATGTCTCTTTATTGGGAAGTTGAGACCATTTATGTTAATAGATAACAAGGAGTAGTTGTTTCTGTTTCCTGCCATTATTGCTTTTTTGGGTTGAGTTGTGTCTGTGTGTTTTTATTGATTTAGTTTTCTTGTTTAGGAGTTTTCTTGTTTTTACTAGGCTGTATTTTCCCTCATTGTATTGGGTTTTCCACCTATAATTCGTTGTAGTGCTGGGTTTGTGGTCAGATATTGTGTGAATTTTGATTTGTCTTGAAATATCTTTGTCTCTCCATCGATGGTGATTGATAGTTTTGCTGGGTATAGCAGCTTGGGCTGGCACTTGTGCTCTCTTAAGGAGTGCATGATGTCTGTCCAGGCTCTTCTAGCTTTCATAGTCTCTGTTGAGAAATCGGGTGTGAGCCTGTTTGGACTGCCTTTATATGTTACCTGACCTTTTTCCCTTACTGCTTTTAGTATTCTTTTTTTACTTTGGGCACTTGATGTTTTGACTATTATGTGTCTGGAGGTATTTCTTTTCTGGTCCAACCTATTTGGAGTTCTGAAGGCTTCTTTTATGCTCGTGGTCATCTCATTCTTGAGGGTAGGGAAGTTTTCTTCTATGATTTTGTTGAAGATATTTACTGTGCCTTAGTTGATACTTTTCTCCTTCCCTCTATTCCTATTATTTTTAGGTTCGGTCTTCTCATTGTGTCTTGTATTTCCTGGACATTTTGTGTTAGGAGCTTTTTGTTTTTTGAATCTTCTCTGGTTGTTTTTTCTGTTTGCAATGTTGTCTTCTGCCCCCGAGATTCTCTCTTTGATCTCTTGTAATCTATTTAAAATGCTTGCTTCTGTGACTCCTGATTTCTTTTTGGTGTTCTGACTTAGGGTTATCTCTTTTAGTGTTTGCTTTATTGTGTCAATCTCTGTTTTAATTTCCCTCTTCCATTCCTTTATTTCTTTGGTTCTTTTTTCCTCTAGTTCTTTGATTTCTTTGAGTGTTTTTCTTGTTTCTTCTTTAAAAGCTTCTGAATCTTTTTGCTTTTCCTCCCTATCTTGTTTAATTATCTCTATCAGCATCTTGAGGTATGATTTCAGGTCTGTGTCTTTTTTTTATGGAGTGTTTGGAATTCCGATGTTTGCTGTTATGCGAGAGCTGGGCTCTGATGTTGCCAGATTGTCTTGGTTCCCTTGGGATATACTCTTTCTCTTTCCTCTTGCCATTTTGTTGTCAGTGATATATTCTTGCCTTTCCCTTGTATCTGGTCTGTGTCCCTGGTTCTCCACTGGTTCAGGTGTCAGGTGGGTCGAGCCCTGTTTTATGCCTCAGAGTCGTCGGGTGTGAGCAGAAGTTCCAATGTTCTGTTTCTGTTTGCTGGATCAGGCACGGCAGGGCAGGGCAAGGCAGGGGGTGCACTTTTCCTTTGCACTCTGCAGAGATCTCTCTGCTCCCCTGCGGTCTAGGTCTCCCACTCACCAGTTGCTCAGCCTCTATGAGCCGCCGATCAGGGTGGCAGGTAGGCCAGGCTCCGCTCTGCATCTGGAAGTCGCCTCTGGGTGGAAACAGAAGTTCTAATTTTCTGTTCCCAATAGCTGGATCGGGCAAAGTGGGGCAGGGCAAGTTAGGGTGTGCACTTTCTGTGTGCACTCCGCAGAGATCTCTCTGCTCCCCTGCAGTCTAGGTCTCCCACTCACCAGTTGCTCAGCCTCTATGAGCCGCCGATCCGTGTGGCAGGTAGGCCAGGCTCCGCTCTGAGTCAATAAATCAATATTTATCAAATAGGACAGAGTACAAAAGAGTGCATTTGATCCACCACAGCCCCTGACTTGGGATACAGAATTAAAAACAAAATTAGAATTTATCTTCTGAAGGGATAGCATAGATTGGGGCTACAGCACTCAAAGTGGTGTGTGGAATGAGATTATGAAGGACTATAAAAGACACAGGGTGGGTCAGAGAGTGACAGAGATGATGTGTAGAAAGATAGAGAGGGATGAATCACAGTGGCTTCAGCTCTGCAGGCAGGCATCCTTTTTTTTCAACTTCCCTTTTTTAGAGGATGGAATAACCCAAGTGACCTTCTGTTGCTTGAAAGTAAAAGAAGAAAGATACAGCACTGTTTTGGTCCTCCTGATTCAGGGAGGTAGATTTGGGAGATGAGACTGAAGGAAAGGCAGGCAAGGAACAGGAGCTGCCAACTCCTTTGTTTGCATTTTGCCTTGTACTTTGCTACTATTCTTTGTTTTCTGCCATGGAATCTCATAGGCAACATTTCCTGGTAAAATAACCCTGACCTTCATATCCAGTTAGAGCAAGGCCTAGAAAAAAAAACATTGTTGGTATTACATTCTTTTATTAAGCCATGCATCTCTTGTTCTCTTGGGTTTAGATAGACCAATATAATGATTAGAGTAATCTCTCTCTCTCTCTCTCTCTCTCTCTCTCTCTCTCTCTCTCTCTCTCTCTCTCTCTCTCTCTCTCCCTCCCTCCCTTCCTCCCTTCCTCCCTCTTTCCTCCAACCCTCTTGCTGCTATTGCTGTCCTTTCCTTTTTTTCAAGTTTCCACTCTAATTTTAACTAAAATTTACTTTTCTTTCTCTTGATTTATTCATAAAGGTTGTGTATTTCACATGGGGCTGTAAAAGTATACATGTCTGTGCATTCACAGAAGCCAGAGAAGGGCACTGGGTATACTGGTCTACCACGCATTATCTTATTTTCTTAGCACAGAAACTCTCACTGAACCTGGAGCTAGGCTGTCATTTAGCAAGCTATGACGATCTTTTTATTTCCACTGTGAACACTGTGATCATGCATGGTCTCGTAAGGGATGCTTGCTGTTAGAACTTAGGTCATTATGTTTTTATAACAATCTCATTTATCCGTGGTGCCATCTCCCCAGCACCAAAAGTTTTCTCATAATGAATACTTTTATACAATATGGAGCTATCTGTGAAGCAAATAAAAGACAATTAGGGGAAAGTGATCAAACATACATAATTCCAAATCTGCCTTAACATAAATTCAATAATTCTGTGTGAGACACTGTCTCAGGTGTACGCTAAACTTGGCATTCAGGTTTGGAAACCAGGTGCAGGCTCAGAGTGTACACTTCCTTATCACTGGAGACCAGTGTCATTCTTCCAAGTATCTGTACATCACTTCCTTAGTTAAATATTAATGATAATGATAATGTTTTTCAGAGGCTTGTGAAATGTCCTATAAGATCACAAAGTGGATCTCAGGAGCCAGGGCTTTTCCTGATGACCAATAGCAACAATCACATGGGTATTGAGGGGTCCAGGACGCTGAGTTAATAGTCACTATAATTAACATTCTCTGGGTCAACCTCTAGGAAAAACATGCAAAGAATAAAAATAACTTTCATTCTTATTAGTGTATTTGCTTTTGGGCACTTCAGAAATCTAGTTACAGGTAGCAGAATTATTTTCATTTTAAAAGTCTTTAGGGTGGGAATTTTGAATTCTTTATTTTAGAAGATAATGTTTTACTGATTCTTGTGACTTTGTGAATTAGCAAGGCTAATCTGAAGCACAAAGTATGTTTTGATAGTGTTGAATTTGCTAAGCGAGTTCCTTCTAAATACCATTATCTCCCAATATACAGTAGTGTCTATTTCAGGTCTAAGAGATGGCATTTCATTGAGAAGTCTATTTCCAACTGCTGAAATTTCTTTTATGTGGACCTTGACATACCTTACCAGCTCTGCTCTAAAATTCTTGCAATCACACTCCTGTCAGCATCAAAGAGTGATGGATGAATGTTGTCAAGTAGGAAGATACATTTTGTGGGACACTAACTATATAATGCATTTGCCTGGTGTATTAATACCAGTAAATTTTTATTCTTACTGAAGGAAAATAGTTTGATCAAAACAAATTCTCTTTTAAAAATTTCATGTAACATTTTACATGATTTGTTAAATTACATATAACACATTATAAGGTTTTATGCTTGAAATATTTTTGGGGTTCCAGTGAAACTTTATTCATGGTATTCAAGAGAGTAGGGAGGGCTCCCTAGGTTCCTATTATTATGACGGTCTGGGTTGAAAATTGTGAGGGAGATGCTTAGTGTTGGGGGCCAAGTTGAGATGGGACTCTTCAGCAATTGAGGGCCTCTCTCTTGCTCCCAGTGTCCTTGCTGGGGGTTGGGTGGTCCAAGGTTTCTTATTCCTTAGAGGCCATGAAGGCCATGAGGCCCACCACCCTGTTGCTGTAGCTGTCTTCATTGTCATACCAGGAAATGAGCTTCACAAAGTTGTCATTGAGAGAAATACCAGCTCCAGCATCAAAGGTGAAAGAGTGGGAGTTGCTGTTGAAGTTGCAGGAGACAATCTGGTCCTCAGTGTAGCCCAGGATACCCTGTAGTGGGCCCTCAGCTCTCTGCTTCACTATCTTCTTGATGTCATCATAATTGGCAGGCTTCTCCAGGCTGCATGTCAGATCCACAAGAGATACATTGGGGGTAGAAACACGGAAGGCCATGCCAGTGAGTTTCCCATTCAGCTGTGGGATGACCTTGCCTACAGCTTTGGCAGCACCAGTGGATGCAGAGATGATGTTCTGGGCTGCCCCACAGCCATCACACCACAGCTTTCCAGAGGGGCCATCCACAGTCTTCTGAGTGACAGTGATGGCATGAACTGTGGTCATTAGCCCTTCCATAATGCCAAAGTTGTCATGGATGAACTTAGCCAGGGGAGCTATGCAGTTGGTGGTGCAGGATGCATTGCTAACAATCTTGCATGAGTTGTCATATTTCTCATGGTTCACACCCGTCACAAACATGGGGGCATGGGCCGAAGGGACAGAGATGATGACCCTTTTGGCCCCACCTTTCAAGTGGGCCCTGGCCTTCTCCATGGTGGTGAAGACTCCAGTAGACTCCATAACATACTCAGTACCAGCATCTCCCCATTTGATGTTATTGCGATCCCGCTCCTGATTAATGGTGATGGGCTTCCCATTGATGAAAAAACTTCCCATTCTCAGCCTTGACTGTGCCATTGAATTTGCCTTGGGTAGAGTCGTACTGAAACATGTAGGCCATGTAGTTGAGGTCAATGAAAGGGTCATTGATGGCAACAATCTCCACTTTGCCAGATCTAGAGCAGAAAACAGTCCTGGTAACCAGGTGCCCAATATGGCCAAATCCGTTCACACTGACCTTCACCATCTTGTCTAAGGGACAAGGCTGGCACTACACGAGAAGATGCGCTGTCTCTGAAACAGGGAGGAACAGAGAGCCTATGTCTGAAATTTTTATTTGGATTGAACCATACACAAAATGAAAAGTATGGTGAGACCACCAGGAAACACAGAAATAAAAAATAATCAACAGAAAAATATATCTGCTGGCAGACATTTAAACTTTGGGATATTTGGCTTATCAAATATCCCATTATTTAGCATACTTAATGTAGAGATATTATAATACCTCTATATTAATAAAAGTTAATTATATTTGATTATTTTTATATTGATATATAATTACATAATTATATATTAATTAAGTTTATTAATAAAAGAGAATACTAATAAAAAGAAATAGTTAACCAAGAAGCACTTTGTTATAGTTCCTTTATATTTTGTGCATCTGTTATGTTCAATCCTATTAAGAAAAGGAATAATTGCTTTATAATTAAATTTTGTCTCAGATGCCATGGCTAATTCATTTTGCTTTTTGTTTTTAAAAGCCAATAGAAAAATATCCAGTGTTTGCTTTTATAAAACTAAACTTGCTTTACAGTCGAGGGCTGTACCAATTTATTTGGTTACTACCTAACCCATGAACTCTTCATGTTTTTTTACCCTCTTAATTGAATAAAAACAAAACAAGGTCACCATTTAATAAGCAGAGAATTCTGGCTTCTGAGAGCTAACCATGTGCTTCACATCTTGATTCCACTATTACCCTCATGATCATGGAGGACTTGACGCAATCAGCCTTTGCCTCAGTCTTTTCAAGAATATAATGAACAATGAAATAATGATGTCCTTCCCATGGGATTCAAAGACTAACTGACAGAAGTCAGGACCATATTGTGGTTGTCAGTGTCAATTACATGTGAATAGAGAGCCTCTTCCCCCAGTGCAAACATTGGATTGAGCATACTCTCCCCTCCCACTTTCCCATGGTTCTCCCCAGGGCCTCGATGTTTTACAATAGAATGACACCCATAGTGTCTCACAAGAATGATGCCTTATGGTGTTGTGCAAAGCTTGAGGCCTCTCAGTCTGCTTCCTCTTTACATCTGTCAAGGCAGACTATCAAGGATTATGCATACCTTCCTATGCACACTAAGAGGGGAAACCTGAGGGTTGGATGGAGAGAAGGCTTGGTGGGAAGAGTGCTTGCTGCTGTGTTAGTGTAAGCACCTGCTATTAGATCCCCAGCACCCAGAGAAAAGGCAAACATGGTCTTACACACTTGTAGTGTCTGTTCCCGGAAGTTTGAGACCAGGAGGATGCCAAGAGCTTTTAGCCAGTTTGGGAACTCCAGATTCCATGAGAGATGCTCTCTCAAGACACAAGGTGGAGAGCGATAGAGGAAGACACTGGGCATTGACTTCTGAAACACACACAGAGACATATTTCTAAAGGAAGAAAGCCTATCTCCTTTAAATGGAGAAATCCACTGTAGTCCAAAGTGAAAGACCAGATCACATGTCTCTGGAGATGTGACAAAATAAAACTAATCAATGCAATCATATTGTCTTCTGTAACTCACTGTTACAGAACTGATGCTGTCCCAGGGAGACTGGCATTTTTTGTTGTACATGCAATATATAATTGTCCTGAGAAAATGTATATAGCTGAACAATCTAGTTCTACTGCCTTTCCATTGTACGGTCTCCAATAAATTCTTTTGGAACTGGGTAAGCAGAATGGCGTGCTGTGTTTTCTTATCCTGTATTTACAACTTTTAGTCTCTGGTCCCAAGTGGTGAAGTCAGTCCTCACATTAGCATTTCAGAGATACCTGTAGACATCAATACACAAGAGAGATTAGTGCTCAATTGGTCTAAATTCAAAAAAAGCCTTTGAACTTGAAACTGTTTATTTTTTTTTTCTGTTTCAAAATGATAACCACCTGCTGCCTTGCTAGAGTTTTGCTTCTTCCAGTCAAAATAATGGAGCTCTTAAAAATGTATTTTTATTTTTGAGAAGCAGAACATTAAGAAAAAGACATTTAAAAAATTCCTTAGGTTTTGTTTGCACCACAGTTGAGTACTCAACCCTGGAGGTAAAGAACTTTAATGTAATCATCATAAATACATGAGGTACATTTAGAAATTTTATGTTTTGTAATCCGGTCACACTATCTTTTTCTTGCAAAAAGTTTCCATTGCCAGCAGCGCAGAGAAGACAGCTGAATTTCTGCTTTTATGATTGTACATTGATAGCACTCATTTGGAAACAGTGTTTGAAAGGCAAAGCATTTCCACGTATTTCCTTGAAGAATGGTGCAATTGCTATCTGCAAACAGTTATAAAGGCTTTAATTAACACCTTAGAATTTCAGAGAGAGACCTGTAAATAAACAGTAGATTGAGATTTGAAAAGGTATTTTTATAAACTCTTAGCAAGTCTGATACTTTTAATGAAAGTACTGCTTCACAGTGTCTCTAGGAATTCCTGTGTCCCTAAATGTGAGCGCTGGTCTTCTTGTCTGCTGACAGCCTTTTCATGGCCACCCTTCCAACTGCCTCTGCATTAGCTTGTCCCCTTGTCAAGAACTTTCCATGAGTTTCCCTCTTCAGTTTTAATTTTTCTCTCTTATATTTTCATCTTTGATACCTTATCACTCAACTTCAAAACTTTAGAACTCACATAATCCTTGACTTTGCCCAATATTTTTTGCTAGTTAATTAGTTTTGCTCTGCGATTTCTATTTTCTTTTCATCATCATCATCATCGTCATCGTCGTCGTCGTCGTCGTCGTCGTCGTCCTCATCATCATCATCATCATCATCATCATCATCATCATTATTATTATTTAATCTTTTTTATAGTCCTGTAGTTATTCCCCTCCTAGTCTGTCCTCTGACTGTTCCTCATCCCATTCCTCCTCCACATTCTCCAAGAAGATGTCCCTACCCTATCCCTGCTCTTACTCCATCAGACCTCCCCATTCTTTGGTCTCAACTCTTGAGGGTTAAGAGCATCTTCTCTTACTAAAACCAGACCAGGCAGTCCTCTGCAGTATATGTGTCTGGGCTTCATAGCAGCTGGTATGTGCTGCCTGGAACTATCTCAGGTCCATGTAGACCTCGTGCTTGCTGCTTTAGTCTCTGTGAGCCCCTGTGCTCTTACAGGGGATTAATTGATTCTGTGGGCTGTGTTTCCCTGTATCCATGTGCTCACTGACTTATACAACCCTTCCCCTGAGCTTCAAGGGGTAACACACTCACAAAAGAACACACATGATATGTACTCACTGATAATTGGATATGAGCCCCAGAAAGCTTTGAATAACCAGGAAACAATTCACAGACCTCAATAAGCTCAAAAAGAAGGAAGGCCAAAATGGGGGTGCCTCAGTCCTTCTTAGAAGGGAAAACAAAACACTCACAGGAGGAAATACAAGGGCAAATAGAGAAACAGGTATTGAAGAAAAGATCATCATCCTCACCTGGGGATCTACCACATATGCAGCCACCAAACCCAAGCACTGTTGCTGATTCGAAGAAGTACTTACTGGCAAGAACCAGATAGAGACGCCTTCTCAGGGACTTTGCCAGATACAGATACAGCTGAGCATGCTTGCAGCTAACCATTGGACTGAGCACTGGGACCCCAATGAAGGTGCTAAAGAAAGGACTGAAGGAGCTGAAAGGGGTTGCAATTTCAAGGGACGAACAACATTATCAACCAACCAAACCCTCCACAACTCGAAAGAACTAAAACACCAAGCATTTAGCACACATTGAGAGACCTATGGCTCCAATTGCATATGTAGCTGAAGATAGCAGTGTCTGGCATTAAAGTGAGAAGAGGCCTTTGGTTTAGGAAGGGCATGTTTCCCAATGTAGGGGAATGCCAAGGTGCTGGGATAGAGAGGCTGATTAGGAGTGAGTGCACCTTCTTGAAGACAACTGGATGGTGAGAGGGGGATGAGAATAACATTTCAAATGTTAATGCAGAGAGTATCTAATAAAATAAAAAATAAAACAGTCAATAAAATAAAAGAATAATAAAAATAAGATCTATCTAAAATTATGGTTTTACTTTTTCCTGAATTTATGCAAATAAAATCACATTTGTTGTCTTTTTATTGGGTTGCTTTGTATAACATCGGAAAGCATTCCATGGAGCTTCTTTCCATTAAATTTGCGTATTAATATTCTGTTTGATATTGCTGAATGAGGATGGAGTGCACTTCGTTTTTCATTTACAAATTCTTGAATGTTTGGCTGCTTCAAATTTTGGCTATTTCAAACCAGGCTGGAATGAGCATTATGTAAAATTTTAATATGAATAAGTTCTTCTATTTCTTGTGAATCAACATCAAGGTGTGAAACAGCAGTTCTAGTAGGTTCAATGTGTTAATAAGCCTAAGAATATTTTAGGACATTGTGGGGAATGCATAGGGTGTGTTGTCTCATAGCACTGGAGTAAAGCAGATGTGCCAGTTAACATCACTCACAGAGGAGATGAAGAAGGTTCTACCTTTTCCAGTCAGTGTGGTAAAAGGTCACAATTTGTGGCTAGGTTCCTGGACTAGAGCCAGTTTTCTGGGAGGGAACCAAGTGACTGAAGTGTAGCCTTACTCCTAAGAAGTTCTATACTGTCATAATTTTTTCAGTCAATTCCCCTAAAAGGCCTATGCCATTTACTGTCCACATTTGGGACAAAAAGAAACATTGTGACATTTCTGGGTTTATAGGACAAGAGGGAATGGTTGACTTTGACACTTGTGTGTGTGGGAAGCCATTATCATAGCTTCCTGATTGAGTGACAGCTTGAGAAACTTTGGTCTAACTAAATTCTTGCTAATGAAGTCACTAATGAATGGGTTCAATAATAATTTCCTGCTTAAAAAAATTGGGGTGGACCTACTTAGAAAAAACCTTGCTTATCAGTTTTTCAGGCAAGATATACACAATAAGAAAATCAGACAAAATTCTTGAAAGCAGCCTTGTCTGTACTTGTGAGCCCATTCTAGGGACAGAGGGCTGGAGGACTAGTGCAGAGATGAATCATCCAGCCCTACCATTTCCTTATCTGCTTTCAATTTGTCAATCCAGCTCCTTCAAAGGCTGATCATTACAAATTCAGCCACAAAGTAACTCTGATTACTGCTGTGGTTCCAGATGTTCTATTGTTGCTAGAGAAGATATATGCAGACTGGAAATATCTCAGGCTCCTGGGGCATGCTGGATACATTTTAAAACAGTTCCTTAAGTAAAGAGGGTTCCAAGTGAGCTAAGCAAGGATGAGACCCTAATGAAACTGCCAAGTTGGGTGGAGAAAAGTCCACAAGGCCTGAATCCTACATAAAAACCACAGGGACTGAAGAAAACTGGGAGTTGAGAGAGATGGCTTTTCCCAAGGAAATCAAAACTGGGAGTTGAGAGAGATGGCTTTTCCCAAGGAAATCAAACCAATTGTTTGTCCATGGTTAAGTGGTTCTGAAAATATATAACTCCACAATTTATATTCAGAAACATATATATATATATATATATATATATATATATATATATATATATATATATATATATATACACACACACACACACACACACACACACACACACACACACACACACACACATATTGCACTGGCTGGTTTTGTGTCAACTTGACACAAGGTGTGGTTTTCACAGAGAAAGGAGCTTCACTTGAGGAAATGGCTCCATGAGATTCAGGTGTAAGGCATTTTCTCAATTAGTGATCAAAGGGGGAGGGCCCAGCCCATTGTGGGTGGTGCCATCCCTGGGCTGGTAGACCTGCGTTCTATTAAGAAAGCAAGCTGAGCAAGTCATGGGAAGCAAGCCAGAAAGTAACATTCCTCAGCTCCTGCTTCCTGACCTGCTTGAGTTCCAGTCTTGGCTTCTTTTGGTGATGAACAGCAATGTGGAAGTGTAAACTGAATAAACCCTTTCCTCCCCAACTTGCTTCTTGGTCATGTTGTTTGTGCAGGAATAGAAACACTGAATAAGACCCATATATATATATATACATATATATATATATGATACACATACACATATACTTATAACAGTTAGTGAAAAGGCAGTCATGAACTTAAATAATAGTGGGGAAGGGTATATGAGAGAACTATTAAAAAGGAAAGGGAAGGGAGAAATGAAATAGGGACAGGTGAGCTAAAGGAAAGGAGAAATGGAAACTGCAGTTGGGATATAAAATAAATTAAAATTTAAAAATCATAATTTCATTAAAATGTTAAAAATAAAAGGAGGTGAGAAATAGTCCATATTTACAAACTTCATAAATATTTACTGCTTGGTTTTCTCTACTGAAGATTACATTAGCTTGTCCTTCTTTTATGGTAGGGTGTGAAGAGATCTTGGCAGTTTAGGTGGTCCACAGAACTATATATCAAGCAACAATCGGTGTAAATGTGCTGACAGTGTAGTGAAAGTATGAGGCAGCCCCTCTGGTGCAGCCTCAGCTTAGGGTCTCAGTGCATGTCTTTCCTGCAAAGGACAGTACCTGCCTACTCAGACGTCTTGAGATATCGATTCTAATATATTTCCTCGGTTTTAGGTGTTCAACATTGGCTAAAATAGTTCTTGCTCATCATGTTTGGAGCTTCTCCACTAAAACACAGGCCAGCAATCCTGCCTCCCTCTGCTTTTTCTCCCAATCTATTTTTAAAGGTTTGCTCACACTGGGTTTTCCTATTTCATTATACTCAAAAATTTCCCAGTTAACTTTACTTGAGGCTACATATTGAAAAATGCTATTTAAAATTTTCTCATGTCGTGGTACACAATACAACTGGTGATAGAAATAGTGGAATCAGCTAAACATTTACATGTCAGGTTCCCATCACATACACACTGTCCAGGAATTATGTGTGATAAATCAAAATTATTTTAGAAAAAAAAGCTGAAGGAACATGAGGCAGAGGAATCTGATGTAGTAATGAATATTTTCTAACTTTACATACAACTTAACAAATTGAGGGTCTGAAGTAGGAAGACGAACGTTTCTGAAATGCTACGGAAAGTATTCATTTTTCATTCCTATTGAAAGTTTCATGAACCAGAAGTCATCTTATCTTCTGATTAACTACGAACTCAAATGCCTTGTCAAGCTCAAGGCAAAGTACAGCAGAGGAAGGTAACATTTTCTTGATTACAAAATAACACATGTTCATTACTTGGAATTTTGGAAATGTCAAAGGTTATTATGAATAAATCAAGACTCATCCACTGCTCCATCTACCAAGAAATAAAAAAATAGAATTAATCTTATTGTAAAAAGTCCTTCTATGAGTGTATAGAAAAATTAAATGATATGTCCTATCTGTCAATGTATAGGTAAGTATGTACAGGCTTGTATTTGTGTGCACTTTCAAATTCTGTATATTGTTTTAAATGAATGATTGTTTCTGATATGATCTTGGAAAACATATATTAAATGTTTTCCCAAATGTATTTAATGACTGAGTAATATTCTGTATGCATGACATGATTTATTTTATCATTTTTCTTAAATGCAGCACTTTGTTTTAAACAATAACTCATAGCCTCTCATCTATAAATCACTGTCCAAATCTCTGAAAGCTTCCTCACATTAGAGTCACTGAGGTGAAAACTATTTATTCAGATAGGATGAACTTGTTAAGTTTTCTGGTTCATACTGTCTGATTGCTTTCCAGAAAGGTTGTAGGCAGTCTGACCCTCCTAACAGAATTACAAAAGGGTGCCTCATATTTTGCTGTTACCAACATTAAATACTGCTGCGAGAAACAAAAGTTTTGAAGACCATGAGCTTTACTAACCCTGGGTTAATGACTCTTTGGAAAAATGGACACTGGTTTACTTTGCTAATGTATTAATATGCAGAAGTACTATGAAGTCCATGCAATGAAATTTGGAAGATAGCATAAAAATTTTAATTCTCTTTTATTTGGAGAGCAATTTTACTCCAAGGACTTATCTCTTTAAATGTGTTGATGCTTATTCTCAACATTATGTGTACACAAACATTTATGCCCACCACCTTGTTTGTGTAATAACCATGAACCATTCATGTATGGGGTAGTGGTAGTGGTATTTCCATTACCAGAGATGACTAGTTCAATTAATGTTCTTTGTGTTGAGAATAACAAGTCTCACCTATGGTGACTTGCATTACAAGAAGATGTATTGGTGCCTTGAAGATTCAGGGGTGGAAAGGACTTGAAGTTTGCTTTCATCTCTGAACTGTCACTATCCTCAGAGACATCCTTATTCCATTGTTCTTTCTTCAGTGTCTACCCACGGACATATCTGGTTCCATTTTTTTTTTCATATGCTGCTCTGTGTGTCTCCATCTTACAGTGAGGGGAGAAAGGTTCTGATAGATCAGAAGATAAGATTCACTCTGAACCAGCACAGGACACTTTCACACTCTGAAACAGCCAGTGCCTTTTAGCAATGCTTTCTAGTCTAGAGACACTGGCTTCACTCATATGTCAGAGCAGTGACATTAAAGAGCAGGGAAAGGAGACAGAGATAGGAAGAAGATAGAAATGATGCTTTAGTTTCTATATAAATGCCTAAAGTGAGGCAGGTTCATATGCACTGGAGTAGACTCCAAGATATAATGCAAAGCTCAAACAATGCCTATGCATACATTCCAATATTTGCCTGTGTATGCAAAGACTCTTTCTGGAAACACACCAGATCTGATAGCAAAGGAGGAGTTTTATTAGCCCCCAAATAAAAATAAGACTCATTGTAGTGAAGATATGCAAACATACTTCATTACAGAAATATTTTTACCCTAAGACTTTTTCCAGTTTCAAATGTATGCATAAAACATGTGGAATTTTACTCTACTTTCTACCTCTTAGAACAAATGCAAAACTGAATTTGCTTCAAGCAATAGCTGGCCATTTGTATTTACCCCTGTATGAACATCCCCTAATATCCATTTACTCTCCTGGTCTTCAGGGGTTCCCAATATCTCACTTCTGAGATAGGCTCGCCATCTCTCATTTAGCTGTTTTTTACGTTAGAGTGGAACCTTAAGTGGGAAGCTGGCTTTTTTCTAATGTACTTATGCCAATGCCAATGCCACAGTGAACTGGGCCACTTCCAGCCCCACATCACCAATGCTTAAGGAACTAAGTCTGAGTTAATTTCCTTCTTCTGGACACATTTGAAACCAATGGCATTTAACTTTTGTTTTTCATTTTATTCTTTCCTAATAGCTGTTAGAACAGTATAAAATAATTCTGGTAATTACAGACTTTTCTCCTCCGGATCTTAAGTTTTGATGGAAGGCAGTCTAAGAATATATTGTCCAGCATTATGTTGTATATTGATTTAAGTAACATGGTAATCATTGATTGCAACATATTCCTCTAGTTTTGGTCTTCTTTTAAGAATGTAAAATGTTTTTCTGATACTTGTTGAAATAATAAACCTTAGGAATATACTTTACATAACAGCATACTACATGATAATACTTTATGAAATGAATGCTGCATGAACATTAGTTTCCTGGACTAAAGAATTCTTGTCTATGTAAACAATTTAAAGTACTTTTAGATGCTCATGCAGTTTTTAAGGGCTAAAAGTGATTGTATAACAAACACAAAGTCCCCACATCTAGTAAGTGGTTACATAGTATTAAAATATT
Source organism: Micromys minutus (assembly GCF_963924665.1). NCBI lineage: Eukaryota > Metazoa > Chordata > Mammalia > Rodentia > Muridae > Micromys > Micromys minutus. Next base: position 27,954,786 of record NC_137974.1, on the reverse strand, counting down.
TTACCAATGCAAACATGCTATTCTTTAATTTCCCTTCAAAGGCAGACATACATCTTTCCGAGGATGGGGTTTTAAAAACCCTTCCAAACATTGAGGGATGAGGAATCACAAGCCATCTCCATCTGAGCTCTGTCAGTGGGTAGAGAAGCTAAGAAGGTCCATCCTCATGGTGGAGGAAGCTGAGATTCCAAGGGTCAAGCCTTGGCTGAGATCAACACTGATACCTGTTCTTAACTTTTTGAGTTGGCTTATCTTTTACTTCTCACTCCTGCGTGTGTTTCCTTAGTAATGTTGGCTTTAGGGCTTATATATATGTGGATGTTCTTAATTACCAGCACAAATCTCTGGTTCTTTAATATCTGAACGTATTCGTTTTAGTGCCTCTAAGTTACTCTCTCAAGAAAACCTTCCCTGAGAATTAAATAAAATTTTACTACATGTCCACTATTCAAAACCATTAAACATGTCTCATTAAACAACAGAGACATGACCCTTATGTGCAACTATTTTTATAAAATAGTTAGTTCATCAGATTCTTACTCTTTGAATATTTTTGTCCATTTACTCATAGTATCCCTAGAATGTTCTGAATTCATTTAACACAAAAGTTGTATTTCTAAAGCTTGCTCCTACTATCTGTAAATGGTAGGACCTGCACAGGCTAATTGGCAAGCAGACTCTTCATTAGTTATTTTTTCCCTCACCTATGTGGACTAAGGCCTATGGCTGCACCACTTTGGATGTACCTGATTAATATATGTGCACTCATACCTATTTGAAGCAGTTTCCTACAGTGATCCTTTGGGTCACAGCAGTTTTCAAAGTTTAATGTAATGACTTTCTTCCTAATTTGCTTTTATATATGTATGTAACTTCAGTCTTGGTTAATTTACTACAGGTTAGAGTCAAGGTTAATTTACTCTTTAGAGTTTGTACAATCAGAGCAGCTGAGGATATGTCTGAGTAGAAGGTCTCAACAGGAGACAGGGCTTGTTAGCAATACGACAACCCCGCTGATCTCAAGCTATTGGACAAATATAAAGCAAGATACTTTTGCTACAATCTGTACAGAATTTGGCTTTCAGAGAATCCATTTCTCGCTGCAAAGCCCTCTGGGAATACTTGGCAGTATACCAGGACAGACTGATGAGCCTCAGAGCCAGTGTTCTTCAGAGACAGCTGAATATGTTGTTCAGCACCTCATTTCCCAGCCTGCCAGGCAGAGTGTGACACCCTAGATGACAGCCGACACCATGAGGTGGCCTTGAGATTTCATTTACTTATAAAACGAGGCTATTCAACCGATCCACATGCCTGTGAGAAGCAGTATGTCTGTCCTGTGGGAAAGACCCTTCAAATTATTACGGATTCCACTTTAAAATATCTGGAGTCTAATTATACACTCTGAACCATGTCAGTACCAAGGGCATTGTGAGCCCACCTGGAGTCAACCCCCTCCCACATTTTAGTGGATGGAAGAGTTAGGGGCAGAGGGTTCTTTCTTTGTTGTGTCCCTGGAGAAATATGTTCCCTAGCAACGTCTACAGCCTTCTGGATTCCCATCTCTGTGTTCACGGAGGCATATCTTTACCTACTTATCAAAATGTACATACAAATTTATCATGTGACTAATGGCTGATTTTCTTGTGAATCTCTTTTTGAGTCATTCTATCAGTGATTTCTAATTTAGTGCATGTTCTGAGTCCTTTGACCACACAGCCAATTTCCCAGTATTTTTTTTCTTTTAAATTTAATTAAATTGTTTCTTTTTTTACAGCTTTCATATGCTCAAGAGGGACTACAGCAACAGAGGAATTCCTTGGAAGAAACCCAGAAGCCCAGCCAGGCACTTATCCATGGGGATAAGCAGTTTTTGTTTTTCTCATTGTTGTATACATGCAAAGAATTACAGAGTGCAGTAGTCTGTGTACCTTCTCTTTGGGTCAGCCTCCTGCAAAATCTCTGGAATGTCCCTAGAACATTTTCATAGAAAACTCCAACTGAAATTGTCTATCAGAATTCTTCATGTTGACAGCACAAAATCCAAAGAGAAACCCAAATGACAAAACCTGGATTTCTGACCCTCCAAATTGTGAAACTCTGTGAATAGCTGAGAAGGTTTTATTGTAGTTGGTTATAGGGGAATAGATTACCCATGTGGGTCTTTAACTAGGCAGGGGATGCAAAAGAAGGGAACCAAGATGGACCCAGGGGGAGACAGAGATCGGATGGGCCAGTTCTTCCACAAGTGGCTCTGTTTTTAATACCTTGGAAGGTTGGATTTTTCTTTGAATTTTATAGTTTCAGATACTAAAGAAGGGGAGAAAATTTAGTTTTCTACACAAATGAGTCTGTCTCTCCCTAAAGCCCCTATTTTGGAAAGTAGAAGCTTCATAACTCAGAGGTAGAGAGACATGAATCTCTTGGGGAATTTGAAGGTCTCACTGAAGAGAAAAGCTCTCCAATGAGAAATTTGTCTGAGGTTTGGAGTTCTTCCAGGCTATGAAGAATCTTCTTCCCCCGGTGTTGGGAGTTTTGCACACCAACCCCTTTCATCTGTTAGAACTTTCCCTCAGAAAGAATATCAGATTTTGCTTTGCTGAGATGGTCTACTTTTGATGCTTTTTAAATTTCTTGTTCCCACGCTAACTGCCTTTTTATAAATACGTATGCCCTATAAACAAGTCCATGGAACATCAATTATTCATATGTCTATTTGTTATCTTCAGTTAATCTGTCAAGTATCATGGAACAGTTCTGTATGCTTAGGTTGGAGGACATGCTGGGGACCCATTGTAGAGCCAATCTTCAGGGAGCGTGTAGAGTCTTGCCGTGCCTCTCTAACCAGCTGTTGGCAGTAGGGTGGACTTAAGTGTTCTCCCTATGGTGACCTACCTATGTAGATACTTTTTCACTGTGAACATGTGAATCTGTGGCTACAGATGTTCTTCGTTCAGAAGTAGGAGCACATACATGGAACCTCATAGGAAAATACACCTAGTTCTGCAGAGGAAGTAGTAAAAAAAAAAAAAAAAAAGACCTCAGACTCAAGCTATCAGAGGTTTCTTTGATAAAAATTCCTCTGGCAAGTCAAGATAAAAGACTGAGAATCTCAACATACCACCGTCCCTTTTTGGTTAGTAAATTTTAAAGTGGATACTTGGATTAGAATTCCTGTGCTAAATGCTACCTGTTTGCAGATACCTTGTCATTAGAATGATGACTGCCCTTGCCAGGAACCATTATTCAACTCAGAGAAAAGAATAGAAACCAAAGTTGATTGTCAAGCTCCTTCAGCTTCCAAATACAGAATGAAGCATCCATTGAGAAAGCAGAGGTCTTTAAGCACAACAGACCAGAGAGTGACTTCTTTCCTTCCTGAAGCTACATGGTGGAAAGAATAGTTCACCAGTCTAAACAGACCCTTACAAAAGAGCCACTGGCTAAGCTGGGAGCAACTCGTGTGGATGCCTGACAGACATGGAACTGTCAAATACATAAGCGAAATAAATAATTTCTTAAAAATATAGCTAAGTTTTCTCAGTAAATAAAATGAAATACTGATAGCAGCTGAAGCGTTTGAAGACGCTGAATGTTTTAGAATGAGGTTAAAATTCCTTTCAGTGCCAAGGCACTGAGGTGGAGAGGGTGATTAGGAGCTAGTGCACCTTCCTAGAAACAAGTAGAGGGGGAGAGGGGCTGGAAGTGAGGTGGGGGAAGGGAATAACATTTCAAATGTAAAAACAGAGAGTATCTAATAAAAAAAGGAAAAATATCTTTGCAGCATTTTTTATAAAAGTAATATATTTATAGTTATAAAGCTTTAAAATGTCTAGATAAACTAAAGTTATACCACTGAAATATCTGCTATTTGTATCTTATACAGTTTTGGTCAATTCTTTTTATTTTCTCTTTTTTATGCTTTTGTCTTTAAATGAGGGTTATAATATTATATGAAAATTATTATTTCAGAGACACAGTAAAAGAAGTGCTTCTTTAGCTGGAAAGAACCCAGATGTCCTTTCAGTAGATGAATGGATACAAAAATTGTGGTATATTTACACAATGGAATACTACTCAGCTATCAGAAACAATGATATGAAATTCTTAAGAAAATGGATGAATCTAGAGAATATCATCCTGAGTGAAATAACTCAGTCACAAAAGAACAGACATAATATGCAGTCACTGATAATTGGATACTAACCCCAGAGAGCTCTGAACACCCCAGAAACAACTCACAGACTCTATGAAGTTCAAGAAAAAACAAAGGCCAAAAAGAAAAAGAAAGAAAATGAAAAACCATTATGCTTAATCTTTACACACCAAGAAAACTTTCACAATTTCCAGGTTACATCTTGTTTTACATGTATTTTATGCTCATTGTAACTAGTAAGATTTTAATGCATACTATCAAACCTTAAAAAAATCAAGTACTGAAAATATGTATTCATATACTTTTATGCAAAAATACTTAAAATCTGTACATTTATCTTTGCTTTTTTAAAATAAAGTTGTTCAATTTATAAAAAGAAAAAAAAGAGAAGTGCTTCTTTGCTCAGATAATTGTTATAAATAGTTTGTAGCCAAGAATCATTTCTTTCTCCATGTTTACATATTTTAAATATATATAGTCTAAAAAGAATATAGTACAGAATACATCATAATATCCATCTAACATTAGTTTTATAATAGCCTTTTTTATTATAATTTTCTTCTTTTTAATAGAAAAGATTTAGGTAACTAATTGTGTAGTCTTTATAACTAGATAGTCTAGTTAGTTCTAATATTATGATCAATCTCACAGGTAAGTATATAAAAGAATTATATAATTAGAAAACATTGGAAAAACATTTTATGAAAGTACACAGTTTGTTATGAGATTAGAAAACATTTTTTTAACAATAGCTTTTACAAATTTAGGTTTTAAATAGTCAATCATAAAATTACATGCATATATTTTTACAGTTGTCAAATATATATGTATATGTATACATATATGTATATGACACACACAGATACATATATATGTCATATATATATATATATATATACATATATATATATATATATATATGTCTATAGATATATCAGTAAGTGTTAGGCTCTACAGCTCTTCATTTTTGTTGAGTGTGTTGCCATTCTATTTGGTAGCATAAACGTGGAAGAGTGAACCCTAAACACAAGACAAACTAAAGTCTCATGCAATAGTCAATTTTATTCCAGGCATCAGACAATTTGTATTCTGAGGGTCAAGCAAACTTCACTTGAGTTCAAATTGTATACAGACACAAGGGCAAGGTCACATGTGCTTAGACAGTGGCAAAGCCAAGTCAGGCTTGAAAACATTCTGAGTAATAATGGGAAAGATGAGGGTACAAAACACAATCCAAGAACAAGACATGTTATAGAGAAACAGAGATTATAACTCTTGTCAGCTTACTGGGAAAAATCTCATATAGCTTCATTCATGGACTCTGTTCAGACAGGTATGGTTTTCTGCAATTGTCTCTGATGCAAAGTGAATTTCCTTGCTGAAGGGTCGGGACTATGTATGCTTATCTTGGTAATAGTAACAACCATTTCAAATGTAGTTTGGGATTATGCTTGTTTAATAAAGTGGTTGTTATAGGTTCTTCTCTGAGATTCATGGCTTTATCAGCCCCCTGCACTTGGCAAGCTTTCTAGGACCAGCCATGATTTCCCTCTTGTCTTGTTTATAATTAAAGTGCTCTCGGGGGCAGCCACCAAACCCAAGCACTATTGCTGATGCCAAGTAGTGCTTACTGGCTGGATCCAGATATGGATGCCTTCTCAGAGGCTCTGCCAGAGTCATACAGATACAGTTGAGGATGCTTGCAGCTGACCATTGGACTGAACACAGGGTCCCCAATGAAGGAGCTAAAGAGAGGACTGAAGGATCTGAAAGGGTTTGCATCCCCATGGAAAGAACAACATTATTAACCAACCAAACCCTCCAGAACTCCCAGTGACTAAAACACCAACCAGTGAGCACACACGGAGAGACCCATGGCTCCAGTTGCATATGTATCAGAGGATAGCATTGTCCGGCATCAATTGGAGAAGTTTTGGTTCAATGAAGGTGTGTTTTCTCAGTGTAGGGGAATGCCAAGGTGCTGAGGTAGAGAGGGTGGTTGGGAGAAGGAGCACCTTTATGAAAACAAGTCGTGGGGGATAGGAGGTGGGAGTGGGGGGAAAGGAGATAACATTTGAAATGTAAATACAGAGAATATCCAGTTAAAAATTAAAAAAAAGAGCTCTCGGGGAAAAGCATTTGTCACTTCTGTATGTTTTGTTCATACTATAAGTATTTTAATGTGCTGGTTGCTGTTGTAGTTCTTGGGTTCATAGCTCAATAGAACTGTTGAATGCTTTTCTACTTTGGAAGTTTGTATGGCACCTTCTAGGATCATCTTCATCTGAAGGCTGAAAGCAGAATTTCCACACAGCTAGAATGAGAGTCTTAAAGCCCACAGTCACAGTGACACACCTGGTCCAACTAATAGTGCCATTACCTAGGCAGAGAATATACAGACCATCACAAACAATAAGGACTAACCTGCCTGGAGAGCAAACATTTGCAGTAGACATAACCTATAATGTTTTGGGAGTCTATTCAACATCCCTGACCAATGACTCAAAAGAGGACTTCTCATAGAGTACTCAAAAGAGAATTAGTGTTAGGATTTTTGTTAGGTGACCCTTGACTATTGAAAGCCAAGATTAAAAAATTATTAATGTATATGAGTATATTTATAGACAGAGTTACATATAAGTATCTTAGATGGTAATATGGTTTCTTAATACATTTTTAAATATTCTTATGGTTATTTTACTCCCACCTCCTTTGTTCTGTATTTGTTTCCCTCTTCACTCCTTAATTAAGCTCTCCTTTTCTATTTCCATCTTCATATCGCTTGTTCCCTGGTATTTACATCTTTATTGCTTGCTCTACTTTTTATATTCACATTGAAAAAGCCATATCTGAGAAGAAAAATGCTAAGAAGGTTTGTCTTTCTGTGTCAGAATTACCTAACTCAGTATGATCTTTTCTAGTTCCATTCATTTACCCACAAAATTAATTTTTCTTTACAGCTGAATCATGCTCAATTATCTTTATCTCTTTCTCTGTCTCTATCATCTCTGTCTCTATCTCTATCTTTATCATCTCTGTCTCTGTCTCTATCTCTATCTCTATCCATCTCCATCTATATCTATATCATCTATATGTATATCTATCCACTTCCTTTTGAATGACATTTAGTTTGTTTCCATTGATTGGTTATTAGGAAAGGGGAAGCTGTAAGTATGGCCGAGCAACTGTCTGGGCAGTGAGAGGTAAAGTTCATTGAGAGCATGCTGCGAAATGGTGTAGCTAGGTCATGATAGGGTAGATTCGTTTTTTTAACTTTTAGGGGAATTTTTACACCGACTTCTTGAGTGCCTGGGGCAGTTTACAATCCCATTAACAGAGGAGGATGGTTCCCTCCCCCCTTAGCTCCCCAGCCTTTGCTGTTCATTGTTTTGTTGATCTTTGCCATTGTGGATGGAATAAGATGAATTCTCACAGTTGTTTGGATTTTGATGATGAATAAGTTTTAGGCATTTCTTAACCATTTTCTCTTGTTTTGTGAACTCTTTATCCAAGTCCCAGCCTCATTTTTAAATAGGTTGTTTGTTTATTTTTTAAAGATTTCTAAATTATTTCTAAAAATTAATCACTTGTCAGGTGTACAAGTAAGGAAGATTCTTTCTCACTTAGTGGGCATTCTCTCCACCTAATTGTTTCTTTATTTGTGCTAAGGCATTTTAGTGTTATGAAATCCTACTTGTCTGCTGTTGCCTTAATCCTTGGACAGATGCAGCCCTATTCAGAAAGCCCTTTCCTTCACCTCTATTATCATGTAAAATATCGCTCATGGTCTTATCGAGCAGTTTCAGTGTTCTGTGCTTCACATCTGGGTCCCTGGCCTGTTTGGGATCAGTTTTTATGCAAAAGTATATATATGGGTCTAGTTTTATTCTTCTACACATGGATATCCTATATTCTCAGCACTTTTGTTGAAGACATTTTCTTTTTTTCTGGTGTATATTTTTTTTTACATTTTTGTAAAATAGTAAATGCCCATAGTTTCATGTGGTCATGTTAGGGACCTAAGTTGTGTTTCATTGTTTTACATGTATGATTTACTGACAGTGTCATATGTTTTTATTATTTTGGCTCTATAGTATATTTTGGTATCTAGAACGATTATCCAGAATTATTCTTTTTGCTCAGGATTCTTTGGGGTACCCAGAAAAATTCATGGGTCAATATATGAATTTAGGAATAGGTTTTTTATTTTTCTTTTTGTGTGGTAAATGAGATGAAAAACTCAGCTGTTATGACACTAAATAAGTAAATTACTTTGGGCAAAATGGTCTTTTTTAGGATATTAATTCTACAATTCCACCAGTCCATTAGCACAGCATTCCTTTCCATTTCTTAGCAATTTTCTCTCTCTCTTTCTCCAGAAATTTAAACTTTTCAGTGCAGAGTTTCTTTACCTCTGTAGCCTCCCTTATATCTACCTCTGTCCTGGCTGGCTCTGGTGAAGGAATCTCAATTTTCCCTCTAGTCTTTCAGGACTGATCATGATTGTTTTTCTTTTCCCTATGGTTCTGAACAGGAAAGAACATCTCTAAGCCAAAAAGAGGGCTGCTCCCTTAGCAACCACAGCCCCTTTCCCTGTGGTCTTCTCCATTAATCCTTGGAGTAATTTTTGAGGCTATTGTGAATGTGAATGTTACCATGATCTCTTTGTCTGTGTGTTTGTTATTTGTGGATAGAAAAGCTATTGATTTTTTCTTTACAGGTGATTCTGTCTCCTGCTTGTTGGTAAATTTATCATTTCTTGAAGTTCTCTGATAGAGATTTAGGGCTTTCTGATATATAATACCATCATATGCAGGTAGGAAATCTAGATTGTTTTACTTTCTGTATCTATTTAATTTCCTTCTGCTACCTTACTGTTCCAGCTAGTGCTTCAAAAACAGCGTTGAAGAGGATTGTTGATACTGCACATGTCTATGCAGAGCATACAGAATGGGGTCTCTCCATTAAGCCCAGACTATCTCTGAACTTACTATGGTGACAAAGGAGGCCTTGAATTTTCGACAATTCTCCTGCCTCAGCCTCCCAAGTTGTAGGCAATGTTTGACACCTTATGAGACACAGTAAGGTACATGGTAACCGCTAACCCAGGGATTCCATGTCCTCAGTTCATGCCAATATTTCCTTCCCTTGAGGAGGTGCAGTAGGAAGAGAACCACTTTCTTTTGGCTGTGTCATTCTGCTTCTGCTTTTATAACTTTCTTATAATTTATATCCCTTCTTTAAAACAAACACATAAAAAACAAAATAAAGAAAGTGACTAAACGTTGTATTGTAAAATACTCATAGCTTGGATTTCAGTGCTGTAATTTTTTTTTAATCTATACTTTTGAGATTTACAGTCTTAAATTTACCTCTGTCCAAGCAAGCTGACTGAAGCAATGAATCACTGTGGGGTTGTGTTATTTGCCTTTTGGATAGTTTTTTTTTTTTTTTTTTTTTTTTTTTTTTTTTTTTTTTTTTTTTTTTTTTTTTGGCCTGGAGTTCTCTGCCTTCATTTGTAACTATATACCTGACTATAAATAGAAAACTTCCTGAACACATATTGTCTTTGTGTAGGAAGATAATACCAGTCTAACATATGCTAATCTCTGTGTTTAGACTTCATTTGTTTTGATTATCCTCTCTCATCTGCTTAAGTTGATAGTTGTCAATTCTGGACTGAACCAAAGATCCACCTATGTGGCCTTTACCCTAATTCATGTTCATCTCCCCCTCCATCCTCTAAAATTGCATTAGACTCTCTGGTCAATGAAAGCTAAGCATGGTGGCATATTACTTTTGTATGGTTGTCACCAAAATGCCAGATGAATGACAATTTCAGACATATTCCAGTTCATCATGGCAGCCAAAATACAGCAGAATTTATCACTGAAGGAACATGCAATAGGACAGATGCTTTGTTAGAATGAATCTGGAAGTAAGAATACTTCCTTGGTGAAGCCTTGGGTGTGCATAATGTTCAAACGCCTACATGGACTGACTTAAGTTTCTCACCTCTGCCCCACCAACTAAAGGTTCCACAGAACCCCTGTGATTGAAACATGTTTCTGTGGAGGACATTTTATATTCGAACCATAGCAGATACATTTCATTAAAAGTTTATGTAGGGCTCTAGTGTACATCAAACATGCACAACCATTCGACTGATTTATATTCATCCTTCATTGTTACAGAAAACATCTCTCTTCACAACTTTTCTCTCTGAATAAATATGTATTTTCTCTAGTGTTTTTCAAGGTTGATATTATTGAGAAAAAAACAAATAACAGTATGATTAAACAATTTTTCAGTTTACTACAAAAGTTCATGTTAATCTAATTGTAATTGAGTAACATGACAATACCTCCTTTTTACTTAGCACTATTTTTAATTCGGGACAATTCAGCTTGTTCTATTTTCTCATCAATTTATATATATTATATGTAATTTATGTAATAATATATTAGCTGCAACCAACAGACATCCATATTATCTACAGCACATGTGTATGTGTGTATATGTATGTGTGCATGCTTGTGTGTGTGTGTGTGTGTGTGTGTGTGTGTGTGTATTAGATGTCAGAAATAAATTATTTCCTTAGCTGTAATAGTGTGGCAAGGGAGTGAAGGTCAGCCGAGGACCTAGAATATGTATTGGTATTCATGGAAGGCAAAAGCCTGAATAAACTTCACACTCACCTCTAGTAATTAGTCTGCCATCTCAGGTCTAACCCCCCTCCCTGTTTTTTTCAGATACACAAGCTTGATAAATCAACAATGGCATTAGCTGGTCTATTCCATGCCTTCCACCGTGGCCTCCCTTCCTTCTACCTCTGTCCAGGCTGGCTCTGGACTCTCAATTTGCCCTCTAGTCTTTCAGGACTGGTCATGATTAGTTTTCTTTTCCCTGTGATTCTGAACAGGAAAGAACATCTCTGAGCCAAAAAGTGGGCTGCTCCCTTAGCAACCAGACTTTCCCTGTGGTCTTCTCCAGTTCCCTGTTTGGCATATTTCCCTATTCTCTAGCACAGTGGTCAAGAGACAAAAGAATATATTTGGTATGCAAAGCTTATATTCAGTGTTGAAATTGTGCTAACCCAGCAGAAATCCTCTTCCTTTGCTAAACGTTAAATCCATTAACTCTTTTCTGTGCCAATGCTTGTAGCCAAGGTTTCCTTGATGTTGGGGGTAAAGAGGATCCAGGACAAAGAAAACAAAATAGTAGCCAAAGACCCACCATGGAGCAAGAGACTCCACCAAGTCACATCCCACTGAGAGTCAATGTTCCTATTTATAAATCCATATAATAGCTACCCTGTCACCCCATCATTGTAAATGAGATGAATAAGGCAATTATCTTTAAAAGCAATTTTACTTCATAAGCAATGAGATGCACAGATGCCAAGTTCAGTCCATTTGGTGAATACATACACCTGTGCAAGCAATATACAAGCCAGACAGAAAGGCAGAATATCACCATTGCAGACAGCTCCTCCTTCCTTTTTCCAGTTAATCCAGACCATAACTCTACCACAGATAAACATCGTCTGAGTTCTGTAACCATTTGCTTGCTTTTCATGTCCTTGAATTTGTGATAAATAGCACTTTATAATGCACACTCTACATTTTGCTTCTCACTATAATATATTAGTGAGATGTATTCATGTTTCATATATGATCCCTCTCATTCTTGAAGAGTATTTTGTGACATTTTTGCTTATTTGTAATGCTTTTGATGAACATTTGGGCTATATTTAGTTTTAGCTATTACAAGTAAAGTTGCTGTGGATATTCTATGCATTTTGTTATTGATAAATGTTCACTTTCATATGGCTTTTGTTAATTCAAATTGGAGCTGCTAGGTTAGAACATGGCTCTGTGTTTCCCCTTTAAGACACCGCTAAACTGATTTACAGGGTAGAGGGAATGAGGCTTTCTCTTGCTCTCTATTTCTGCCAGTCTTTTCAACCTTGTCAAGTTCAGAATTTCTAGTGGGGTTCTTCATGACTTTTTAAATTTGCATTTCCTTAGTGACTAATAACACTAAGTATCTTTTCATATGCTTATTGGACATTCATGCACATTCTTTGCTGAAAATTCAAGTCTTTCTGCTATCTCTAAAATTAGGTCACCACTGATTTATAGAAGATCTTTACGTACCTCAAATATAGTTTTCTATTGAGGTATATGTGCTCTGAATATCACATACTCTAGGTTTGCCTCCTAGTTTCTTCATATTGCCTTATGAGCAGGAACCATTTATACTTTGGAAGAGTCTATTTTGTTGGCTTTATGGATTGAGATCTTTCTATTTTAGAGATGAAATCTTTGCTTAATTCAAAGTCACATGTATCTCCTCAGGTTTTTAACTTCACTACTACTAAAAATGTTGATGAATTTTTGTGTAGATTTCTTCATATTTTTTTAATCAAGATTCAACTGGGTTTTGCAAACAATGTCATACTTTTCTTCATTTGGGCATATTTATACTATTGTTCTCCGCAGTTGCTTCTCATCTTCTTCCCTTTTCTGAAGTTGCACAAATAGTCTGAATTTGTTTATATCTACCTACCTATGTAGCTACTGATCTATTTATCCATCTATCCATCCATCCATCCATCCATCCATCCATCCATCCATCCATCCATCTATCCATCCATCCATCATCCATCCACCCACCCATCTGTCTATCTGTCTGCCTGCCTGCCTGTCTGTCTGTCTGTCTGTCTATCTATCTGTCTATCTATCTATCTATCTATCTATCTATCTATCTATCTATCTATCTATCTATCTATCATCTATCTATCAACCTTGAGGTTTCTCAGTTTTAAAATCCATTCGATTGTCTTCTTGCCTTTACAACTTTTAAGTTCTCTGACTTTCTTACCAGCCCCTGTTATTAAATGCACAGCATCTACCTCCAGTTGTTCTTTAGACTTATTCTTTATTTTGTTATCAAGGATTTTTCTATGCTTCAAAAAAAGTGAGTGTTTTTATCATTATTATTTACTATATTCTGCTTGGATTTGTTAATCTTTTGTCTATGATTTTACTTTGATTGGTTTTTGTACCAAAATTAAGAGAAAAATGGTATTATTTTCACTATCATTTTGTAATTCATTCAATGACTGATATGAATTGGGTTAGGGCTGAAGATGAAATTTGAGTGAATGTTCATTTAGCTGGAAATATTCAGAGCATCTATGTGTCTTGACACTGGAGGATTGAACACTTGACATTGTGGGTGACTGAAGTGGAGAAGAGTCACTGTTTGAATATTATCTCTTATGAATTCCATTCTCTGTGCCTTGTTTCACAGGAACATTTGGAGAATATAACAGAAGTTATTGGATTACAAAATTTTGTTATATTACTTTGCTTCTTATTTTTTCTTGATACAGTGCTTTATATAGTGTTTTAAACTTAAACTTACTATATAGTCAGAGGATGGCATTGAATTCTAACTTTATTATTTCTACCTCTTAAATATTGGGATTACAGACATGCAGATACTATGGGGCCCAACAATGTTTTTATATTCTAATATATTCTCTTGACCTATTGTTTTCTATTTTTAACTGCATAAGGTCTAACTGTTAAATATAGTGCCAACATACAAAAATTGTTTATTCACTGTATTTTATTTCTGTTATGATTAGTGATAGTGAAAATTCTTCCATTATGTTGTTTTACAGAAATGCACATTAAGTGTTTAGCCCTCTTAAAATTGGGTTCTTAATTATTGTGGTATTGGGAGATAGGAATTTCTTAGATATTTCAGTTGTACTTCTGTTACCAAATGTTAACTCTGTTATTCAACAACTTCATTGATGTAATCTCATTGGTTAATTTATGACTTTGTCGCCTATAAATTTAGGTCAACACGAAGTCATTGCCACAACCGAATTCACAAACCTTTTCCCTGTCTTTTTTCCTTTTAAGGAAAGTCCTGAAATTAAAGGTGTTACATTTTAGTTGTTTACCCATTTGTGTGTGTGTGTGTGTGTGTGTGTGTGTGTACTATAATGGTAGCAAGTTTATTCTGTTGTCTATGAATATTCAGTTTTCCTAGCACTGTTGCTATGAAAGTTCTCCTTTACTCATTGTGTGTTCTCAGGACCTGACCACACTGGTTCTGTGAGCCATGTTCTCTCTTGTTGGGTAAAAGTGTCTCTATGACATTTCTCACCCATGACTCCTTCTCTAAAGGGCATTTCATTCTTTCCAAGTATGGAGGTTACTATGAATCTCTGTTCAGCTCCCAAAGCCTTCCCTTCTCTGGAACTTAGTTCATTGTGTCTTCTTTGTATCTAGTTGATAGCCCATGAAGCAAACTATTCCTTTTAAAAATAGACTCTCACGCCTTGTCCTTGAGCTCTGACCTTAAATTCATACCAATGATATTGTTATGGCCTTCTTCATGCTGGAATATGGGCATGAACCACCATGCTTGGCTCAGAAGTAGGACTTTTATTTAATTTATTTATTTTTTTAAACGACTTTATTTTACAAAACAAAGATAAATGTAAAGATTTTAAACATTTTTTGCTTAAAATTATACATTTTTGTCAGTACTGTTTTTTCAGATATTAAAATAATTTTTACATAAAACTATGTGAATATATTTTTTAGTCAGAACTTGATTTTTTCAAGGGCTTGATAGTATGCATTGAAAACCTAATAGTTACCATGAGCGTAAAGTACATGTAAAACAAAACGCAACATGGAAATAGTCAAAGTCTTCTTATTTGTAAATATATATATTTTTTTGTTTTCTTTATTTCTTGGACTTCATACAGTCTGTGAGTTGTTTCTGGGGGAGTGCGAGCCTCTGGGGTTAGCATCCCACTATCAGTGACTGCATATTATGTCTGTTCTTTTGTGACTGGGTTATCTCACTCAGGATGACATTCTCTAGATGCAGCCATTTTCTTAAGAATTTGGTTAAGTCAATGTTTCTGGTGGCTGAGTAGTATTCCATTGTGTAAATGTACCACAATTTTTGTATCCATTAATCTTCTGAAGGACATCTGGGTTCTTTCTAGCTTCTGGCTATTATAAATAGAGCTGCTATAAACATTGTGGTGCATATATCTTTGTTGTGTATTAAAGTGTCTCTGGGGTATATGCCAAGAAGTGGAATAGCTGGGTCTTCAGGTAGTACTATATCCAATTTTCTGAGGTATCGCCAGACTGATTTCCAGAGTGGTTGTATTAATTTGAAACCCCACCAAAAGTGGAGAATTGTTCCTCTTTCTCCGCAGCCTCGCCAGCATCTGCTGTCATCTGAGTTTTGGATCTTGGCCAATCTGACTGGTGTGAGGTGGAATCTCAGGGTTGTTTTGATTTGCATTTCCCTGATGGCTAAGGATGTCAAGCACTTCCTCAGATGTTTCTCGGACATTCGGTGTTCCTCAACTGAAAACGTTTTGTTTAGCTCTGTACCCCATTTTTTAATAGGGTTATTTGATTCTCTGGTGTCTAGCTTTTTGAGTTCCTTGTATACCTTGGATATTAGGCCTCTATCTGATGTGGTGTTGGTAAAGATCTTTTCCCATTCTGTTGGTTGCCGTTTTGTTTTCTTGACGATGTCTTTAGCCTTACAGAAACTTTGCAATCTCATTAAGTCCCATTTGTTAATCTTTGACCTTAGAGCTTGAGCCATTGGTGTTTTGTTCAGGAAATTTTCTCCTGTACCTATGTGTTCTAAGGTTTTCCCTACTTTCTCATCTAATAGTTTCAGTGTATCTGGTTTAATGTGGAGATCTTTGATCCACTTACACTTGAGCTTTGTACAAGGAGATAGGAAAGGGTATATTTTCATTCTTTTGCATGCTGAGTGCCAGTTGGACAAGCACCATTTGTTGAATAGGCTGTCCTTTTTCCGTTGAATGTTTACTGTTCCTTGGTCAAAAATCAGGTGACCATATACCTGAGGGCTTATTTCTGGATCTTCTACTCTATTCCATTGATCCACATGCCTATTTCTGTACCAGTACCATGCAGTTTTCAGCACAATTGCCTTGTAATATAGCTTGAGGTCAGTGATAGTGATTCCGCAGATGTTTTTTTTGTTGTTGAGGATGGATTTAGCTATTCTAGGTCTTTTGTTATTCCATATGAAATTGCACATTGATCTTTCCAGTTCCATGAAGAACTGGGTTGGAATTTTAATGGGGATTGCATTGAATCTGTAGATTGCTTTTGGTAGAATGGCCATTTTTAAGATGTTGATCTTTCCAATCCATGAGCATGGGAGATCTTTACATTTTCTGAGATCCTCCTCAATTTCCTTCTTTAGAGGTTTGAAGTTCTTGTCATACAGGTCCTTCACTTCCTTAGTTAGAGTCACACCAAGGTATTTCATAGTATTTGTGATGATTGTGAAGGGTACCTTTTCCCTAATTTCTTTCTCCAACATGTTTGTCCTTTGAGTATAGGAAGGCTACTGATTTGTTTGAGTTAATTTTGTATCCAGCCACTTTGCTGAACTTGTTTATCATCTGTAGGAGTTCTCTGGTGGAATTTTTGGGGTCACTCAAGTACACTATCATGTCATCGGCAAAGAGTGATGTTTTTATCTCTTCCTTTTTTATTTGTATCCCCTTGATCTCCTTTTGCTGTCTAATTGCTCCAGCCAGGACTTCCAGTACTATGTTGAATAGGTAGGGGGAGAGTGGGCAGCCTTGTCGAGTCCCTGATTTTAGTGGGATTGCTTCAAGTTTCTTGCCATTAAGTTTGATGTTGGCTGTTGGTTTGCTGTATATTACTTTTATTATGTTTAGGTATGGACCTTGGATTCCTGTTCTTTCCAGGACTTTTAACATGATGGGGTGTTGGATTTTGTCAAATGCTTTCTCAGCATCTAGTGAGATGACCATGTGATTTTGATCTTTGAGTTTGTTTATATAGTGGATTACATTGATTGATTTCCTTATATTAAACCATCCCTGCATCCCAGGGATGAAGCCTACTTGGTCATGATGAATGATCGTTTTAATGTGTTCGTGGATTCAGTTTGCAAAAATTTTGTTGAGTATTTTTGCATCAATATTCATAAGTGAGATTGGTCTGAAGTTCTCTTTCCTTGTAGGGTCTTTGTGTGGTTTAGGTACAAGGGTTATTGTAGCCTCAAAAAATGAGTTAGGTAGTATTTCATCTGATTTTATCTTTTGGAATAGTTTGGAGAGTATTGGTGTTATATCCCCAATAAATGTCTGATAAAATTCTGCACTGAACCCGTCTGGACCTGGGTTTTTTTTGGTTGGGAGAGTTTTGATGAGTTCTTCTACTTCTTTAGGTGTTATAGGGTTATTTAGAAGGTTTACTTGGTTTTGGTTTAACTTTGGGATCTTGTATCTGTCTAGGAATTCGTCCCTTTCCTCCGATTTTCCACTTTTGTGGAGTATAAGTTTTTGTAGTAGGATCTGATTATTTCTTGAATTTCTTCAGTTTCAGTTGTTATGTCCCCACTTTCCTTTCTGATATTGTTAATTTGTATACTCTCTCTTTACCCTCTAGTTAGTCTTGCTAGGGGTTTATCAATCTTGTTGATTTTCTCAAAAAACGAACTCTTGGTGTTGTTGATTTTTTCAATGGTTCTTTTTGATTCTATTTGGTCTATTTCTGCCCTAATTTTGATTATTTCTTGCCGTCTAATCTTTTTGGGTATATCTGCTTCCTTTTGTTCTAAGGCTTTTAGCTGTGCTGTCAGGTTGTTGATGTAAACTCTCTCCAGTTTTTTTTTTTTTTTTTTTTTTTGGAAGCACTTAGGGCTATGAGTTTTCCTCTCAGTACTGCTTTCATTGCATCCCATAGGTTTGGGTATGTTGTGTTTTCGTTTTCATTTAATTCTAAAAAATCCTTAATTCCTTTTTTTATTTCTTCTTTGACCCTGCTATCGTTTAACACAGCGTTGTTTAGTTTCCATGTGTATGTGGGCTTTTTGTTGTCTTTGTTGTCGTTAAAGACCAGCTGTAGACCATGGTGATCTGAGAGGATACATGGGAGTATTTCAATCTTCTTATATCGATTGAGGCTCGTTCTGTGTCCAATTATGTGGTCAATTTTGAGAAGGTGCCATGGGGTGGTGAGAAGAAGGTGTATTCTTTTACTTTTAATTAATATGTTCTGTATATATCTATTAATTCTAGTTGGTTCAAAGTCTCTGCTAGTTTTGCAGTGTCCTTGTTCAGTTTCTGTTTCCATGATCTGTCCATTTGTGAGCGTGGGGTATTAAAGTCTCCCACTATTATTGTGTAAGGTGAAATATATTTTTTGAGCTTTAGTAGGATTTCTTTTATGAATGTGGGTGCTTTTTTATTTGGAGCATATATGTTAAGGATTGAGAGTTCCTCCTGACAGATTTCCCTGGTAATGAGTAAAAAGTGTCCTTCCTTATCTTTTTTGATAACTTTTAGTTGGAAATTTACTTTATTCGATATTAGAATAGCCACTCCAGCTTGCTTCTTGGAGCTGTTTGCTTGGAAGTTTTTTTCCCACCCTTTTACTCTGAGATAGTGTCTGTCTTTGTCTCTGAGATGAGTTTCCTGTATGCAGCAAAATGCTGTATTTTGTTTATGTATCCAGTCTGATAGCCTATGTCTCTTTATTGGGGAGTTGAGTCTATTTATGTTAATAGATATCAAGGAATAGTTGTTTCTGTTTCCTGCCATTATTGCTTTTGTGGGTTCAGTTTTGTCTGTGACTTTTTCTTCTTTTAGTTTTCTTGTTTAGGAGTTTTCTTGTTTTTACTAGGCTGTATTTTCCCTCATGGTATTGGGCTTTCTACCTATAATTCGTTGTAGTACTGGGTTTGTGGTCAGATATTGTGTAAATTTTGATTTGTCTTGAAATATCTTCATCTCTCCATCGATGGTGATTGATAGTTTTGCTGGGTATAGCAGCTTGGGCTGGCACTTGTTTTTTCTTAGGGTGTGCATGATGCCTGTCCAGGCTCTTCTAGCTTTCATAGTCTCTGTTGAGAAATCGGGTGTGAGTCTGATTGGCTTGCCTTTATATGTTACCTGACCTTTTTCCCTTGCTGCTTTTAGAATTTTTTCCTTGCATTGGGCACTTGATGTTTTTACTATTATGTGTCAGGAGGTATTTCTTCTGGTCCAACCTATTTGGAGTTCTGAAGGCTCCTTTTATGCTCGTGGTCATCTCACTCTTGAGGGTAGGGAATTTTCTTCTACGATTTTGTTGAAGATATTTACTGTGCCTCTTAGTTGATACTCTTCTCCCTCTTCTATTCCTATTATCCTTAGGTTCAGTCTTCTCATTGTGTCCTGGATTTCCTGGACATTTTGGGTTAGGAGCTTTTTGTTTTTTGCATCTTCTCTGGCTGTTTTGTCTATGTTTACAATGTTGTCTTCTGCCCCTGAGATTCTCTCTTCCATCTCTTGTAATCTATTGGAAATGCTTGCTTCTGTGACTCCTGATTTCTTTTTTAGGTGTTCTACCTCTAGGGTTATCTCTTTTTGTGTTTTCTTTATTGTGTCAATTTCCGTTTTAAATTCCCTCTTCCATTCCTTCATCTCTTTGATTCCGTTTTCCTCTAGTTCTTTGAGTTCTTTGAGTGTTTTTCTTGTTTCCTCTTTAAAAGCTTCTGAATCTTTTTTGCTTTTCCTCCCGTTCTTGTTTAAGTATCTCTATCAGCATCTTGAGGTATGATTTCAGGTCTGTGTCTTCCTTTTCTGGAGTGTTTGGAATTCTGATGTTTTCTGTTATGGGAGAGCTGGGTTCTGGTGTTACCAGGTTGTCTTGGTTTCCTTGGGATATACTTTTTTGTTTTCCTCTTGCTATTTTGTTGTCAGTGATATGTTCTTGCCTTTCCCTTGTATCTGGTCTGTGTCCCTGGTTCTCCACTGGTCCAGGTGGCAGATGGGTCGAGCCCTGTTCTATGCCTCAGAGTCACTGGGTGGGAACAGAAGTTCCAAAGTTCTATTCCTGGTAGCTGGATCAGACAGGGCGGGGCGGGGTAAGGCAGGGGGTGCACTTTCCGTGTGCACTCCGCAGAGATCTCTCTGCTCTCTGGCAGCCCAGGTCTCCCACCCACCAGTTGCTCAGCTTCTACGAGCCGCAGTTCCATTTGGCAGATGGGCCAGGCTCCTCTCTGTGTCCTGAAGTCACCTCCGGGTGGAAACAGGAGTTTCTAAGTTCTGTTCCAGGTCACTGGATTGGGCAGGACAGGGCAGGTCAAGGCAGGGGGTGCATTTTCCATGTGCACTTCACAGAGATCCCTTTGCTCCCCAGCAGCCTAGGTCTCCCACTCACCAGTTGTTCAGCCTTTAGGAGCTGCTGTTCCGGGTGGCAGATGGGCCAGGCTCCGCTCTGTGTCCTGAAGTCACCACCGGGCGGAAACAGAAGTTTGAAATTTCTGTTCCTGGTCACTGGATCGGGCAGGGCAGGGCAGGGCAAGGGAGGGGGTGCACTTTCCGTGTGCACTCTGCAGAGATCTCTCTGCTCCCTGGCAGCCCAGGTCTCCCACCCACCAGTTGCTCAGCCTCTACGAGCTGCCGTTCAGAAGTAGGACTTTTAATTTAATGATTTTCTAACTATTACTATGGACAAAATTTATTTGCACAATTTCATTCCATAATAAATTTCTGAGGGATTTAAATTACTTGTTTCCAAGAATCCATTCAACTTGACTTTTTCTCATTTATAGACTTTGAAAGTGATTGAAATAAAACTCTTAAAAAAAAAAAAAAACTAACTGGCTAATTCATACTGAAGGAGTATTGTCTTCCCAGGTTGTGCTTTGTTGGTCAGTTGAGGCAAGAACATTGACCTCATAAGCCTTAACCATTTTCCTTCTCACCTTGAAGTTATATTACACAGAGTAAAATAAGAACACTTTGCAGTCAAATGTGAAGCACTAAGAAGTCCCTAAGTATACCCAGAGGCATTAAAAGACTTTCAATATTTTTTCCTTAAAATAATTTACAATGTAGCACTATTCATAACAGTCAAGCTATGGAATTGAGGTATTCATCTGTGGTTAAATATATAACAATAAAGAGCATTAAAACCACGAAAAAGAATGAATTCCTGCCATTTGTAGAACAGTGATAGAGCTAGACATTGTGATATAGAAAGGAAGGCGGGCCACCGATATCAATCACTGCATGTTTCTACTTATTTCAGAAGTTGATAAAATTGATTTCATAGAATCGTGTAGTGAAAACATTAAAAAAACATAAGTGGAAGAAAGTGGAGTAGAAAGAATTTTGTTGACAAGTTCAGAAAGAATTTTAGATGAGGTGAAACAAATTTTCAGTTCCACCACACAGAGGTATCTACAACCTACAGCCATGTATCAGTGATTAGGATAAAGAAAAGAAAGAGTTTACAGCACACAGAAAACATAAATATTTGAAGATGTAAGTTGTTAATTACATTTTAATTTATATTAATTTATATATGTTACATTTATATATATATAGAATTATATTCTGTATCATAAATATTTACAAGTATACATCACTTAATAAAATCATGTTAAATTCTTTTTTAATGTGCAGAGTAACATTGAAAATGTGTTCAACTATGATAGAGAAGTTATTCTCCCATATTACATAAACTTCTTTTGCTCATCCCTAAGGCTTTATTTCTGCTGTTATATCCTATTTTCAGTTTCTGGTAGTATCTTTGGGAATGTTTGGATATTCACTTTCTAAGACTTTCCATGTTGATATTCAAATGTTCAATTTGACATTTTATATTATATCTTCTTGCCCATTGTGAGGACATTAGGAACAAGTTTATTGAAATGTATTTAATTTTTTAAATATGCTAAGTTATTTTTGTATTTTTAAGGTAATAATATGAGAGAAGATACAATTAAGGCTCTATTGGGTAGTATTTAACGAATAATACAAGAAAGAGGAAGTGCTGGTTCTTAACCACTCAGTTACTAAGGCATGTGAATTGATGCTGTCATTTTTATTTGAGTGGTTAGTTTTCCTGTTATCCAGCTTCCTCTGTCATAAGGAACCCAGTTCTTCTCCTGGTCCCTCCTCTTGATAGAGATAGAGGAATATCAAGGCTATAACAGCCTTTCTTGTTAAGGCATGAAATGCTTCCTGAAACAAAATGCAAAGAAGTCTTTATAATACAAGAGGGAACATGTAATAATATATTTCAAAGAGCCACAAAATGGGTATAGGTAGGTGTAACAACTCTTCTGCAAAACTGGATTGGGCATATCCACAAAGACACCATGTTAAAGAGAAAAGCAATAAACTATCAAAGAGCCACATTCTCTCTTGGTTTTAACACATTGACTCAGGACTACCTCAGCTTATGCCCCACCTGGTGATTCTAACAAACATGGAAGGCTCCCATTTGAACAGAAGTATATTTGTGTGTGTGTTGAAGAGGGTATTATTTTATTAGTGGGTCCTGTTTCTGTTTTTGTTTACATATCAACTGAGATTGGGGAATAATCAAGTTTTTAATGTAAAATTTAAAATAAAACTTCCCTAATATATAAGATTGACCAAGAAAATTAAGATGCTTCAGAAGCTTCAATAAATAAAATATCTTATAGCCTGAATTCTCTAGAAAGAATAACCTATACTTGTGGTTCTATTATTAGAGTTAAAAATTTTTAATAAGCGTTTTCTTAAAAGGAAACAAACCACCTCATTTAAGAACAACTTAAGAACGAAGTTCTAAATCTAAGAGTAAATTTTCCTTACAAATGCTCATACAAACATTAATACAAGTCAGCAAGCTGTCATGTTAAAAGCGCCCATGGATTTTAGGTAAGGTCCTGAAAGATACTGATATTGATGCTGGTCCAGGTACTACCCATTATGGTAGATGTGAAGCATCCCTCACAGTGTCTGGACACTGTGTTGTCTGGGGAAGGTGTGGTGGACCCTTTGGAAAGTGAGGCAAATAAGTTAGTATGGGGTTACTAGAGGCAGTCCTTTGACATTTATAGTTCTGTCCCACATTTGGTTTTAGCTTTCTATTTCCTGACTCAACAAAATATAAGAAAATGTCATGGGACAAGCCCCATCACCACGTGCTGACCTGCTTTTGTTGCTTTCCAGACACAGTGAGCTGATGTCTCCTGATACAGTTGAGCCACTTCCCTTATGCTACTTCTGGGAAGGACTGTGTGACAAAGACAACACCTCTGAACGGCAGATAAAACATTTTTATCTAAGCCTGGAGTCCACTCAGTATTTGAATGAGACTTTATGTGGGTGCATTTAAGTATTTCATAAATAACTGCTCTTCTGACTGTATAACTTAAAGGCATTTCAAGTGACAGGAGCCTTGAGAAATACTGCTTAATGTACTTTCATTACTTCTGTTGCTGTGATAAATACAAAAACTATTTAAGAGAAAAGGAATTCATTTGGCTAACAGTTCCAGGGGGTTATTGCCAATATTGACATGGCACACCAGGGGCATCAGGAAGTTGGGTGGCTGTATTTCAAACCCGTATAAGAAGAAAGTAGCCTTGAGCTCTCTATCCTCCTCGGGCTTCCCAAGGGTTAGGGTTACATACCTGTGCCCAACTCAGATCTACTTGTGTTGATGGAGAAATGGATTTCTTACTGGGAGACATATAGGTACCAAAGAAAAACCATTCCAAATAATTTCTCTCCAAATTTTCTAGAGTACCTGTTTTATTTCCAAGGTTCTGTCTAAACTTAAATAGCTAAACTGTCATGTAGCTGGAGGTGAGGAAATTGTCTTGGTCCTATCTGCAGGGCTTCAAAATTTTTATTGAGCTTTAGTTTTTAATATTCTCAACAACATCATTTCCCATGAAAAGTGGGCTGATAAAATATGCATAGCATGGCTCATATGGTGCCTCCTCTCATGGGAGAAATGGAAGCAGTAGGGACAAAAGACAAACTGACCATGACAATGACCACGTTAGTACGATAAGATGGAGTTCTTTGTTGAACTCTTTTGTCACTATGACCAAACACCTAAGAGAACAAACTAAGAGAGGAAAAAATTGATGTGGTTAATGGTTTTAGAGTTTTCTATCCATGGTTGGTTAGCCTCATGATCTTGGAAAGAGCACCGTGGATGAGGGAGTGTAGATAAAATTTCTTTATCTTATTTCATCCAAAGGGAGATAAAGAAGAGAAGAGAGGAGGGACTGGAAAGGAGAGAGACAGAGACAGGGTCAGAGACAGAGACTGAGGGACAGAGGCAGATAGAGCTCAGGGATAAGACACATGCCATGTCCCCAAGTGATCTTTTTCCACCAACTGCGTATTTTCTCCTCAACTTTCCTAAACCTTCTAAACCAGATCCTCATCTGGGAACAAAGCATTCATGAGCCCAGATGTTAAGAGGGCTATTATATATTCAAATCAAAACAAGTATTAATTATACTTCCCCAGTAAAGACTTACTATTGGATCATTAAAGGGAAAAATGTACTGTATTTATTAAGCACTATTGAGAGCTAAAACTTTTGTTAACTATCAAGGAAGATGAAGGAGTTATGTAATTGGAGGTTTGAGTTTTGTATCCCTGAGGAATAGTCAAAAAAAAATATATACATATAATATATTACTTTGTAGTATTTATTTTTAAATAATGAAACCAGAGTTTTGGGAGTAACAGAGCTTGCTGTAAATTCCATAATAATTCTGAAATGTTTAATCTGGCTTACATTTTGTGTATTTAACTGACTACTAAACTGTCTCAGTTGAAATTAAATTATTTTTAACTGAGAAAAAATTTAATTATTTTTAATTTCCCCTGAATTTTACAACCTCACACTCATTAAAAAACCAGAGTTAGGAGATAAATCATTATAAAAAATATTTAAGGCTTTTTTTATCCTTTAAAAAAATTAGATTCTATTCTAAGTAGTGAATGCTATTCAGATATTTTCAAGAAGTTTGCAGGGTCAAATATTTTACTTTTATGGGTTGTATTTCTGTTTAAATATGGATCTCTTATACTCACTATCTAGGTTTGAGTTGATAAATATGTGTTTAAAAATGTTTAAAGCCTTCCCCAAGATAAGTTGCTGTGTAGTATGTTACTTTGGGCAGATACACCAGCTCTCCCACAACTAATTTTCTTAAAGTAAACCATAGCTTAGTTCAGGGAAACAAACAGACAGACAGACAGACAGTAAACACCGTTCAAAGTGCTATTTGGAAGGATGTTTACCTTGGTAAGTAGGATGGACATTGACTAGTGACTGAATAAAGCAGAAGGATAAAGTAACACAAGAACTGAGGCTTCTTATGTGTTTATTCTGCCTTGGAATCCTATTCTGTGCTTTTACTTTTTATCCCACTGGACAACATACATTTCACAATTAATTCCCTTAATAATACATAAAGTAACCTTAGAAAATATATGTTACTCTTAGAAATGATCCAAGAAAGAAAGCATCCTTCATGGTCACAATTATAAATGAGAGCTTCGTGCTCCGAATCTGATTCTGGTGATATGCACTGAGAATGTCTGAGACAAAGAAAGATTAGTATGAGCAAGAGAGCAGGGCATAAGCTTATCTGATGTTTCATCTATCATTTTATCTCTGGAGCAACTCGTTCAGACACAAGTGTCCTGGAGAGACCAGAAAGAGAGAAGCTTAGGAATGATTTGACATGGTCCATGTACCTGGCCATGCTGTGCTCGGGACATGGGTTCTTAGTCTGGCAGTAACGGAGTGTGTGCCATTTCAATCATCCCACTGGCCAATCTTGCACTGCCTGTAGTAGGAAAAAGTAAATTTTTCTCTTTGGTTTCAGGTTTGGTAGACAAATGGGAAAAGATAACAACTTTGGACTGTACATGTTGCTCACAGTAGTACAGGAAGAGGACAAGCAGCAATGATAAGTAATAGACTGTAAAATGCAAATCTGGGAAGAGGAACTCTCTACCAGGCTTTAATCTGAAATAGCTCTTAAGGCTCTAGAGCATGTAGTGCTTAGCATCTTGAACAAGAATGACAAAAAGCAAGGAAGATGGGGCACAGGAGACAAATAGATACAATTTAGGAGAAAACAAAAAAAAAAAAAAAAAAAATAAAACCCTGAGTAGAAAAATAATCTGCGAAGCAGAGGATTCTATTTCCCCAGCTTGATCTAATGCAAATTCAGTTGTTAATGATTGATTTTAAAAAAATACATAGGCCTTTTATTTGACTTCCACTAAATTAAGGTGCACTATATTTGAACCATAGGCACAGCATTGCCAACTGGTGGGTTTCATAGAATAAAAGTTAAAAATGACATTTTTTTAGCAAAGCTCCTCTTGACTTATCTTTTGAACTTTTATATTTATTTTTAACATACCACAAGAGTAGAGGGATGTTAGAGAAGTAAGTTGTTCATTTTATTTTGCACTAGTTTTCCACTTTATCTCATTAAATTGTTATCAGCATAACTTTTATTAATTTTAGCATAATGAGTAATGTTTTGGCAAATTATCAGAAGTCAAAGGCTACTAAGCATTAGGCTGAGAGAACTTAAAGGAGAAAAGTCATAACAAGTTAAGTGATAGCACCCCAGACTGCAGCCACTAGAAACACCCAACATCTTTATCAAAAGAAAGTGAATTTGTAGATTTTAAAGCTCTCTTCTTCAAAAGTAAAGGCAAGGATGAATAAACCTAACCAGGAAACAAAGTCCCATGCATTTCTCTGGCATGCTAAGCAAAGTATTCAGAAACAGAACACCCAGGCATGGCTAAAGGAGAGTGAGAACATTCTTAAATCCAAAGCAGATGGCAGTGACATTTTCCTGAAATGTTGGCGGAAGCAAGCTCGTTCTCGGTAGACTTAATGAGTGTCTTGCTCTTTGAAGTATGAACTCTGAACGGTTCCAGGGAGAGTTGAAATTTTCTCTATTTGTTCACAAGAAATAGCAATTCAATCATTTCATTTCAGGGGCAATCAGGAGAAGAACAAATGGGCACAAGAAGACCGTGAAGTCAGAATGGTGTATGAACTTGGAGAAAAAGAGAAAAGAACAGAACAAACAAGCAAACAAAAACCCCGACTGACTCTGAAGATACTTTCATGGGCCTGATAACACAGGATTCAAAATAGAATCTGGAAGTCATTTGTTCATGCTATCACGGTTCGTATTCTTTGTCCTGGGGAGGACCACTAGTTAAAATCTGTGATCATCCCTCATTAACAAATAACCAATCCGCATGGAGTGCAAGTACATCCTTCATTTTCCTAAGAGACAGAAAGTTGAAACTGGACCAGACACGTCCTCCCTTCCTCTCTCCTAAGGCACACTTTGTGCTTATAATGAGATCTCCAATTCCAGACTTCAAAATACTCTTCCTCCCTCTACCTCTTTTCTTTCTTTCTTTCCTTCATTTTCCCTCTCTCTTTCCATCCTTGCCTTCTTTCTTTTTCCTTTCCCCTTCTTTCATCTGGCTCTCTTTTTCTCATCCAACTTGTTTTCAAACAAATTTTGGCTGCCAGATGAAAACAACCATCAAGAGTATTAATCCAGCCTCACTGACTCTTGAGAATGCTTGGCAAGGAGAGGCCACTGGTGATTGGATGCTCCTTTGCACTGTTCCGAGATCAGTGTACTTGCTTCTGATTTTGTCAAATGTATTCTGACTTTTAGTGTGGTTCTAGATTTTAGGCACAAGCTAATCATTCGGGGCTCAGTTCCTGCTGATTTCATTTGGATAACTTAATTCATTGTTAGGGCTCTATAACTGGTCTAGTTAGGTTTTAACTGGCAAAATTCCGGTAGGTTATGGTCAAAACATAGCACTAGTTTACTGTGATCCCATATCAAGACGTTCTTTTATCTGGATGTAATAGATGCACTACACACAAAAGATTTTGGCTTCAGAAATAAGAGTTAAGGTAGCACTAATATTAGTACATGTTTCATAACACTATAAAAATTAAAATAATGCTTATTTAAGACATTTTATACATTTATAAGCATGTTAATACACATTCTCTCATTTTACGCTATACTTCTGTATTAGTTACTTTGTGTATAAGTACAATGTAGCTGTTTTCAGACACACCAGAAGAGGACATCAGATCTCATTACACATGGTTGTGAGCCAGCATGTGGTTTCTGGGATTTGGACTCAGGACCTCTGGAAGAGCAGTCAGTGTTCTTAACCAGTGAGCCATCTCTCCAGCCCTAGTTACTTTTCTGTTGCTATAATAATACACTATGATAAAAAGTGACTTCAAGAAGCTTCTCTGATGATGTTGGTGCAAGAAACTGATCTGTAAGTCTAGTGGAAGCTTCCTCTTGCAGCAGATAGGAACAAATAAAGAGACCCATAGCCAAACATTATGGGTAATGAGAGATCTCGGAACACACAGCCCTAAATGGAATGTCTCCATCAATTTTTTCTCATCGGGTTACAAAGAACTCCTCAGGAGATAGGAAGTGTGTAAGAATGAGAAGGGATGGAGGAGACCAAGACCATCAGGCCGTCTACACCAGACGATCAAAGCTCACATGAACTCACAGAGACTGGAGCAGCATACATGGGGTCTGCACCAGGTCCTCTGTGTATAGACTGTAGCTTCCAGTTTTGTGTTTTTACAGGATTCTTGAATCTTTGAATAAGTGTGTCTCTGATTCTTGTGGCTTCTCTTGGACTCTTTTCCTTATTTTTTTTCCAATTCTGATGGGCTACTTTTTGTTTTGTTTATTATATTTTATTTTAAAATATGTTATTGTCTCTAAAACGAGTGTTTCCTAATAAAAAACTGAGAGGATGTAGGTTTGGATGAGAGGGGAGAAAGAACTGGAAGGAAAAGCGGAAGGGAAATCAAGATCATTCATGGTTTTTAATCAAGACATATTATTTGAGGAAAATTTATTTTCAAAGAAAATAATGAAATTACAGTTGTGTTATAGAGACAATTTTCTTCAGTCCTTTTTAGAGCTCATAAAGAACTACCTTAACTTTTTTATTTTTATAGAAACTTTCTCATTGTTTTATTCATATAAACAAATTAACATGTTAACAGCATATAGACAAAAAGTGACTGAAGAAAGAAAAATATGTATATTGTCTCATAATTCCAGAGAGATGACATAATTCATGTCAGGATGACACCAAGTAGCTCACATGTCAGTAGGAGCAGAAAGATTTTCAAATACCAGGCAGAGAGCAAACATGGAAGTGCAACCAGACCATTAACTTTTAAAGCCCACCCACAGTAATGTACTTCTTCTTCCAATACACACACACACACACACACACACACACACACACACACACACACACGCGTGCGCGCACACACACACACACACACACACACACACACACACACACACTGCCACCGCCATCACCACCATCACTACTAAACAGTGCTACCAGCTGAGGACCACAGCCACTGAGTTTATGGGGGTCATTCTCATTCAAAACACATATACAAATTGACAGATTTTTTTTAATTATCAAAGTAAGTTAAACTTATTTTAATGTTTAAGAGTTTATTAAAATAATCTCAGTTGGCTTAACAATAAGACAATAAGACAATAAATAAAAGTTGAAAACCTAGAAGGAAGGACTTTTGTTTGTTCTCAATAGGAAAACAGTGATAGATATTGGAAAATAGTGACACAATCTTTATCTTGATTTGAACAGACTACAACATGTTCTTGCACTGAACTATCACTTGGGATATTTCACAGGATACTAAAAGTAAGTATGATTTCTATGCACTAAAATGAGATAAAACAAAAAAGAGAAATACTAGGGCAATATAACAAGAAATTAGCTTCCACCTTGCTTCTAGTCGATATCTAAGTAAGGTATTCTTTCTTCATATCATGTCATCTGTGGCCAAATCAACCTGAACAAGCCTGACCTCATCTTTATATCATCAACTCCTGCCACCTCACATCTCTCTCCCATGCAAACTCTTAGAAAATCGTAGTTTTTAGAGCATAGCTAGTTCTGTCTCATGAAATTTTTGCTATAGACCATTGAACGGTACTTTGCTAACGTCACACTATTGCACCATTTTAGTCTAATAATAGTACTTTTATAACATTGATTTTCTTCTCTTTGGCTGAAAAGCAACAAGTAGGAATGATGCACTTAGGAAAGTGCAAATGGATGTCTGTAGTGACAAATGGATTCACAGCTGTCTGCCTCCTCTCTGAGGACAGCAATACATCTGTACTCATCCTAAAATAAGGAAATAAAGAACTCTTCATAACGTGAGTGGTGCTGGACAAGCAGAAGTTCCTCCAACTGAGAGGCGACTAGGCTTGAGTGAACTGCACTTTCCAGTGAAGGAAAAGGAAAGGGTCGACACACTTAAACTCCTCCAGCCTTCTCAAACATGCATTAAGTGTAATCTAACAAGCTCACCAAGGTTATTGTGAAGTGAGCAAAGATTCTCCTCCATCCAGGATACAAGATAGCTATTTCATTCAGTCTTTTTTCAGACAGCCTTAGAATATTTTTTACTCAATAAATGTTATGGAGAAGTGAAAATGAAGATGAATTTGTTTTCTTTCCCTCAAAGCTATAACAAACAGTGCCATTTTTCTATTAGCCTATGTTAAATTGCCTATTAGAAGTCAAAGAGAGTGTGGTTCAGATTCTGAAATTATGGAAGTGTCAGCAAAAAGAAAATAGAATCTCATCTGAACAACTCTTTCATTTCCCCCTCAATCTATTTAATTTTATTTGTGATACTAAATCTTAACCTAGCACTAATCCCTTCCTTTTAATCCCAAACATCTGCTTTTCTAGTTGTCTAAGTATATTATTTACTGTCCATTATTTAATTAGGAAATGATGAAAGGCTTAGGCTTACTGAAAACTCAATATTTTGCACAGAAAACATAAAAGGTTCTGTTGCCGTAACCCAGCACAAGACGTCATTTTTTTCCATGGCCCCACATTGCAAGCTTACATTACCATTTGTTTTATGGATGGGAAGGATGAAGAAATTCTAGATTATTTGTGAAGAGACAATGGTCTGTTTTAGCTTGATTTCTCTTGTCAGAATTACAGCGTGATCACAGTGTATGTCAGATTTTCAGTCTGAACTAGACAGGAAGGACACACAAGTGTGGAGATCAGAAAGCAACTTGACACATCTGTCCTCATGAAGTGTCAATGTAGGAATTAACAGAAAAAAATGTTAGTTGCCTCAACTAAACAGTCAAGTAAAGGACAGAAAGGACAAACAAAATGAAAAACATTTTCCACCAACTGTTCTCACATCAAGTGAATGAAGTTCTAGAAAGAAGAGAACAGCCCTGACCCTAAGTGTTCTAGGACAGAGGTGATCTGAGAAATGCAAAGGCCAGTACAAAGCACAGGACAGAAAAACAATAGACTTTTTTAAACTATGAAACATAGATTTACTTTTATGAGTTCCTATAACCATGACTCAAATTGGTAATTTGAATATATCAAAATGATAGAATACCTTTGCATTCATATGCATTTTTTATTGTTCTGAGGGTTGATTTTCTTTTTTTTTTTAAATTGGGTATTCTCTGCATTTACATTTCAGATGTTATCTCTTTCCCACAAATCCATCCTCCCTGCCCTTCCTATTGCCTCCATGAAGGTGCTCCCTTTCCCAATCATCCTCTCCCACCTCAGCACCTTGGCATTCCCAGACACTGGAAAACAAGCCTTCAATGGAGCAAAGGCCTCTCCTCCCACTGATGTCAGACAATACTATTCTCTGCGGCATATGTACCAGGGGCCATGGGTCTTACCATGTGAATTCATTGATTGGTGTTTTAGTCCCTGTGAGCTGTGGAGGGTTTGGTTAGTTGATCATTTTGTTCTTCCCTTGGGTGTGCAGATCCTTTAAACTTCTTCCATCCTTTCTCTAACGCCTTCATTGGGGTCCTCATATTCAGTCTGAATGTTAGCTATAAGCATCCTCCTTTGTATTAGTATGGTTCTGACAGCCTCTGGGGAGGCAACCGTTTCAACTTCTTCCCAGTAAACACTACTTGGCATCAGCAATAGTACTTGGGCTTATTTGGTGCATATAAGCTATTTTCAATTTCTGTTCTATTAGTTTCAGTATACCTGGTTTTATGTGGAGATCTTTGATCCAATTGGAGTTGAGCTTTATACAAGGAGATAGAAAGGATTGATTTGCATTCTTCTCCATGGTACTGCCAGTTGAACCAACACCATTTGTTGAAGAGGCTGTTCTTTTTCCACTGAATGTTTATAGCTGCTTTGTCAAAGATCAAGTGGCCATAGGTGTGTGGGTTCATTTTAGGGTCTTTGATTCTATACCATTGATTAACTTCCTGTCTCTGTAGTAATACCAGGCAGATTTTAATCACAATTGATCTGTAATACAGCTTGAGGTCAGGAATGGTGATTCCCCCAGAAGTGTTTTTATTATTGACAATAGTTTTTGCTATCCTGAGTTTTTTATTATTCCAAATGAATTTGCAAATTGCTTTTTCTAACTCTACAAAAAATTGAGTTGGAATTTTGGTGGGGATTGCATTGAATTTGTAGATTGCCTTAAGCAAGATGGCCATTTTTACTATGTTGATGCTTCCAGTGACAAGCACAGGAGATCTTTCCACCTTCTGAGGTCTTCTTCAATTTCCTTCTACAGAGACTTGAAGTTCTTGTCATACAGATATTTTACCTCCTTGGTTAGAGTCACTCCAAGGCATTTTATCTTTTTTGTTACTATTGTGAAGGGTATCTTTTCTCTAATTTCTTTCTCAGTCTGTTTGTCCTTCAAGTGGAAGTAGGCTACTGATTTATTTGAGCTAATTTTATATCCAGATGCTTTGCTGAAGTTATCTGCTGTAGAAGTTCTCTGGTAAAAATTTTGGGCTCCATTATATATATTATCATATCATCTGCAAATAGTGATATTTTTGCTTCTTCCATTTCAATTTGTATCCTTTGACCTCTTTTTGCTGTCTAATTACTTTGGCTAGTATTTAAAGTACTATATTGAGTAGGTAGGGAGACAGTGGGAAGACTTATCTAGTCCCTGATTTTAGTGAAATTGCTTCAAGTTTCTCACCATTTAGTTTGATTTTGGCTATTTGTTTGCTGTATATTGTTTTTACTATATTTAACTATTAGCCTTGAATTCCTGACCTTACTAAGACTTTTAACATGAAGGGGTGTTAAATTTTGTCAAATGCTTTCTCAGCATCTAGAGAGATAATCATGTAATTTTTTTGAGTTTGTTTATATAGTGGATTACATTGATAGATTTCTGTATATTAAACCATCCCTGTTATCCCAGGGATGAAGCCTATTTGATCATGGTGAATGATCCTTTTAATGTGCTCTTGGATTCAGTTTGCAAGGATTTTATTGAGTATTTTTGCATCAATGTTCATGAGGAAAATAGTCT
The DNA here is from genome assembly GCF_963924665.1 of Micromys minutus. Lineage (NCBI taxonomy): Eukaryota > Metazoa > Chordata > Mammalia > Rodentia > Muridae > Micromys > Micromys minutus. The sequence continues at coordinate 27,921,288 of NC_137974.1, read as the reverse complement.
AAAGTTCTCTTTCTTTGTAAGGTCTTTGTGTAGTTTGGAAATGAACATAATTGTTGCTTTGAGGAATGAGTTGGGTATTATTACCTCTGTTTCTATTTTGTGGAATAGTTTGGAGAGTATTGGTATTAGACCTTCTATGAAGGTCTCATAGAATTCTGCACTAAACCCATCAGGTCCTGGGCTTTTGTTTGTTTGGGAGGCTTTTGATGACTGTTTCTGTTTCTTTAGGGGTTATGATGCTGTTTAGATTGTTCATTTGATCCTGACTTAACTGTGGTACCTTGGTATCTGTTTAAAAATTTGTCCATTTCCTCTAGATTTTCAAGTTTTGTTGAGTATAGTATTTTGTAGTATGATCTGATGATTTCTTGAATTTTCTTAGTTTCTGTTGTTATGTCTCCTCTTTCATTTGTTCATTAGGATATTCTCTGTACCCCCTGGTTAGACTGGCTAAGGTTTATTGATCTTGTTGATTTTCTCAAAGAACCAGCTCTTGGTGTTGTTGAGTGTTTGTGTAGTTCATTTTGTTTATATTTGGTTGATTTCAGCTCTGAGATTGGTTATTTCCTGCCATCTACTTCTTTTGTGTGTATCTACTTCTTTTTGTTCTAGAGCTTCCAGTTGTGCTGTCAAGTTGTTAGTGTGTGCTCTCTTCGGTTTCTTTCTGGAGGTGCTCAGAGCTATGAGTTTTAGTCTTAGTACTGCTTTCATTGTATCCCATGAGTTTGGGTATGTTGTGCCTCCATTTTTCTTTAATTTTAAAAAGACTTTGATTTCTTTCTTTATTTCTTCTTTGACCAAGCTATCATTGTGTAGTTTATTGTTTAGCATCCATGTGTATGTGTACTTTTTGTTTTGTTTTGTTTTTGTTGTTATTGAAGACCAGCCTTAGTCCATGGTGATCTGATAGGATGCATGAGATTATTTCGATGTTCTTGTATCTGTTGAGGCCTGTTTTGTGGCCAAACATATGGTCAATTTTGCAGAAGGTATAGTGGAGATGCTGAGAAGGAGGAGTATTCTTTTGTTTTAAGATGACATATTTTATAGATATTTGGTTCATAACTTCTGTTAGTTTGACTGTGTCTCTATTCAGTTTCTGATTCCATAATCTGTCCATTGATGAGAGTGGGGTGTTGAAGTTTCCCACTATCATTGTGTGTGTGAAATATGTGATTCTAGTTTTAGTACAGTTTCTTTTGTGAATGTGGATACCCTGGTATTTGTAGCATAGATATTCAGTATTGATAGCTCATCTTGATAGATTTTTTTTGATCAGTAAAAAGTGTCCTTCTTTGTCTTTTTTAATGACTTTTTGTTGAAAATCTATGATAGCTACTCCAGCTTGTTTCTTGGGACCATTTGCTTGGAAAGTTTTTCCCCAAACTTTTATTCTGAGGTAGTGCCTATCTTTGTTGCTGAGATAAATTTTCTCCATGCAACAAAATGCTGCATCCTGATTATGTATCTAGTCTGATAATTTATGTCTTTTTATTGGGACATTGAGTTAAGTGATGTTAAAAGACATTAATGAATAGTGATTGTTGTTCTTTGCTATTTTTGCTGTTAGACATAGAGTTATATTTGTGTGTTTTTCTTGTTTGTTGCAAGATCAGGTTTTGATTTTCCCAGGGTGAAATTTCTTTCTTTGTGGTGGAGTTTTCCTTCTATTATTTTCTGTAGTGCTGGATTTCTGGGCAGATATTGTGTATATTTGCTTTTGTCCTTGAATATCTCGGTTTTTCCATCTATAGTGATTGAGAGTTTTGCTGGATAGTGTAACCTGGGCTAGCATTTTTGTTCTCTTAGGGTCTGTATGATGTCAGCACAGGATCTTCTAGTTTTCATAGTCTCTGTTGAAAAGGCTTATTTAATTCTGATTAGTCTGCCTTTATGTGCTACCTGTTTTTATTTTCCCTTACTGCTTTTAATACTTTTTTTTGTTGTGAACATTTGCTATTTTGACTGTTATGTCAAAATGTAAGAATTTTTTTTTCTGGTCTAATATATTTAGGGTTCTGTAGGCTTCTTGTATGTTCATGGTCTTCTCTCTAGTTTAGCAAATTCTTCTATAATTTTATTTAAGATATTTACTGGGCCTTTTAATTGGGAATCTTCGTTCTCTTCCACCCCTATCATCTTTAGGTTTGGTTTTCTCATGTGTCTTGAATTTTCTGGATGTTTTGGGTAAGAATTCTTTTGGTTTTTGTATTTTCTTTGACTGTGTGTTCTCTGGTATCTTCTACTCCTGAGATTCTCACATCTTTTTTTTTGTATTCTCTTGGTGATGCTTGTGTCTATGACTCCTGATGCCTTTTCTAGGTTTCCCAACTTCAGGGTTGTCTCCTTTTGTGATTTCTTCATTGTTTCTATTTTTGTTTTCAGTTCCCTCACCAGTTTGTTTGTGTTTTCCTGTAGCTCTTTAAGTGTTTTTTTTTGTTTTTTGTGTTTCCTTTTTAAGGGCTTCAACTTGATTGCATGTGTTCTCCTGGCTTTCCTATATTTCTTTAAGTGTGTTAAGTGCTTCTTGAAGATCTCCATCATCGTCATCATGAAGGTATGATTTTAAGTCTAAATCATGTTTTTCTGGTGAGTTGGGATATCTACTATTTGCCTTATTGGGAGTACTGGATTCTGATGTTGCCAGGTTGTCTTCATTTTCATTTCTTAGATTGTTGTGCTTGCCTCTTACCATCTTGATATAGGTAATGCTAGGTAATCTTGTTGTTTCTTACTGGAGCTTGTCTCTCATGTGGGTCTGTGGGCCCGTAGTCTCCAGAGGAAGATTGTTCCTTGGTGTTCAGGAATCTGGGTAGGCTCTGGGTTCCAATGGCAGTACCCCGTCCTGAGGCAACTGGTTCAGCTGTGACCTTGGGCAGGAAGTGTTTGTTTCCAGGCAGCTCTGCCACCTTTGTCCTGAGAGTTCCAGGTGGCCTCTTTTGGGATAGACACTGGGGAAGAAATATAGACTCAGCTCTGTGCTCAGGAGTGAGAGCCCTCCAGCAGCTCTTCCAGGTTTCTAGCAACCCAAGGGCAGGCAGCCAGGCCTGATGAAATTGGGCTGGGTGTGGCCTTGGCAGTTTTAATTTTCTTAATGGCCCAAGCAAGGGTAAATGGTCCATATCTGGCACAACTGGGTATCACAGGACACTGTTCGGTAGAGAAAAGCCTGTAATAAAGCAACAGAGGTAATAGGATAGAGCAGTAGTACATCTTTGGATAGGGATGTGTTAAAATGTGACAAAGTGCACATCAGTTTGTGTCTGACTCATGACTAAGATCATCAGCTAAACATTTTGTTCTTGAGTTTCCTGGTAAGGACACTGACGATGAGCCTCTTAGATGCTAAATATTTTGTGTTTTCTTAAGCAATGCTGATTTTCAGTATTTGCTCATTCATAAGGGTTTTGGTATTCAGACAATGCTCCATCAGACATGTATTAGTGAATAGACTCTGAGATGAGGACTCTTGAAATACTATACTGTTAGGATGTAGCATAGAGTAGGTCTGTGGAAATTAGTTCTTAGGAGAATTATAGATAGTCTAATTTTGCCAGACTGAAGCATTATAAGCAGATGTTACAGCTAACATTGGTGGTAGTTTTCTGTAGGTCTCAATAAGATCATGACAATTAAAAGAGCTAGCTTTGTGCTCCTACACTGGAGTTGGTAGAATCTTTGTATGTCAGACTTTGAAGAAAACATGCAACTCTTATCTTTCTCATTTTTTAGTAGGATTTGTTGTATTGTTCATTGAAATTTCTCATACTAGTTAAGCCAAGTAGACTTGGGAAACTATGAGGATTTAGCAGGTTTCATGTCACAGCCTCATGAAGTTATTAGTGAAGTAGATTCCAAAGCAATTTACATATGCTCCAATTTTTTGCACAAAGTACTAAGAGTAGTAGGGAGACGAGAATGTCTAAAAAAAATTAGTATGAGTCTTGGTTCTGAAGCAATGTAAACTCTCATGGAGATATAAACACATTTCATATTTTACTTCTTCATTTCCCAAAGGTCTCTCGGCTGTAGACCTCTCCCTTTGTTGTTATTTGAGTATCACAGTTGATCTCACCATAGTTTCTACCTCCACCCCTACCTTATTATATTTCTGTAGTGCATTATGAGATGTTTACTCATTTGTTTGCAGTGATTTCTATCACTGGAATAGAACCTCATGAGTTAAAGAAAGCAATCGTTGTTCTGTTTGCTACTCTGAACTTGGTGCCTAGGCCATTAACTCCTCTTAATACATTTGGTTGAATGAACAACGAATATTTGAGAACCCATAATGTTCTAATCTTCTAGAGATGAGGCAATTCCTGCGAGTTGTAATACTAAAATGTAATGTTTTCTTGTGATCAGGACAAATGCCTAGGCAGTAGATAGAAACTGCAATAGTGGCCTATTCTTACTCTATTCATGAAACTAGCATGGAACACAATGAAGGTCATTATTTAACATCTCTCAAGTCCCTTTATTTTTAGGAAAACATTTTTTTCTTTCCAAATCTTGTTTTTATAATGAAGAATATTTTTGTTTCTATCTTTATTGACAAAATAGCAGTAGCCTAGATAGACCTCAATAATATCTGGTGAAATCCTATAGTGAACAGAATTTTGACCAACTCAAATAATCTCTTACAAATTTTACAGTCTTTTGAAACAAGGAGGTCACAGAAACTAATTTGGTTACTCAAAGGGAAAAGGAATTAATACATAACAGTTTGATGTTTCTAATGCTTTGAATTATAGGATTTTTTGTTTTTTGTTTTAGAAACACAACTAAATTACACCATTAAATTAAATCACAAACTAAATAATTCAGGTTATTTTTTTCCAAGAATCTATTAAAATTAACTGCAATTTTCAGTTGCAAACTCAGTTTTTTGAAGACTGATATGAACTGCCTGTGTGCAGAGAAATTGGAAGAACCAATGAAATCTTAACATAATGATACCTCTGTTTTCAGAGATGTCCTGAATAGCACTTGAGGATAATAGCTAAGAAACAAACAAACAAACAAGCTTTAGCTTAAAAATTTCTATGTCTCTTAGCGAATATAAGAGTGCAAATAAGACACAAAATATTGACGGCAGCTCATAGAGGCTGAGGAACTGGTGGGTGAGAGACCTGGGCTGCCAGGGAGCAGAGAGATCTCTGCGGATTGCACACGAAAGTGCACCCCCTGCCTTGCCCTGCCCTGCCCTGCCTAATCCAGCGACCAGGAACAGAAATTTAGAATTTCTGTTTCCACCCGGCGGCGACTTCAGGATACAGAGCAGAGCCTGGCCCATCTGCCACCCGGAGCGGCGGCTCGTAGAGGTTGAGCAACTGGTGGGTGGGAGACCTGGGCTGCCGGGGAACAGAGAGATCTCTGCGGAGTGCACATGGAAAGTGCACCCCCTGACTTGCCCTGCCCTGCCCTGCCTGAGCCAGCAACCAGGAACAGAAATTTAGAACTTCTGTTTCCAGCCGGTGGCAACTTCAGAGCGCAGAGCTGAGCCTGGCCCATCTGCCACCTGGAAAGGCAGCTTGTAAAGGCTGAACAAATGGTGAGTGGGAGACCTAGGCTGCAGGGGAGCAGAGGGATCTCTGCAGAGTGCACACGGAAAGTGCACCCCCACGCCTTGCCCTGACCTGCCCTGCCTGATCCAGCGACCAGGAACAGAACATTGGAACTTTTGTTCACACCCGACGACTCTGAGGCATAGAACAGGGCTTGGCCCATCTGACACCTGGACCAGTGGAGATCCAGGAACACAGACCAAATACAAGGGAAAGGAAAGAACATATCACTGAAAACAAAATGGCAAGAGAAAAGCGAAAGAGTATATCACAAGGAAACCAAGACAATCCAGCAACACCAGAAACCAGCTCTCCCATAACAGCAAACACTCCAGAAAAAGAAGACACAGACCTGAAATCATACCTCAAGATGCTGATAGAGATACTTAAACAATAAAGGGAGGAAAAGCAAAAAGATTCAAAAGCTTTTAAAGAAGAAACAAGAAAAACACTCAAAGAACTAGAGGAAAACAGAAACAAAGAAATAAAGGAATGGAAGAGGGAAATCAAAACAGAAATTGACACAATAAAGAAAACGCTAAAAGAGATAACCCTAGAGTCAGAACACCAAAAAAAGAAATCAGGAGTCACAGAAGCAAGCATTTCCAAAAGATTACAAGAGATCGAAGAGAGAATATCAGGGGCAGAAGACAACATTGCAAACATAGACAAAACAGCCAGAGAAGATGCAAAAAACAAAAAGCTCCTAACCCAAAATGTCCAGGAAATCCAGGACACAATGAGAAGACCGAACCTAAGGATAATAGGAATAAAAGAGGGAGAAGAGTATCAACTAAGAGGCACAGTAAATATCTTCAACAAAATTGTAAAAGAAAACTTCCCTACCCTCAAGAATGAGATGACCACGAGCATAAAAGGAGCCTTCAGAACTCCAAATAGGTTGGACCAGAAGAAATACCTCCAGACACATAATAGTAAAAACATCAAGTGCCCAATGCAAAGAAAGAATTTTAAAAGCAGTAAGGGAAAAAGTTCAGGTAACATATAAAGGCAGGCTAATCAGACTCACACCCGATTTCTCAACAGAGACTATGAAAGTTAGAAGAGCCTGGACAGACATCATGCACTCCTTAAGAGAGCCCAAGTGCCAGCCCAAGCTGCTATACCCAGCAAAACAATAAATCACCATTGATGGAGAGATGAAGATATTTCAAGAAAAATCAAAATTCACACAATATCTGACTACCAACCCAGCACTACAACGAATTATAGGTGGAAAACCCAATACAATGAGGGAAAATACAGCCTAGTAAAAACAAGAAAACTCCTAAACCAGAAAACAAAAAGAAGAAAAAAACACAGACACAACTCAACCCACAAAAGCAATAATGGCAGGAAACAGAAACAACTATTCCTTGATATCTATTAACATAAATAGACTCAACTCCCCAATAAAGAGACATAGACTATGAGACTGGATACGTAAACAAAATCCAGCCTTTTGCTGCATACAGGAAACTCATCTCAGATACAGAGACAGACACTATCCCAGAGTAAAAGGGTGGGAAAAAAACTTCCAAGCAAACAGCTCCAAGAAATAAGCTGGAGTGGGTATTCTAATATCGAATAAAGTAAATTTCCAACCCAAAGATATCAAAAAAGATAAGGAAGGACACTTTTTACTCATTACCAGGGAAATCTGTCAGGAGGAACTCTCAATTCTTAACATATATGCTCCAAATAAAAAACACCCACATTTATAAAAGAAACCCTACTAAAGCTCAAAAAATACATTTCACCCCACACAATAATAGTGGGAGACTTTAATACCCCACTCTCACCAACGGATAGATCATGGAAAAGAAACTGAACAAGGACACTGAAAACTAGCAGAGACTTTGAACCAACTAGAATTAATAGATATATACAGAACATATTATCCTAAAGTAAAAGAATACACCTTCTTCTCAGCACCCCATGGCACCTTCTCGAAAATTGACCACATAATTGAACACAGAACGAGCCTCCATCGATATAAGAAGATTGAAAAACTCCCATGCATCCTCTCAGATCACCATGGTCCAGGGCTGGTCTTTAACAACAACAAAGACAACAAAAAGCCCACATACACATGGAAATTAAACAATGCTCTGTTAAATGATAGCAGGGTCAAATAAGAAATAAAGAAAGAAATTAAGGATTTTCTAGAATTCAATGAAAATGAAAACACAACATACCCAAACATATGAGATGCAATGAAAGCAGTATTGAGAGGAAAACTCATATCCCTAAGTGATTCCAAAAAAAAAAAAAAAACTGGAGAGAGCTTATATCAGCAACCTGACAGCACAGCTAAAAGCCCTAGAACAAAAGCAAGCAGATATACACAAGAAGAGTAGACGGCAAGAAATAATAAAAATTAGGGCAGAAATAGACCAAATAGAAACAAAAAGAACCATTGAAAAAATCAACAAAACCAAGAGTTGGTTCTTTGAGAAAATCAACAAGATTGATAAACCCCTAGCCAGACTAACTAGAGGGCAAAGAGAGAGTATCCAAATTAACAAAATCAGAAAGGAAAGTGGCGACATAACAACTGAACCTGAAGAAATTCAAGAAATCATAAGATCCTTCTACAAATCTAATACTCCTCAAAATTGGAAAATCTGGAGGAAATAGACGAATTCCTAGATAGATACAAGATCCCAAAGTTAAACCAGGACCAAGTAAAACATCTAAATAACCCTATAGCACCTAAAGAAATAGAAGAAGTCATCAAAAACCTCCCAACCAAAAAAAGCCCAGGTCCAGATGGGGTTAGTGCAGAATTTTATCAGACATTTATTGGGGATATATCACCAATACTCTCCAAAATATTCCAAACGATAGAATCAGATGGAATATTACCTCATTTTTTGAGGCTACAATAACCCTCGTACCTAAACCATACAAAGACCCTACCAGGATAGAGAACTTCAGACCAATCTCACTTATGAACATTGATGCAAAAATACTCAACAAATTCCTTGCAAACCGAATCCAAGAACACATCAAAACGATCATTCATCATGACCAAGTAGGCTTCATCCCTCAGATGCAGGGATGGTTTAACATAAGGAAATCCATCAACGTAATCCACCATATAAACAAATTCAAAGATCAAAATCACATGGTCATCTCACTAGACTCTGAGAAAGCATTTGACAAAATCCAACACCCCTTCATGTTAAAAGTCCTGGAAAGAACAGGAATCCAAGGTCCACACTTAAACATAATAAAAGCAATATACAGCAAACCAACAGCCAACATCAAACTTAATGGCGAGAAACTTGAAGCAATCTCACTAAAATAAGGGACTCGACAAGGCTGCCCACTCTCCCCCTACCTATTCAACATAGTACTGGAAGTCCTGGCTGGAGGAATTAGACAGCAAAAGGAGATCAAGGGGATACAAATTGGAAAGGAAGAAATAAAAACATCACTCTTTGCCGATGACATGATAGTGTACTTGAGTGACCCCAAAAATTCCACCAGAGAACTCCTACAGCTGATAAACAGGTTCAGCAAAGTGGCTGGATACAAAATTAACTCAAACAAATCAGTAGCCTTCCTATACTCAAAGGACAAACATGTGGAAAAAGAAATTAGTGAAAAGGTACCCTTCACAATCATCACAAAAACTATGAAAAACCTTGGTGTGTCTCTAACTAAGCAAGTGAAGAACCTGTATGACAAGAACTTCAAACCTCTAAAGAAAGAAATTGAGGAGGATCTCAGAAAATGGAAAGATCTCTCATGCTCATGGATTGGAAAGATCAACATCTTAAAAATGGCCATCCTACCAAAAGCAATCTACAGATTCGATGCAATCCCCATCAAAATTCCAACCCAGTTCTTCATGGAACTGGAAAGATCAATGTGCAATTTCATATGGAATAACAAAAGACCTAGAATAGCTAAATCCATCCTCAACAACAAAAAAACATCTGCAGAATCACTATCCCTGACCTCCAGCTATATTACAAGGCAATTGTGCTGAAAACTGCATGGTACTGGTACAGAAATAGACACGTGGATCAATGGAATAGAATAGAAGATCCAGAAATGAGCCCTCAGGTATATGGTCACCTGATTTTTGACAAAGGAGCAGTAAACATTCAATGGAAAAAGTACAGCCTATTAAACAAATGGTGCTGGTCCAACTGGCACTCAGCATGCAAAAGAATGAAAATAGACCCTTTTTTATCTCCTTGTACAAAGCTCAAGTGTAAGTGGATCACAGATCTCCACATTAAACCAGATACACTGAAACTATTAGATGAGAAAGTAGGGAAAACTTTAGAACACATAGGCACAGGAGAAAATTTCCTGAACAAAACACCAATGGCTCAAGCTCTAAGGTCAAAGATTAACAAATGGGACTTAATGAGATTGCAAAGTTTTTGTAAGGCTAAAGACATCGTCAAGAAAACAAAATGGCAACCAGCAGAATGAGAAAAGTTCTTTACCAACACCACATCTGATAGAGGCCTTATATCCAAGGTATACAAGGAACTCAAAAGCTAGACTCCAGAGAATCAAATAACCCTATTAAAAATGGGGTAAAGAGCTAAACAAAACGTTTTCAGTTGAGGAACACCGAATGGCTCTGAAACATCTGAGGAAGTGCTTGACATCCTTAGCCATCAGGGAAATGCAAATCAAAACAACCCTGAGATTCCACCTCACACCAGTCAGATTGGCCAAGATCCAAAACTCAGATGACAGCAGATGCTGGCGAGGCTGCGGAGAAATAGGAACACTTCTCCACTGTTGGTAGGGTTGCAAGCTAATACAACCACTCTGGAAATCAGTCTGGCAATACCTCAGAAAATTCAATGTAGTACTACCTGAAGACCCAGCTATTCCACTTCTGGGCATATACCCCAGAGACACTTTAATACACAACAAAGATATATGCACCACAATGTTCATAGCGGCTCTATTTATATTAGCCAGAAGCTGGAATGAACCCAGATGTCCTTCAGAAGATGAGAATTGTGGTACATATACACAATGGAATACTACTCAGCCACCAGAAACAATGACTTAACCAAATTCTTAAGAAAATGGCTGCATCTAGAGAATATCATCCTGAGTGAGATAACCCAGTCACAAAAGAACAGACATAATATGCAGTCACTGATAGTGGGATGCTAACCCCAGAGGCTCGCACTCCCCCAGAAACAACTCACAGACTGCATGAAGTCCAAGAAATAAAGAAAACAAAACAAAAAAAAATTTACAAAACAAGAAAACTTTAACTATTTCCATGTTACACTTTATTGTACATGTACTTTAACTTTATGCTCATTGTAACTATTAAGTTTTCAAGGCATACTATCAAACCTTTAAAAAAATCAAGTACTGACTACAAAATATATTCATACAGTTTTATGTAAAAATTATGTTAAAATCTGAAAAAAAAGTACTGACAAAAATGTATAATTTTAAGCAAAAAATGTTCAAAATCTGTACATTTATCTTTGTTTTGTAAAATAAAGTTGTTTTTAAAAAAGACACAAAATATTGCAGTTACCTTTCAATCCTAAATGATGTGAGAAAGGTAGGCCAGAAATACTGGGTGGAGAATATTGGGATATATTGCAATAGACCACGTTCTTTCAATAAATTGTTCTTTTATCAGTTTCAGATAGCTTCATTTACTGTGTATCTACACCAAACTAAGATAAGCAGGAGATGACCAGAGTATGAGGATAAATTTGAAGATGGAATTCATTTAAGGTCGACCTAGGTGACATTTCTTATACCATCTAAGTAGACATTGTTTTAAGAAACTGTCCTCCAACACCATGGCGCCACTTACCAAATTTTACAGTGCTCCAACAGGTAACTAGAATTACTGGAATAGAACTGACAAGGTAACTAGCAAAGTCTTTTTCATGGAATATCAAGTAGTCTGGATAATAGTTCCTAAGTAGGTTGGGGTTTAGCTGATGAGATTGATAATGCCATCTTTCAGGCTCCCTCTCTTCCTGGCCTCTGCTAGTTCCAGGGGAGGTGACAGTGTTTGGGAAGAAGGGAAATTTCTCCCTATAATTTTGTTAGGGATTATATGACTCTACATTTACAGTCTTGTATTATCTGAGTGAAAATACATAAACACAGATAAACATACACATGCCCGCATGCATGCATGCACATGAACTAGTGTGCACACATGCATGAGCACACATACACAAACATACATGGCCTTTTCTGTATTTCTTAAATTGCAATCATATACTCATGTTGTATATCTATGTGTGTGTGTGTGTGTGTGTGTGTGTATGAGAGAGAGAGAGACAGAGACAGAGAGAGACAGAGAGATACAGAGAGAGACAGAGAGACAGAGACAGAGAGAGACAGAGAGAAAGACAAAGAGACACAGAGAGAGAGAGAGACAGAGAGAGCTTGTGTACCTGACAAGTTATATGTACATGGAGATCAGAGGAAAATCTGTGGGAATCAGTTCTCTCCTTTTATGTGCATCCCTGGGGATGTAACTCAAGCCTATGGGCTTGGTGACAGTTGTTTTTACCCACTAAGTCATCTTTCTGGATAACCATAACATTTTCTGGTTTTCTACATGTGCATTTTATCTAAGAATTATCAATTCATGCTTTATGTCACTAGAGGATACAAGTTTGGTAACATCTAAGTTTGATTTGTGTGCTGTTTTATATCTTATATATGATACAATGTTATATATGTTTATTACATACAAAATTGGGTGCATTTTTTTTGGAATTGCCAAAAGAAAGAGAAAGTGATGTTGTAATATAATGTCAAGTCTCATAAAGGGGGAATTCAACAAACTTTAAGAGTTTGTAAACTTACATTACTAAATACTATTGAACAAGAAGGAAGGAAGCAAAAGGACCATTGTCTAAGGTACAAACACCATTTTAAACTTCTACAGCCCTTCATGTATGAACTTAACACTATTTAATCACTGATCCAGATAACTGATTTTTAATTGTGGCATATTTATATGAATTTAATTATTTTGGAAACAAGGTGTTTTAATAGCTTTAGAAACAGTCTCTTAAAAGTGGCAGAAAGACAGGGAGAAAAGGTCTCTGTAGTTACTGTGATAAAATCACTAATTAAAATATATAACTCCTTGCTGGTATTTAATAATGAAATCATTACCAGCAAAACAAGATAAAACCTTTTCCTTATAAGACAAAATTCCATTCATAATTCAGTGTTGTCTTTGAAGAGACACATGAAAATACTTTCGACCAGGCAATCTGTAGAAAAATGGATACATTTTACTGGAACATTGGCTATGGTTTGGGTTCACAAGAGAAACATTCAATAATAGCATATTGAACTTATACAAGTGAGGTATATTCTTAGTCTGTACATTAAAATAGTCTATCAGAAGCTCTTGTGAATATTTTTATGAGTGAATTTAATGAATTTGTGACCCTAGATGAAGGATTCACCTCCAGTGGGGAAACTGAGTCACAGGAAACTGTGCCAAAGATGGTGAATTGAAGGGCTGAGCAGAAACTTAAGTTAAAGCACCTGAGTCCAAACTGAAAACTTCAATTCAAGGCCTCTCACTGGGCACCCTACCACTGATACATGCATTCATGTTTATATATACTTGCATGTATGCATGTATGTATGTACATATGTACATATCTATGTATGTATATATGTATGTATGTATGTATAATGGTTTATATGTATGGGATGGCATTAACATTACCTTGTAGCTCAGGCTGACACTGAACTGTGATTCTCCTGCTTTAGTCTCTTAACTAGCTGGGATTGTAAGCCTATCTCACTAGTTTGTCTGGCTTTGTCCTTAATTTTTTCCCAGTGTTAAGGATCAAACCTAACTTAACACATTGTTTCTTGGGTACTCCTCTACTGTCTGTACTATAGCCAGGGCTCTTCTCCACTAAAATTTCAAATTTTAAGACAAAGAATCTGCGATGAGAAATTTTATAATCTGCTTAAGGTATATGACCTTACTGTACATCCATTCATTGAAAAGACTATGTATTTTCTGCTCTTGAGTTTACTTATGATTTATGGATTTTTATTCTATGTACAGAGTTGTGTGAATTAAGTTATTCTTGCACACTAGAACAAAACCAACTTAGCTATGTTCTTTAATCTTTAAAAATACATTGTTGAGTTTGTTTTGCAAATATTTCATTGGGATTATTCGTGTCCATGTTCTTTGGGGGGGATTGTTTTATGATTTTCATTTTTGACTATGCACTTATCTATTTTGCATAACAAAATATCTGACTTCATAAAATGACATAGTTTTCCTTACCTCTTATAAGGAATCATTTGAGGAAAATTACAAGGGCTGAATGTCTGATAAATAATGCATAGTGTAATAAAATAGTGCAGAGGCAGACAGATTGAGCAGAATTTAATTGAGGAACCAAGAAACTGGAACCAAAATTAAAAATATAAAAAATAAATTGGGAAAACATATTATCAGTCAACATGTCTTCCTGACTGTGATAAAAGTGGATTCCCCTACCCCCAGGGTTATCTTTGCTGTTTTAAAGATTTATGGTTTCAGTTATGTGTATTTATGTAGGTAGGTGCATGTACACAGGTGCCAGCAGAGGCCAGAGGCAGCAAATCCTCCTTGAGCCAGAGATACAGGTGTGAGCAGAGAAGTTTCCTATAGAGCTCCTGTCAAGATTAACTCCTTCCAAAAAGAAAACAAAACAAAAAAAAATAGTCATGCTCAATCCTTACCCACCAAGAATACATTGACAAATTCCGGGTTGTACCCTGTATTACATGTACTGTCTGCTCATTGTTAAAAAAAAAAAATCTTTACACACCAAGAAAACTTTGACTATTTCCAGGTTGCATCTTGTTTTACTTTTTGCTCATTGTAACTGGTGGGATCTTGATCACACTATCAAACCTTTAAAAAAAAAAAACAAGTACTGACAAAAATGTATTATATACTTTTATGCAAAAAATGCTTAAAATCTGTACATTTATCTTTGTTCTTTAAAATAAAGTTGTTAAAAAAGATATTAAAACAAAATTTCCATAAATTAAAAATTCAAATGGTTAAAATAGCTTTTACTATAATTACTATAATTGTTCCATCTTACTACTAGGTATGATTAAGTTCTTTCTCTGTCATGTGTATAAACTAATTGTATGCTAGGGATGGTTATATAGAAAAAGCCATAATCTTATAAGATTTAACATCCTCTCTGCTTTCAGTATCTACTGGGGACCTTAAAATTCTCTCTATTCCATGGATAAACGGTACTATTACATTTAATTTTTTCAAACCAATAAAATCAGAGGAAACAATTAAAAAAAAGATTAACTCCTTCCTTTGTCTCAGCTTTTGTTGTAGTCAAAGATGCCAGTCTCTAGCATCTGTGTGACAATGTCCTAGTGTATTACTTACATTTCATGACACTGTGACCTAATATCTGGCACCTGGATCATATTTCAATACACTAAAAAGCACACACACACACACACACACACAGAGAGAGAGAGAGAGAGAGAGAGAGAGAGAGAGAGAGGAGATAATAAGGAGAGAGCAAGAGAGAGACAGAGGCAGGCAGGCAGTCAGACAGGAACAGAGAGGGAGAAATGCTGGTTGTTAGCTCATGTTCTCCTTTTCCCACATTTCATTCAGTCTGGGATCCTAGCCCATGCTGTGACACACATTCAGGGCAAATCTTCCTATCAATTGTCCTCTTCAGAAACATTCTTACAGAGACAGGCACACAGGGTGCACTTCACTAACTCTTCTCACGGTTTTTACTCATAAAATTTTAAACAATCTACAATAAGCATCCTACCCAGCTGAAATTGTGTTTTTGCTTCTGGGGCTGCATCTTTCTTTTACTTGTGGCCTCACGACTTGGGCCTGTGATGACTCTTCTACATCCACATCACTGTATCCAGCTTTCATTCCCATTGCAGAGCTGATTCCCAGTATTTCTGGCTTCTACTTAGTTCCTCCCTGTCCCCTGCTTGCCAAGGCCTCCCTTGTGTTGCCACAGCTTTCATTGCTCTGTGATGTTAGACACAAAGAGGAACCAGAGAACCAAAGAAGCCAGAGGTCACTTTATATGTGTTTCAACTTTTAACCTGAGTGTGAAGCCTACATATAAATGAAACAATACATTTATGTATGGGTTTTCTCTCATTGGATTACTGCCTCACAACGTTTCTCATTTTATCATAGCTGGCAAGATTTCTTTCCGTTTTAGGCTTTATGAGTCATGCGTTAGAGCATTCTCTTGGGTTCTTGCTGTTTACGCTTTACTTTTGTGGCCAGGTTCTTAACTGTTTCTGTTTTGTTTTGTTTTGTTTTTTTGAGCAGCTTAGGAAACCCCCTTAGTTCTTACTAGGCTCCCTTTTTCTCAGTTTTGAATATCATCAATTATCTTTCGAGTTGAAATTGAAGAAGTCACGCGTTCTTCTTTCTATAGTCTTTCATAATTTCCATCAATGAATGAACACAAGACTGTCTACTTCCTAGTGATAAAGGAGACAAAGAAGAGTAGACATGAAACTAGAAGCACAGAATATGCCACAGCTCATTTGGCTTCTTAAGCTTTTCTGCTTTTTATTATTAACTTATTTACTGATGTAAGGATATCCTGTACTCCATAATGTTTAATACTGCAGATACATTGTATCTAAACCATTTACCACAATCAGACCATTTAACACATAAATTACCTCACACACTGTATGTTTGCTGAGAGCCCTTCAAATTTATTCTAGCAACTTTCAAGTATATAATACATTGCTATTAACTATACTCATGATTCTATACAGCTGACCTTTTTGGCTTATTTCTTTTGCCTAAACTTCATCACCATGCATTTCTTGGACACACCCTCTTTGTCTTTTAACCTCTAATCAGTCTTATTACATATCGTAGCTTTGTCCTTTTTAAATACTCTACCTTTACCATGAAGGTGACACTGTAGTATTTTGTCTTCTGTTCAGTCAATTTGCACAGTGTCCTCTCGCTTCATCCTGGTCCTGCAAATGGCACAGCTTCCTCTTACTTTCAGTTACAGTCTTCAGTCATCCCTCTGTACCTTTTATGCTGTGTGTTCTAGGAAACCAAGAAAACTTCTCTCTGCCAGTGAGCATCTCACAGTAGGTACAGTACCAGGTGCTGAATAGACTTTCAAAATGGCACTGAACTCTGGATAGACATAACAGGCATGGCTTCCTGTTTGCTCAGTGTACATTTCTTCACTGACAGTTAATAAAAATGAATAAACATTGAACGTTTGGCCATGAAATGCAGCTTTATAATACTGGGAGCTATTCCAAGGTCTTGAGCCAAGTAAGATTCACTGAGGCATATTTTGTTTTGTTTGGTTGGTTTTAGTGTGGTAGTGTGAACTGAACTTAAGACCTCACATATGCTCGGCAAAGGCTCCCCATTGAGCTATGTCCCAGTCCCAGCTTTCTTTGTTGAATGACTCAGGAGAACCACTGTCTGGTCACAGAACTGATAACAATCAGAATCTATGGATGACAGTAACCCTCCACTTCTTATGATTCTTCTGGATTTAGTTGACCCTGTTAAGTTCCTATCAGTACATTTGCTCTTTGTAGTGGCTGTGGTCCTTGGCTTATATAACATTTTACTTTGAGCTGATGACTGAAGAAAGAATACAGCACAACAGTGCTCACAAGTGGTCAATTGGCCTACTTAGCTAGATGCTCCAAACAATGAACATGTTATTCTGCAGAGCATACCACCCAGCTTTTAGAGAAGGAACAGAATGAACTGTTATTTTGAATAAACATACACTATTAGGAACAATTCACTTTGTTATGAAACACATTCATGACCTAGAAAATTTATGTTTTGTTCGCCTATATGATGGATATCCCAGAAGAGAATTGAATGTAAAAAAAAATATCTGATACTTTCTTTATATATTTTAGGGTGGCAATATAATAGTAATCATTTACATACATGTGAGATATCCATATATTATAGTTCCTTGGGTCACAAAGATGATACCACTGGTAAAGACACCTTTCACCAAGCCTGACAACCTAAGCTAAATCCCTAGAGCCCAAGTGATAGAAGGAGCCAGAACCTATTCCTGAAACTTGCCCTCTGAACTCCATACATATGTTGTAATATAAGTATCTACAAAACATCCATGCTAGTATCTGTCTGTCCATCTGTCAGTCAGTCAGTCTGTCTGTCTGTCAGTAGGTCTATCTATCTATCTATCGATCTATCTATCTATCTATCTATCTATCTATCTATCTATCTATCTATCATCTATCTATCTATCTATCTATTCATCTATTCATCCATCCATGCACCTCCATATCTCTCTCACACATAAATGTAATACAATCCTTAAAATAAAGAAATAATTTAGTTTTCTTTTGAGCATAAATGGCTTTAAAAACACGCTAAGCTTATCAAATAATAGTAATTTATTTTTCTATCTTAATCTCTTCATAAGTACATCTGATTCATGAATGCTATAGTTTGGGTCCAGAATTCCTCTCAAAGATCTGTATGATCAAACAAGCACAAGGCACAATTAAACAATACTAGAATCTTTAAGAGGTAGGCTTAGTGGTTGTGTGTTAGCAATTTGTCTAGCATGCATAAGGCCCTCCCTTCAGTCTCCTGTACTGAAGCTAGGACCTCATGGAGCTGGTGTCTACCTTGGGCCTTCAGGTTACTGTGTAACCTGTTTGAAAAAATATAGCAGGATCTCATCATCTTCTCTGTTTTCTACTTCTCTACACACCCCTATTTAATGTTCTATACCACCCTCCTCACAGGCTGAAAGGCATTGGAGTTAATAGATTACAGATTGTAGCATCCACACTGAGAATCAAAACATGCCTTTCATCTTTACTGGTAGAATGACTATATCAGGATTGATGCACTGAAGCACCCTATCTTTACTTATCTTTACTCAGTACAACTTGTTCCTACACTTCTTTTTACACCACTATTTCATATAAATCATGGATTCATGTCATAGGCCCCAATACAGATATAAGCATAGTATTTGATTGTTTTAGCTATGTGTATCTCTATCTCTATCTCTATCTATATCATTTATATCTATATCTATATATCTATCTCTATCTCTATCTCTCTCTATCTCTATCTCTATCATCTATCTCTATCTCTATCTCTATCTCTATCTCTATCTATATCCATATCTATATCATCTATATCTATATCTATCTATCTATCTATCTATCTATCTATCTATCTATCTATCTACATATTCTGTAGCTGTCTTTAGGTACACCAGAAGAGGGTATCAGATCCCATTACAGATGGTTGTGTGTCATGATGTAGTTGCTGGGAATTGAATTCAGGATCTCTGGAAGAACAGTCAGTGCTCTTAACCACTAAGTCATATCTCCAGTCCCATTTGATTGTTTTAGATGAGGCAAAAAAATGACAAGGTGGTTTATAATTAGCAATACTGGAATCCTTTGGCCTTCTTGATGTATTTGAATAAGTACTCTATCACTCAGTTCAAAGAACTTCTTAAAATCTGAATGTTTTAATACTATTAAAGGAACTTCATTTTATCTCTTTTTTTTCAGAAAAAATTTGCCTTATTAAAAGCAAGAAAATGTAAAATTCTTACAATTACATTAAAATTGAAACAAAGCCTTAAGTTATTGCTAGAATATCAGATGAAGAATGACTTGTTGAGTCATAGAAATGTAACAAAGATCTCTGCTGATTGTGGAGTGGGCCTGCATTGCTGTAGAGGGCAGACATGCCAGTCAGAAAAATAAGAGTTTCTGTTTTGAGTCCCAGTATTTCCTAATCATCACCTACATTTAATTATATTAAATGATGTAGAATTTAAAAGGTGGTTAATTTTAGAAATTTTTTTTCTTATGTTACTGTCTGGCTTAGATTTTCAAGATTCAGAAAAGGAACAAGGAAATAAATGAATGTATGCTATTTTGCTGTAAAATGTCTAGCTTTGTGGTAGCTGGTTGGTGGGCAAATACCTTTCTCCTGAGAATCAGCAGTTATTCCTACATACAGTTAGGACATACAGTTTCTTAGGAACAAGGCAGAAATTAGGGTAGGACAAAAGACTGGATCTTTGGGGCAGAAATGGTAGAAGATTGTAATACCAGAATAAAACCAAATACCACTCATGTCCAACCTCAAGAGCTGAGGTCAGATAGAGATTTGAATAAAACAGTAGAATATATTATCACATATCTGTTACCCAATGTTTCCTTCTTTCCCTTCTATTCCCCTTCTTTTCTCCCTGCTTTCCTTAGTTTCTTTCTATATATGTTGAGAGAGGATCTTATAAAGCACAGGCTAGTCACAAATTTTTTTATGTAGCTGAAGCTATCCTTGAACTCTTGATCCTCTTGTCTCTCAATCCCAGGTTACAGTCGTGTACAACCAGGCCTGTCTCTGTCCAGTATTTCTAATGAGAAAACAGCCAACCTTGGGAAGTAGAAGGTAGCAGGACCCCCCAAGAATGTACTAGAGACCTGGGAAGATAAAGATGCCTTACAGTGGGGAGACCAAACTTGTAGAACCTCCCTCCATCAAGTGAGGGATGGACTTTCCATCTACAGTCAAAAACTCTGACCCAGAATTGTTCCTTTCTGAAAGAACTGCGGGACAAAATGGAGAAGGACCTGAGGAAAAACAGGTCCAGGGACAGGCACAAATTGGGATCAAGATTAAGGGGAAACCCCAAGACCTGACACTACTACTATGTATACTTCAGGGCTATGGTGTGCTCACAAAAATGGGTAAATCATGACTGCTCTCTGAAAGACTCAACAAGCAGCTAAAAAATCAGATGCAGATATTTACACTCAACCAACAGACAGAAGCTGCTGACCCCTGTGGTTGAATTAGAGAAAAGCTGGAAGAAGCTGAGGAGCAGGGAAACCCTGTAGGAAGACCAACAATCTCAACTAACTTGGATCCCCAATATCTCTCAGACACCGATCCAACAACACCAGCTGATGTTAGGCCCCCAACACGTATACAGCAGAGGACTGCCATGTCTGGACTCAGAGAAGATTCACCTAATCCTCAAGAGAGTTGAGGTCCCAGGGAGTGGGAAGGTCTGGTGGGGTGGGGTGAGGTCATCCTCTTGAAGACAGGTGGTCTGGTGGTGAGGGAAGGAGGAATGTGATGTGGAATAGTAAGATTGTGGACTGGGAAAGGGATAAAGTCTGGACTGCAAAAATGATTAGAGACTACATTTAAAAATGAAAAATTTTCACTTTTCATTTAACTGAATTTTTACATGACAATCTGCTTATCTTACTGTGCTCAAGACTACTTATTGTGTTCTGATATAACAATTTAACTACAATTTTTCTCCTTTGGGTTTCTTTGCCTTTATCTTATAAGAAGTTTGTGTAGTTCTTAAATGTGTGCCATTGATTTTTGAGAATGTTTTGGACATTATTCTTCTAAAATTACCCTTGTGGCAATTTTTGGTAGTTAAAAATCATTATGTTTAATCTTTACAAACCAAAAAAACTTTTACTATTTCCATGTTACATTTATTTTACATATACTTTATGATCATTGTAAGTAGTAAGATTTCAATGCATACTATCAAACCTTTAAAAAAATCAGGTACTGACTTTTAATAATCTGTACATGTATCTCTGGTTTTTAAAAAATAAAGTTGTAAGGAAAAAATAAAATTATTTCTTCACTTCCCTTTTCAGTCTCCTTTAAAATATTTCATGTATTGTTGCTCTTATTTATTTTCTGCATTTCATCTAAATGCCGTTTGTTCTTGTGTTTTTTCCTTCCTGAAGATGGTATTGTCTCTACCAATTGTCTTAGAATTCATTAATCTTTGAAATTGTTATTCTGTCAATATTCACTCACATTTTAAGCCTTCTAGTGAATTCCATTTTGGTTTGTGTACTGCTCAAGTTGCCAGTTTCTTCTCCCTTATCCATTTATTATCCCTGATTATCGCTCTTATCTGTCTAATGATAGTGTCCACATGATCACACTGTCCACATGATCACACTGTCCACATGATCACACTGTCCACATGATCACACTGTCCACATGATCACACTGTCCACATGATCACATTGTCCACATGATCACATTGTCCTATAGTCATAGTGGCCACATGATCACATTGTCCACATGATCACACTGTTCACATAGTCATAGTGGTCCCATGATCACACTGTCCACATAGTCATAATGTCCACATAATCACATTGTCCTATAGTCATAGTGGCCACATGATCACATTGTCCACATGGTCACACTGTCCACATAGTCATAGTGTTCACATGATCACATTGTCCTATAGTCATAGTGGCCACATGATCACATTGTTCACATGATCACAGTCATAGTCATAGTGGCCACATGATCACACTGTCTACATAAGCAGATTGCCCACATGTCTACATAATCATTTGGTCCATGTGATTATATAGTACATGTGATCACATGATTCATGTGGTCATAGTATCTATATGATCAAACTGTCCATGTGGTCACATGGTACTTGTGGTCACATTGCCATTTTATCTTTCTCTACTTCTTGGAGCATTGGTTTCTTGGTTTTCATCTGTAATTGATTTGAACAATTTGCTAAATGTATTACCTGGGCCCTTTGGAAGGTTCCTTTATGAGCTTTGCCCTTTTATTTATGTGATCCAGTCTTAGTTTCTGTTTTTAATGTTCTGTAATCTTATCAATTGTGAATAACTAGACATTTAGATTTCGCACCAATTCAGAATTCACAAACATTTCATCAGTCTCATGCTTTTGTCCTTTGTTTATATATTGGAGACTTGGGGAGACTATTTGAATGGGGTCTAGTTTCCTATAAGTGGAGTGAATTCAGAGATGGGCTTATTAACAGTCACCACAGAATAACAAGTATTTAGGGCTCCTCTTTATCTTTCTGTTTTCCTGACCTCTTATTAATTTGTCAACCTCTGTTATCACATTGAGCTATTAGTTTCTAACAATGTCTGTGATAGTTCTATTATTTTTGACAAAGCCTTGGGGCATACACTGCTCCACAGTTTGATCTCATTAAATTTGGGCCTCTTTGTGGGCATAGCCTTTGAGGTTCCTGCTTGAAAAGTTATTATACTCCCAAGAGAACTCTTAGCTATTTCTGTCTGTGATTTTTGCCATTAAATTGAAAACTTTTTTTTAAAGTTTTGTTCTTGTTTCCTTAGAGCTTCTACCCTTCTTTAATTGGTTACTAGTAAGATATGTCTTGCCTCTGAGGCACTCTTTACTTTGAACATTCTTACTCTCCATTTCAAATAAAATCAGTGCCCTGGGAGATAGCTCCAGTGCTCTCTGTTCTTACAGCTGATGGTTCTCTTTCAATAAGCCTCAGACATGGAGCTGGTGGCAGGGACGGATGCTGGCCACTTGCCATGGAGCAGCGCATGACTCTCAAAAGTTATGAGTGGAAATGGGTAGGGTCCTTCATTGCTCCCTGCCTCTCCCATTGTGAAAACTCTGCTCTCCGGGTTGCAAGAGTGACACTGGTCATGACAGGCCTATGATCCTGTATAGAGCTGAACCTAATGAGTAGATTCTGTGAAGGAATGGAGTCCAGACTACACAACTGCATTGCCTGGACTGGACTGTTTGTGGTTTGGTTTGCGGTGGGGATGGACAGAATGAAAAATACTGCTTCCCTGAAACTCTAATGCTATTCTGGAAGCAGAAGCTGGACTAGAGGAAGTACCTCTCTGTTCTTAGATGCCCGTGCTTCCAAATTTAGCATCTAGGATGTTGAGATAGAGCAGTATGGATACAAAGCTGTGGTTCTACCATGACATACTCTCTATTCTCTTGATAAGTCTAGCAAATTTTCTTATTTCTCCATTTATCGAATGCCCTGCAAATAATTTATAATAACATCATATAGATAATTAAATTAATACATCTTCACAATGTTCACTAGACATATTTGATCCCTGGGGAAAGGTCCACAGGGTCTTCAGACTGCCTTCCTAGAAGTCACCCCTCAATAATTACATTTAACAATCTAAGTGTTTATGATTAATAATATAGATATATATTAGTGTGATGTAATTTAACTTTCATGTTTTTAATGCAGAATAATTACATAAGTCTAATTAGTAAATCTGCCTTACATACCTATTATTTGTTGGTAAAAAGTTACTATTTTAGTAATTAGGAAATGTTTAATGCGTTATTGTGTTTCATAGGCAATCAATTACTGAAGGTTACTCCTGTCTACATGTGTCCTTGATCAACTTCTTCTCTCTCCCTGTCTATTCTTCTCCCTTAGACCATGATATATTAATTATCATATTATCCTTCTGGGTTTATATATGTTGTCACAAGCAACTGTGATAAAAGTTTTTTTCTCTCACTCTTTGATAGAATTCATTGCAATTATATGCTACATTGTTTTTGTCCATCAATGAATCCAGTGAAAGACAACTGGGTTGCTTCCAAAGCTTAGCATTTATTAATGAACCACAGTGAAGAACCTGCACTCATCAAAGTTATATTACATGTACTTTTTGCGCATTGTAACTAGTAAGACCTTAACGCAGAGTATCAAACCTTAAAAAAAAAAAGAAAAAAAAAAGCCAAGCACTGACACAATTGTATTTGTATACATTTATGCAAAAATGTTTAAAAATTTTTTCTTTTATCTTTGTTTTTTAGAATAAAGTTTTTAAAAAAGTAAAAAAAAAGTTATATTAAACACACCTGTATGCTGTGAGCACCCCTTCATGTGAATAATATAGAAATCTACTACTGCAACTTTTCAGAGGCAAACGGAAAAAGATGAATGTATCAATGCTCAATCAATTCGTGTGCCTTTAAAATGTAATTGGCATGAGAACCATGTTTAAAATTCTGGTCATCCATATTACCCACATTTTATCTGTTACAAAGTGCATAGCAGATCTATGATCTAATTTGCTTCACTGTGAATATACAAAATATTTTTATGAGTTCATGCCCAGTGAATATAAAAACATGCATTTTGACTGGTACTTGACCATAAAATGTCCATGCCTGTATTTTTACAGAAGACTTACTGCTTTCATATTAACATTTTTGAATGGTTGTTATAATACTTCTTTCATGGCACAGTGATTAGTTATTGCAAGTTCTGTCTGTTTAAGCACAGCAGACACAGAGTAAGGGAGAAGAACACCCCACACCGTTATATTTAGTTTGGAGTGCCACATCACTTGCCCCGTTCATTTGCTCTCACATTTTTTCAGCTTTACATCACACCTCATTTCCTTCTTGTCTTCCCTTATCATTACCCAGGATCATTATCGCAGATCTTGCTGATCTATGGCTCTTGCCAAGTCAGTGCATTTTTTTTTAAAGGATTGATAGTATGCCTTAAAAATCTTACTAGTTACAATGAGCATAAAGTACATGTAAAACAAGATGTAACATGGAAATAGTCAAAATTTTCATGGTGTGTAAAGATTAAGATAATCATTTTTTGGCATTTGTTTTTCTTGAACTTTATATAGTCTGCGAGTTGTTTCTGGGGTGTTCAGAGCTTTTAGGGGTTAGTATCTCATTATGTCTGTTCTTTTGACTGGGTTAGCTCACTCAAGATGATATTCTCTAGATGCATCCATTTTCTTAAGAATTTCATAAAGTCATTGTTTCTGATAGCTGAGTAGTACTCCATTGTGTAAATGTACCAAAATTTTTATATCCATTCATCTACTGAAGGACATCTATGTTCTTTCCAGCTTCTGGCTATTATAAATAGGGCTGCTGTGAACATTGTGGTGCATGTGTCTTTGTTGTATGTTGGAGTGTCTCTGGGGTATACACACAGAAGTTTGAATAACTGAGTCTTGTTCTGTGACTGATTATATGGTCAATTAGATATTAGAATAGCCACTCCAGTTTGCTTCTTGGGGCCATTTGCTTGGATGCTTTTTCCCTAACCTTTTATTCTGAGATAGTGTCTCTCTTTGTCTCTGAGATGACTTTTTGGTATGCAGCAAAACGCTGGATTCAGTTTATGTATCCAGTCTGATAGCCTATATCTTTTTATTGGGGAATTGAGTCCATTTATGTTAACAGGTATTAAGGAATAGTGGTTGCTGTTTCCTGCTATTTTGGCTTTTAGAAGCAGAATTGTGCCTGTGTGTCTTTCTTGTTTTGGTTTTTTGCATAGGCATTTTCTTGATTTTTACTAGGATATAGTATCCCTCCTTGTTTTGGGTTTTCCACATATAATTCGTTGTAGTGCTGGGTATGTGGTCAGATATTGTATAAATTTAGTTTTGTCCTGGAATATCTTGTTCTCTCCATCTATGGTGATTGAGAGTTTGCTGGGTATAGCAGCTTGGGCTGACACTTGTGCTCTCTTAAGGTCTGCATGATGTCTGTCTAGGATCTTCTTGCTTTCATAGTCTCTGTTCAGAAATTGGGTGTGATTCCAATTGCCTTTATATGTTACATGACCTTTTTCCCTTACTGCTTTTGGTAGTCTTTCTTTCCTTTGGGCACTTGATGTTTTTACTATTATGTGTCGGGAGGTATTTCTTTTCTTGTCCACTCTATTTGGAGTTCTGTAGGCTTCTTTTATGCTCATGGTCATCTCATTCTTAAGGGTAGGGAAGTTTTTTCTACGATTTTCTTTGAAGATATTTACTGTGCTTCTTAGTTGATATTCTTTGCCCTCTTTTAATCATATTATCCTTAGGTTTGATTTTCTTTTTTTTTTTTAATTTTTTTAAATGACTTTATTTTGCAAAACAAAGATAAATGTACAGATTTTAAACATTTTTTGCTTAAAATTATACATTTTTGTCAGTACTTTTTTTCAGACATTAAAATAAATTTTACATAAAACCATGTGAATATGTTTTTTAGTCAGTACTTGATTTTTTTCAAGGGCTTGACAGTATGCATTGAAAACCTACTAGTTGCAATAAGCGTAAAGTACATGCAAAACAAAACGCGACATGGAAATAGTCAAAGTCTTCTTGTTTTGTGAATATATGTATATTTTTTGTTTTCTTTATTTCTTTGACTTCATACAGTCTGTGAGTTGTTTCTGGGGGTGTGCAAGCCTCTGGGGTTAGCATCCCACTATCAGTGACTGCATATTATGTCTGTTCTTTTGTGA
Source organism: Micromys minutus (assembly GCF_963924665.1). Classification (NCBI taxonomy): domain Eukaryota; kingdom Metazoa; phylum Chordata; class Mammalia; order Rodentia; family Muridae; genus Micromys; species Micromys minutus. Next base: position 27,894,563 of record NC_137974.1, on the reverse strand, counting down.
CTGGGTTATCTCACTCAGGATGATATTCTCTAGATGCAGCCATTTTCTTAAGAATTTGGTTAAGTCATTGTTTCTGGTGGCTGAGTAGTATTCCATTGTGTATATGTACCACAATTTTTGTATCCATTCGTCTTCTGAAGGACATCTGGGTTCCTTCCAGCTTCTGGCTATTATAAATAGAGCCGCTATGAACACTGTGGTGCATATATCTTTGTTGTGTATTAAAGTGTCTCTGGGGTATATGCCCAGAAGTGGAATAGCTGGGTCTTCAGGTAGTACTATATCCAATTTTCTGAGGTATCGCCAGACAGATTTCCAGAGTGGTTGTATTAGCTTGCAACCCCACCAACAGTGGAGAAGTGTTCCTCTTTCTCCGCAGCCTCGCCAGCATCTGCTGTCATCTGAGTTTTGGATCTTGGCCAATCTGACTGGTGTGAGGTGGAATCTTAGGGTTGTTTTGATTTGCATTTCCCTGATGGCTAAGGATGTCGAGCACTTCCTCAGATGTTTCTCGGCCATTCGGTGTTCCTCAACTGAAAATGATTTGTTTAGCTCTGTACCCCATTTTTTAATAGGGTTATTTGATTCTCCGGTGTCTAGCTTTTTGAGTTCTTTGTACACCTTGGATATTAGGCCTCTATCTGATGTGGTGTTGGTAAAGATCTTTTCCCATTCTGTTGGTTGCCGTTTTGTTTTCTTGACAATGTCCTTAGCCTTACAGAAACTTTGCAATCTCATTAAGTCCCATTTGTTAATCTTTGACCTTAGAGCTTGAGCCATTGGTGTTTTGTTCAGGAAATTTTCTCCTGTGCCTATGTGTTCTAAGGTTTTCCCTACTTTCTCATCTAATAGTTTCAGTGTATCTGGTTTAATGTGGAGATCTTTAATCCACTTACACTTGAGCTTTGTACAAGGAGATAAGAACGGGTCTATTTTCATTCTTTTGCATGTTGAGTGCCAGTTGGACCAGCACCATTTGTTGAAGAGGCTGTCCTTTTTCCATTGAATGTTTACTGCTCCTTTGTCAAAAATCAGGTGACCATATACATGAGGGCTCATTTCTGGATCATCTATTCTATTCCATTGATCCACTTGCCTATTTCTGTACCAGTACCATGCAGTTTTCAGCACAATTGCCTTGTAATATAGCTTGAGGTCAGGGATAGTGATTCCCGCAGATGTTTTTTTGTTGTTGAGGATGGATTTCGCTATTCTAAGTCTTTTGTTATTCCATATGAAATTGCACATTGATCTTTCCAATTCCATGAAGAACTAGGTTTGATTTTCTTATTGTGTCCTGGATCTCCTGGACATTTTGGGTTAGGAGCTTTTTGTTTTTTGCATCTTCTCTGACTTTTTTGTCTGTGTTTTCAATGTTGTCTTTGGCCCCTGAGATTCTCTCTTCCATCTCTTGTAGTCTGTTGGAAATGCCTGCATTAGTGGCTCCTGTTTTTTTTTTTTAGGTTTTCTACCTCTAGTGTTTTCTTTATTGTGTCTATTTCTGTTTTAAATTCCTTCTTCCATTCCTTCATCTCTTTGCCTCTGTTCTCCTCTAGTTCATTGAGTTTTTTTCTTATTTCTTCTTTAAAAGCTTCTAGTTCTTTATGCTTTTGTTTCTTTTCTTGTTTAAGGATCTCTATCACCATCTTGATGTATGATTTCCGGTCTGAGTCTTCTTTTTCTGGAGTGTTTGACATTCTGCTGTTTTCTGTGATGGGGGAGCTGGTTTTTGGTGTTGCCAGGTTGTTTTGGTTTCCCTGGGGTACGTTCTTTTGCTTTCCTCTTGCCATCTTGTTGTCTGTATTTATACGTGGTCTTGTCAGTGATTGGTTCTCACCACTCTCTTGTACCTGGCCTGTGTCCCTGGATCTCCATGTGTTCCGTGTTCCTGGTGGCAGACCACCGGAAAGTCTTTTCTCTACACATGGGCTGCCGGCTGATACTAGACAGCCCAAAGCAGGGTTCCTGCTTCCCTGAACAAAGCAGGGGGTGGAACGTACTTTTCACATGCTTGGCTGAGATCTCTCTGCTCCCCAGATACTTGGAATTCCTTCTCATCAGGCCTTTGTCCCTGGATCTCCGCTGTTCCTTGTGGTGGATGGCTCCTGTTCTACACCCAAGGGCCGCCGCCTGGAAACAGACAGCCCGATGCAGGGTTCCTGGTTCCCTGAACCGAGCTGGGCCCAGATACAGACACAAGGAGAATAACATGGTCCTCATCCAGAGACCTGGGGAAAACAGCAGTCATCCTGGAGTGTTTCTGCCTCTTGGGCTCTTATCCTGCTTATAGAAATTATGAATGATGTTCAGTCTTTTCCCTTTTGGGTTCTGCTTATGGAAGTTATGAATGGTCCGTGAAGATAAGATTAGACTGAAGGCAGCAAGGCGAATAAACAAGCAACATTTACATGGAAGGAAATCTGAAAACTGAAGGTGTACTATCCTCTGATTTCCTTGGAGGCAGTTGTCATTCTTTGCCCAAACTGAGGATGCAATTTGTAGCTTTTGTTGGTTGCAGCCACTTCAGAATTGCATATAGGAAGCAGATGCTCTAGGCTAAAGGAATGAGGCTTTTTTTTTTTTTTTTTTTATTTCTGGAGCTCCATGCGAACTGTAGCTGTTCCCTGTTCTCAGACACTCTCTGGGAGAAGACAAGATGAAAAGAAGTTGAGAAAGATAAGAGCACATCAGAAGATTGAATTTTGACCTATACCTATATTATGCAAGAGAGATTAGAAAGCTTAAATTGTCCCTTAAGTCTGTCCTAAGACAGAAGAATATTTGGGAATAAAATGGAGTTTCATTTCAAAACTGGCCAAAGTTTTATGAACTTTGAAGTTGTCACATGCACTTTTAGCCTACTCCATTCTTGTGTATCAACATCGGTTTTCCAGAACAAGAAATTTGCTTTTGTTCGTGGGTGTGTGGCTGCTCACCCTCTCTGTGATGTTCTCTAAACTGAATGAATGATATTTACGTGAATCCTAATCTCTGTCTTTCATTTCAATCTTATCAAATTTGTAATTAAAAGAGACTCTGATGTATAACCTTGGTGAAAATATATATTGTGTATTGTGCAGAATCCACTGTTATCTACACTTTTGAATATCAAAGCATAGTCTTTATGAGGAAACCATCATGGCTACTGAGCATGTTCTGAAAGCACACACAGAAGATGCTTTTTTCAGTACTTTAAATTATGTTATGAACCCAGGATGATCTAATTGTCCAGGCCTGCATCAGTTAAAAATAAAACACTCATGTTTTGAGTAGCATGTTTGAATGGATGTGTTGTTGGTCCCTAACAAAGCAGTGCTGTGTCCTCTCGGTCAAGAAGGGCTTCTTGTTCCCACAGATGCCAACAATTCATACCTTGTGGGTTTTGAAAGTAGGTTTGTATCAAGAACTTCTGTGCTTTGGGATTGGAAATTGGCTTCATATATTCAGACTTTCCTCCACATCCATTACAATACTAGTTTCAATAGTTAAACAACAATTAGAAAATATATTTGCAAGACAACCCAAATATTTCTTCATAGACATTTTAGAGCACTAATAAGATGGGTTTAGAGAACGAAATATTAGAAAGTTTGTTTTAACTTTTGTCAGTCATTGACCCTTGACAATTATTCAGAAACTGTTGCTTCCAGACAAAATTCACTTGGAAATGTGTTATTGAAATATAGAAATTTAAGAGTCAGGGCTTCTGTGCCTTATAAAAGGAAAACCTTCTCTAAAGGTTAGGGAGATGGCTTTGCTGGGAAAGTGTTTTTCCCAGAAACATGAATCTGTGTGTGGATCCCCAGCATCTACAGAAAGAAACAGGAAAGAGAGTTATACCTGAAAGTCCAATACTGAGGGAGAGAAGACAGGAGAATCTCTACAGTTTGTTGGCTACCCAGTCTGTACAAATAGTAATCTCCAGGTTCAATAAATGACGTTGTTTCAAATATGGATGTGAAGAAGAGTAAGGGTGAAGAAGGTATCACAAAAAGTCAGGTGACAGAGGAGCAGACTTTCGCCATTGATGGGTATGTAGACTGGGACAGCCACTGTGGACATCATTGTGGAGGTTTCTAAACAAATTAGAAATAGAACTACCCTATGGTTCTTTTATATTATGCCTTGGAATATAAATAAATAAGCTGACCCTGTATCCTACTACAGAGATACTTGTTTGTATGCCTTCACCAATGTGCTATTCACAGTAGCAGGGAAACAAAATAAACATAAATATCTATAAAGAGATGAATGTGCCACAAACAAAACTCAATTCCTCTGTAAAGAAAAATTGAATCATGGTATATTAGAGTAAATGGATAGAACTGGAATAATATTATGCCAAGTGAGGTAATACAGACCCAGAGAGATGACATGGACATCTGATCACAAAGGGACAGCTAAGATGGGACTCCTGTGGACCTTCTTAGTGAATATTGGCAACTGATAGATTCTGGGGGAGGAACAGCCATTACTTTCAATGGTATATCAACCAGAAAGCTTATTAGGTTTCAACAACTAGTTCCAAACTTGTGACCATACAGAAGGTCCTACTGAAAATAAAATGAAACAGGAAGACATAAATGTAGGACAGGGCCTGTGGCAGAGAAGAGGTGAGTTACAGGAACAAGAGAGAGATAGAAGGGAGTGGAAGGAGAGAGGAAATATGAAACACTAAGTGCACAAACAAAAGTATTGCAGAGATTTCACTAATAGAAAGTGAAGGTGGAGAGCAGTAGGACATCTGGTTGACCTCTGACCTCCACATGACATTCACGAATGTTCATTCATTTGGCACTCTCAGGTACAGAAAGGAACATGTACAAACATGCAACATACAACATACAGCTTCTAGAAGATTTTGATGCATGCTAATGATTAAAAACCATTCATCTTTAGAATGTTACCAAAAGCTTACTTGTCCTAAAAACCCTTTAAAATAATAGACAGTTCTATACTGGATTTTTAACAAATGATAGAATCCATTATCACTACTTAACATGTAATTGAAATATTTACTTATAACTTTATCTAAAAGGTATACATAATTCATCTCAGTCACTGTTTTGAAAGGAAATATGTGATATACTAAGAGGTTAAAGAAGTAATCCTATATATCAAACATTCACAACAGTGCTTACAGCTTCCTGGCCCTTGAGTGGTATTAACAATTGTAGCTTTTGTTGAGCGTCTCCTCTGTGTGGAGAGTGTGGCAGCCAGTTTTATAGAGATTTTTCTCGGGTAAATATCTAATCTTCATGATGAATGTAAGGCAACTTTGTAAATGTGACAGAATTAGCTAAGCATGTGTCATCAGTGCATCTGCTGTTCAACTGCAGCTGTACCTGGGTTCATTTACATAAGTGCCAGTGAAGGTAGGCAATTCATTTATGACTGCAGTGGGTACTTATTTTTAAATATGAATCTCTACCAATATCAGTCTGAGTGTTGCTGATTAATACTGTGATACGCTTTGAGAAAAGCTATCATGAGCAACATTTATATTTATAATGTGCTTAAATATTTCTTCTAATGTCTTTGCTAACATTAATATTTCATCTTCATAATGTGTGCACTTTAGGGATTTTATTGTTACGATGGCTGTGTTATATATCATTTTTTCATAGAATAGTCTTAATAGCTACATGAAGCAAAGAAATACAGTTACAATGACATTTTAGTTAGTAATTTGATGAATCAAAACTTTATTACATTATAGAAAAACCTTTCTGTGAAACCTGGATTTTCTGTATCATAGCTATTTCCTACATTCTTTTGGGCAGAAAAGTGATTAAAAACAACTCAGAGAAATACTTTTTTAAATTCTATGCCATGATAATTGTTAATTCAGTGCTGTATCAGTTAAGATCAACATCAATTAAATGAAATCCAATTCCCCATAACAATTAAGTATACCTGGCAATGTATTAGTGGCTGAATTAATAGAGAGAAACAGACATTTAGTAGACTGATGGGCAGAACAAGCTGTACATTTTTCATGGATTCAGAGTTCAAGAGAACAGTATTATTATTTCATCTAATCTAGACATCATGAAAGAATTCTTTGTCACATACTTTTTTTGTGTTATGTCCCTAAATGCACTACATCTTGATCCAAGTTTGGGTCTTCAAGTAGGTCCCAAAAAAACTGGAATGGAAGCTAACCCAAAAGCTATTGCCTGTGCATGGGATATGTTTTCCTAGTTGAGGCTGCCTCATCTGGCTTTAGTGAGAGAGAAAGCACTTAGCCTCCCTGAGACATGAAGTACCAGGAACGGGAAATATACAGGGAAACCTCCACCCACTCACAAGAGAAGGAGATGGGTGATGCGGGGAAGGGGTTGGGAGGAGGTGACCAGAAGATGGACAGTGAGCATGATGGAAAGTGAATAAGTAAAAAAATATAACAAGTCATCCTGCAGTTGAATGGGCCCCTAGAACAATTAACCAACCAACCTTCTCTTATGAAATATAGAAAAAGAATTATATAGAAATATGGAAAGGAAGAGAAATATAAGAAGCATTGGTCAGTAAAACAATACCAAGGAAGTGGGTACAAATTTCACTCTGAAAAACGACTATGAAATAACACAGTTTATGTTGCTCAAACAGAAAAACTAGAAATGCAAGTAACCTCCATAGGTAGAGATGAGAAATGTAGCAACTGAAGATGGTGAGGGAGATAACACAGAGGGAATCAAGCAAGAGGAATATTATAGAGAAGAGCAATCAGCTCAGGCATAGTGCTACCTAAGTTGAAAGGCAAGGACCTTCAAGAGCTCTTTTAGTGTTTGCAATAGGCCAGCTGCCATTTATATTACTTTCCCAAGAAATCTAAAGTGGGCTGCAAATGGGAGAGCTGAGGTCTCAGAGACAGAAGACAGAGATATGTCTTAATTTTAGTCTTGATTTTTGACAGGATCTTAGATAGCTCAGGTGAGCCTCAAATGCCTTGTAGCTGAGGGTGACCTTGAACTGTGATCAGTTTATCTTGTTTCTGAAACACTAGGATGATGGCAGAACATCATTATGATGATTTTGATATTTCAAGTGTCTAGTCATTGTCATCATTCTCCAAAAATAAGCTAAGGTGGATACAAAAAAATATGTACCATAATGTGATTTGGCAGGACTTGAGAAAGATGAAGTTGAGTTGAAAGAAGTTAGTTCCATCTGAATATTTTGGATTAAGAGATGATTTTATGTCTTTAAAAATCTGTATATGTATCCCTCTTTTTTAAAATAAAGTGGAAAAAGAAAAGAAAATATTGTTTCAGATTGAAACATGGCTCTGGGGACTGGAAGTCTCTGCCATGTTACAAAAGAAATAGAATGAGCAAATGTAGACATAACTGTTTATCAAAGGATGAAAAATGTTGCCCAATAAATATGAAGGCATCACCTGTTGATTACTAGATGATGGAGAAGACAGTGGATGGAAGATGGAATCAAGAGAGAGCTCTGGCCTCTAAAACAGATTAAACACATGGAGGAGGAGCAGTAGCTCAGAAAGGTTACTTAGCAACAAGAAGAATACTGATATTATCTGGAGAACTTGTAGGGTATGAGGGTGAAGAGCCTCCACAAGGAAGGTCAACAAGATTATTGAGACCAAAAGAAAAAGTTATTCTGGAGAGGTCAAGGATAAAATGGCTTTGTTTAACATGGGGTTATTGCAAAGGCTATGAGGGAGAAACAAGTGTGGGGCAAGTAGGAGGCCCAGAATTCCAGATCCTATGGATGTTTGTTTTCTTGCTCAATTAGATTCCATTAAATGGATCATTGGTGTTTAAAGAAAAGATGATTTTAGGGAGACTAGAACTCACATGGTTGGAAGGACAATGGCCCTTGGCTACAAACAGGGAACTGCATTCAAGTGGCTGGGTTCAATCTTCAGCATTGAACATAAATAAACTTTAGACTCTTAGCAAATTATTTTCTCTAATCTGGAATAAACATAAAACTTTGAAAACAAATTATGCATATTGACAATTTATTTAAATGTCAGATTTGTCTAATTTATCAAATAATTTTTTATTTTACTATAAACTATATCTGATAGGCCTAGAAAAATTCACTCTGCATTTAATTATTTTCTTACAATATATTATTTAGAGAAGTATTATTTAATTTGAAATTAATTGTACTTTCAAAATATTTTTATTTCTAATAATACAATAATTATAATAGTGAATATAAAATTAATGAGCCCAAGTTTGCTTTATTACAACTGACAGAGTCATAAACAAAACTAACACATTAATGGCAATGTCTTAAATTTAATAACTCCATGTGTAATTGAGTATTTTTGTACTCTTGATCAATATATCTCTGTCTAACAGAAGTGAATGTATTATTGTATAAGAAATAGATTATAATATCAATAGCTATCTATTTGTAATAAAGCCATATAGTTTAATATGTTTTTTGATTGACAGAATTATAGAGTTGCTTAAATTTGTATAGTGGTATGGATGAATATTTGTTTTCCCTTGCTTAAAAGAATCTCACATTTTAAGTCTCAGATATCCCATTTTCCAGAATAGTTTAGATATGTAAGGCCAAATAATATATTAATAAGGGAAAATACATATTTATAAGTATGCATAAAACTCCTAATTTTAAATTAAGACATACATAGTCATGCACAGGCATGGACATATGTATGTACCTGTGTGTGTGTGTGTGCGTGCCCGTGTGTGTATGCACATATGTGCACACATATACACACACATAAACACACACATATCATCATAGATGACTATAATGGATGAATAATGACACTGTGTTCTTGAATATTGCATTGCATCTCCCAAATGATATTACTTTAGTTGGGAAGTGTAGTATTAAATAAACTACAGAGATCAAAAGATGAAACACATAAAAATATTGTTTTAATAGTACATTTTTTTTCTCTCCAGAAAACTGTTACAATCCTAACTCATTTTATCCACGATGTCACACTTCAACTGTGAAAATTTTCTTTTGAGAATTTAGGTCAAGGGCTATTTTGAAAATCAAATACGGTCATTAATTCCCCTGCAGAATTTTAAGTAGTTGTGCAGTGAGCTGTGTTTTGTAAATGTTGCTTGCATGGCATAAATCACTCTAACTTGGTATTTTAACATCAGTAGTTCTTTTAATTGTATATTATGAATATTTTAAGAGGAGCATCACTTCATATCTGACTTGATGTGTCTTTTCTGGCAAATTTCTTTTTAGCCATAAATAATTTATATTTTTAAAAAATAGGTAGGCTAATAAGTCTGAAATTCAGACTGCAACTCTCATCCTAAATGGCTAAGTTTATTGAAGAATTAAGATTGAAACAATATAACTGATAATTCAAATAAATGTGTATCATATTAATAAAGCTATACAAAGATGAAACAAAAATAGAATGTGCATAGCATATCTGCAAAACAATGCTTTTTAAAAAAATAAAATGAAAATTTGCCATTAAATTTAAGTGGACTAATTGCTTATCAACATATTTCTTATAAAGTTAAGGACTCCCAATCATTAATGGTAAAAATTTGTCTTTCCCAAATATAAGTATATAATTTTTTCAAAGAATAAAGTTTCAACTTGCCATCATCAAACAGGTTATCTTGTTGTTTAGGATGTAGAAGTAGATTTATTTAAGTCAATTTTAAAATTTTCCTTGATTAAATTCAACTGTTCCTTATGATCAATGTTTCCCTAGTGAACTTGCTGGAATGATGCAGGTAACATATAAACGTACATTAATGACAGTTTGTCTCCAATGCTTTCTATGTGCCAGGCCCTTTGAAGGTATTTTCCCCTGTGGTAGTGGATCCCCGCAGCCAACCACATGGTGGGTACCACAAATATTACCCTCTTATCACACCGAGATTAGATAACGAGCCCCTAAGGTTACAGAGATATAAAGCCAATGACTCTAAAGTCAGGTAGGTCCTTCTTAAGACTATGTGCCAGATCATAGTACTATAGGCAGAGACGTTAAAGAAGGAACTATATTAAGATATTTACTCACAGACCCATCATTAAAATACTGCTTTTGACCAATTGACATAAGAATAGAAAATGAAGGCCATGTTTACTTGTATGATCATGCAACTACGGGAACATATTAAAATTGTTGTTTTGCATTTGTAGAAATTATCCAGAAAAATCTGTGGCAGTGTCTCATCATTTCACAAGCAGGACAACAGGAAAAGAGAGGGGAAAGGGGTAGAATTAAAGTCCCCCAAGGCCAACAGATCAAACCAATAAAAGCGTTAACAGAAGGAGAACTACTTTGAGCCTATTTCCATCATAGTCACAGAAGCATTGCAGTAAATCATTGATGTCATACCTGATCGTTTGAACAATTCTACTGTTTCCGGTTCCCTCAAATCTACTGAAAATAGACTCCTCGGGTAAGGGTTAATCAATAAATATCTCATCCGGTACTTGGAACACTGAGGCAGCTGGTGCCAGTCATCTTTGTGTGTGTAAACACTGAGAGGCAGAGACAACAAAGGGGTTTCCATTGTACAGAAAACTTAACAGCTCGCTAGGGCTGCCCATCATCCAAGGAGCTTCACAGTAGAATGTCCTGATACTGCATCTGGATACCAAAGGGAAACCTGATGCCTTTAGAAATCAGTGGATACAATGGTATTTGCCACCCTACAGGGTAAAAATACCTTTATTCCAATCATCGTAGAGCCCTCTAATTAAATGTGTGCCAGTCTCCTAATTCTTTGCCTCAGCTCACTTGTTAGAGGTGGTCAGCATTTATTTATACAGCTCTGTTCCTGCAGGCTGCTAGGTTCTGATTTGTTCATAATGACAGTCTTTTAAATGACAGTATTATAGAGCTATGAGCCATTTTAATTTGTTATTTCAAGGTAACACCATAAACCTTGCTAGAAGAATAAACAGTTGAGGAAATGCACCTCAAAAATGTCACACTTTCCCCGTGTTGACCTGAAGTCCTAACTGCAGAAAATGTTTCATTTCTTAAAACTCACAAATGTGTGCTAGAATCAGAGAATCCCCACTAGAGAAGTAGGCAACTGTTTGCAAAACTGGGATCTTCATTGGAGTCTAATTAAATATACATAATAAGGTATGAAGAATTTCAGATCCTTTTGTTGCACATGATTGAATTTGCTGAAGTCAGAGAATTTTACTTTCATAAGCATCTCCAAGAGCTTTTAGAATAGTGTGTGTGATGAGTTAACTGTGAAAATAACTCTGCATTTTGATTGGTTGTGGTTTTTTGTAATGGTCTTTGGCTATTGCAGAGAGAAGTTTTCTTGGGGAGGAATGAGAACTACATTCACATCTACACTACACCCAAGGATCAGAGAATCTTTGTGCAACAGTGGTCAAAAAAACAATAAAAGTCCTGGAGGATCAGGGAATTTGCTATGATATTGTGTCTCCTAGCAATGTCAGATGGCATACCTCTTAATGTCTCACCAACATGACTGCCTAAAACATGCCCTGAATAAGCCAACAACAGTAAACATATAGACAAACAAACACTGGAAAGACCAGAAGGCCTCAGTCATACTCAACGAACTACAGACAACTAGAGCGTGTGGAGATTGGGAGTAATATAACCCAGGAAAGGTTATAGAAGTTGCTTATCCAACATGAGATGGTCAGGATTGAAAACACATTATCCATACAAGTATTTATAGAGGTGACATCATATAAACTGGGAAGGTTGAATTTAGAAATATATTTACATATTTACACATATGCAAGTAACAGCAATCAATGAAAAAAAAAAGAGGCCATGAATTTGTAAGAGACCAGGAAAAGATTATGGGAGGGTTTGGGAGGAGAAAAGGGAATGGGGAAATGATGTAATTATATTATACTCTTCGCAAAAATAAAGGAAGTATGTCTTAAAATGTCACTGAACACCTAGGCCTTGGATATTGTCAATGAGCAAATGCGTGCTTTTGGTTGTTATCTGAGACTCTGGAGCCGCCAAGGAAGGACTAAGAATGAACATCCTATGCTCAAAGCCAAGCAAAAAGAGGAAGCTATGCACAGTGTCTTTAGCTCAGAAACTTTCCTCTTTTAAGACAACAACAAAATGGGACAACAATAAGGAGGAAAGAACAATGGAAGGAACAAAGAAAGACAGAAAAAGGTGAGGAATACTTTGAAGGTATTAGGAGTATCAACTTTCCAGACTCTTTAAAATGGAGTTTATCTTAGAAATGTGTGACCTTCACAATATACACTTTTTTAATGTGTAGGTTATTGCAGGAGACAATTCCGTATAAAGTGATGTCTTGAATTCCTTTTGACTCCACAGGAAGGTATAGCAGGCTGGCTCAAATTATGCATAATTCTGTCAAGTGCTATGAGCAGTTAGGGGTACAAATGGCTCTATTTTAGTTCAAAATGGCAATTGTGGCTTTCCATATGTTCCCTAGATGGGGGCTGTGGAGCGCTAGGCATTTGGATAGAATCATTCCTGGGTATCATTTTCTCACATGGAGCCTCTTGGAAACTACCAGCCTCATCCAGAATCCTGACATCAATGATCACTGAAGTCTCTGTGACATTGGAAGGGAAATTTCCTCAACTGAAAGCATCCTTCTCTTTATAATAAAATGCAATCAATTATTTAAAAAGAGAATCTAATATTTAAAAATTAAATTATGTAGACGCTTTTCTTTCAACCTTGGCTTCAAGTTACTCCAGGTTAGGTCGGGAGTCTCTCTTGACATTTAAGCTGTATGTGCATTAACCAATCTTATTTGCTTAAAAGGGGCTCTGGCTTGAAACCAAGTTTGCTCCAAAGGATAAAGGAAAAAGAGTGAATGAAATAAGCAACAAAATATTAAAAGACATTTTAGGTGTAACATAAATCAATGATTTGCATGAGACATTTACTTTACAAACAAGTTGAGGTTACTTCCACATATGCTTTTAATATCTACAAAAGAAAAATGTATTCTTAAGTTTAAAACAGTTTCTCTCTCTCTCTCTCTTTCTCTCTCTCTCTCTCTCTCTCTCTCTCTCTCTCTCTCTCTCTCTCCTTATGTGTGCATGTCTGAACATGTATGCATGTGTGTGAAAACATGAGATATTTGTCTTTTTGAGTTTGCCTTAATTTGCTGAATGTGATGGGCCCCAGTTCAACTCATTTTCCTGAAAATATTATTTTACTCTTTTATTCCCAATGTCCAAGTATGGCACCAGCTTAGATATCGATCAACAGAGGAATGGATGAAAATCATAAGGCATATATACAAAGTGTGCCTCTACTTTCAAATTCAGTTGTTTTCTCAGACAAAGAGCAAAACGAAATTCCAACATGTTTTCTTTTTCACATGAAGACTGTAGCTTTTCTCCTCTTAAACCATCTTTAAAATGTAGGTCAAGATTTCCACTTTACATTGTGAGTCATGGCACACTTTAACTAAGCATGTCCTTGTGTGTCCTCAGAGCATTGTTTAGAAAATTACCCTTACTGCATATTTCCTCTCTCACAGCACCTTTGGGAATACCGTTATGTAGAAATGGAGTGGTAATGGCCCATCTTCTTCCTAGAATTCCTATGGAATGATTTTAAAGGTATATTTGATGAGCAAAAATAAAAAAATGCCACTTTGTACACACAAAAAAATTTTTTTGTTAGTCGGAGCCAAATCCCACATTCCTTCTGATATTACTTCTGATCATACATCAGCTTTGATAGAGGTCTGCTGGCCTATCAGGAGAGTTGCTGAGTCATTTTATCTTTGATGGTCCAGAGGACACTCCTGGGGCTTCTTCAGTTTAGACTTTTAACAGCTCAGTGATTTGCTCCCACATTGCAAGATCCTACAGAAAGAGCTTTCTTCCTTTATGGGCACATGTCCTTTCTATGAATTGTTTTCTAAACTCCTTCCTTCCTTCCTTCCTTCCTTCCTTCCTTCCCTCCCTCCCTCCCTCCCTCCCTCCCTCCCTCCCTCCCTCCCTTCTTCCTTTCTTCCCTCCTGTCTTTCTTTCTTTTCAGATGAGTCATTTGGACAAATGGTATTTGAGTTATCACTTACCACTTTACTATTTCCATTGCATATTCCCCTATTTACTTCTCATAACATGATTTGGGTGTCACCAGGGTACAATTATTCGAGACTTTCGTTATTGCCTGTTCCTTCTCATAACTGTGTGGTTGGTATTGTAGACTGTTTTTCTGCTTCATCCCTAGGCAAGTATTCTGAACAATGTTTTAGTACTTTGCCTCAACTCTGACGATTTGGCTTAGCATTTGCTTAAGAGTAGACACTGTGACATGGATTCACATTTTAGAGTGCAAGCACAGGCACTGAGGAGTCATGGAAGAGCAAAGAAAGACCTTCTTTAGCAGGCAAGAAAAGCACTGGGTTTATGTACACAGTGTTGCCATTCATAAGCAAAAGAAGCTTGGGGATTTTGTTAGGGGAGCCTACATATATTGCTACGAAAAAATCACTTCATGGTGAGACTGTCTGGAAGGTTTCTCTGTCAGGGACCTTGGCATGCTTAGCTTAAATTTGTAAGTTGAAGAAGAAACATAAGCAGGACGGTGTGCTTATTCCAGCATCATAGAGCAGAGGCTTAGTAGGTTAACAGAGAGACCAGGAATGCTCAGATTGTGGCTTAAAGCCATAGCCGAGAATACAGGAAAGGTCTCTTGCAAACAGTCAAGTTTAGGAGTGGGCCCCAAGGCCAGTTTATTTAGAATGACCACTCTGTGCTTGGTAGCGGGTCTAAAAACCAAAACACCCCCAGCTGCTAATAGGCATATTCCAACAGTGATTCAGAAGGTTCTGATAGTAGGTGAAACCTGAATGTAGACAGACAGATAAACCAATTGGAAGGAAAGTTTAAGTCATCAATTTAGTTTCATGAGCCATGTAGCTATCCCTTACTTATATGCACAAGCCACCTCTGTAAGCAAACAAACCAGTTGATACAATACTGACTCCCAATTTCAACTTGAAAAAGGGAGTTAGAAGAATAAACAGTGCTGATGATTTGAATTCAAGGTGCTCTCCATCTGTTGTTCATTGATAATGTGCAATGTATCCCTGTAGCTAACGTTGGCTATTTCCACATTATCTCCTCACACGTTCAGGAAAGAAAGCACAGTTGTCAATCTAAAGAGAAAATATGTTCTCTTAAATATAAAGTTCATATCTTGCAAAACATACTCATTTCAATGGTTTTGCCAACATGTATGTTTGGGCATCCTGTACATGCTCAGTGCCAGAGAAGGCCAGAGGAAGGCATCCGATCCCATGAAAATGGAGTTGCAAATGGTTATGAGCCATCATTTGGGTGGGGAAAACCCAATCTGGATCTTTTATGAGAGCAAGTACTCTTTAGCAGTGAGAAATCTCTCCAGCTCCAACAATAATCACTGTAGAAGAGCTGAGGTTCCCTTTTTTTTTCTTTTCTTTTATTTATTTATTTATTTATTTATTTTTTTGGTTTGGCTGAATGAACAAACAACTTTTCAGCTTCCTGTTAGGAATGCATAGCATCATGTAGCAAATAGTTTCAATTGCCCATCCTAAATCCAGTTTTATTATTTCTGTGCATTTACTCCTCTTGTAATTAAATATTAATTTCACTCCTGTATTACTAGCATCATTGCAAATAAACACGCAAAGAATACATGAAGTGAAAATGCAAGTGCAGAGAACTATCTTTGTGTGCTTTCTGCTCAACTACAAACTTTTCATGTCTCATACAGCAGAAATGCGGAACATCACTATTTGTCCAAGACTACAATAACCCTAAGAAGGCCCTTTCTTCTTAATGAGCAGGAAAACTTGCCGTAAGAGTCGATCTTTTAACAGAACATACTGAGGTGCTTTGATAACATGGCATCTTTATTTTTCACTATAGTATCTGAATAAGAAGCATGCATAGTCACTACTAGGGTACCAAAGGACTCTGGCCCCTCACAGTCTACAGCTAATAATGGGAATGATACAGAATCCTGATAGAGAAAACAAACAGCCACAAGGCTATTTAGAATTTTGATGAAGTCAGCACCAGGAGGAACTGTTTCATATTTCTCTCTTCCCTTCTCCCAGAAGTCAGACCTGTTGACTTCTCTTTCTTACCCAGTTTGGTGACCACCAGTCAACCAGTAGCTAGAATGTCAGAGGACTGTTTCTTTTGGAAACACTTACGCACCAAAGCAGAGTTTCTCTTTTTCTGCTAGTCTTTGTTTTTACCAGCATATATTTGAACTGATACATAATCGTACATTGTTAAGGAGTAGAGTGTAGTATTTTAATATAGCAGATAATAACAATAAATAATAATAATAATAATAATAATAATAATAATAATAATAATAGTGTTAATCTTTTTACACTTTTTTTCCACTGGCCACTATTTAACTTAAGCGTGTTCATAAGACACAAGTTGACCTCTGGCCCAGTTAATTACCCATGCCTGAGGAAGGCCATGCAGAACACAGCTTCCCGTGTGGACAAAACAGTCAGTAGGTTATTCCCCTCAGGCTATGACATCATTGCTGAAGATTATTTAATTCAGAATAAAGACATTTTGTTCATTTAAATTTTTTTCTCCTGAAAGTATGAAATCAGTAAGCGAACAATTTAATGATTGATTTTTCTATATTGTATGTGTTTTGATAATTCTTGAACATTTAACTTATTTTTATTTTCCTCTTTTGCCTACTACTTTGTAAGACATAATTCTGTAGTTATTTTTTTTTTTAGTTTACAATTTATTATTAACTTTTAGACATCTAGAGGCATTTTTCCCTTGGAGAAAAATACATTTTTAAATATTTTTTTATTTTGGAAATTCTTAGACTTCGTTTAAAATGTAAAGCAATTTGGAAGAATTGTTTTTCTTCACGATCTTTATATATTGAGAGTGCTTATTTAACTCACTGGCTTATAGTTTACAATTTTGCCATTTTTATAATATTTCTGGTTTTGATGCATGCATATTTGTTGTTAATATTTGAAACAATGATTCACTGTGTAGTCCAGGCTCTGACTGGCCTTGAACTCTTGACCTTCTTTTCTCCTTCTTCCAAGGGCTAGGATCAGATGTGTGCCATTGTGTCTGCTTGGTGCACATACATAAATCCAAATATGTTGGCATTTGTTTTACTCCCACATACCTTTCGTTATCATAAAATAAGTCTTTGTTGTTGTCTTAGGGTTTTACTGCTGGCATCAGACATCATGACCAAGACAACTCTTTTTTATTTTTTAATTTTATTGGATATTCTTTGTATTTACATTTCAAATGTTATACCCTCCCCCCCTCCTCCTCTCCCTTCTCCCACTCAACTTAGGACAACATTTAATTGAGGCTGGTTTACAGGTTCAGTGGTTCAGGCCATTATCATCAAGATGGGAATATGGCAGCATTTAAGTAGGTATGGTGCAGGAGAAGCTGAGAGTTCTACATCTTTATCTGAAGGCTGCTAGTGGAAGACTGGTTTTCAGGCAGCTAGGATGAGAGTCTTATAACCCATACCCACAATGACACACCTACTCCAACAAGGTCATACCTCTAAATAGTGCCACTCCTTGGGCCAAGCCTATACAAACCATCACATTACACTCCCTAGTCCCCATAGGCTTGTCCAAATATATTTGTGTATTGGAGCCATACCTAAAAAATAGCACAATGCAAAATACATTTTGTCCAACTTCAAGAGTCCCCATACTCTATATCAGTCTTAGCAATGTTACAAGTCCAAAGTTCAAAGTCTGTCTGAGAGCAATCTAATCACTTAACTGTGATTTGAAAAGTAAAACAGGAAACCAGCTGGGCAAACGCCAATCAGGGTACCTGCATGACTGATATCAAAGCAGTCTTCAGATCCCCAAATCCTTTTTCATCTTTATTGACTGCAACAAACTTCTTTCCTAAGCTAATTCCACTTCCTGTTAGCAGCTTTCCTCTGCTAATAGTTCATGGTGGTGTCATCTCAAACATCTTGGGGTCTCCAAGGCAGTTTCAATGTTACAGCTTCTTGTTTCAAAGTCTGGGATCCACATATGATCTTCTAGGCTCCTCCAAAGGGTTGGCTTTATTTCTCCAGATCTACCCTCTGTAGCACTCTAAGTTCAGGTTGATCCACTCCACTGCCAATGCTTCCATCCCATGGCACTGGCATTTTCAATACAATGGGGTCTTCCTCTGAAACTAAGCTTCATTAATAACCTCTTATAGGCTTCCTTATGGTGCCAAGCTTCAACTACTTTGCATGACTCCTTCAGTCATGGGCCTTCAACTGCAACTGAGGTTGTACTTTAACCAGTGGCCTTCCATGGCCTCTCATAGTGCCGAGCCTAAGCTGTTTGTCACAATGCCTTCATGCCTTCAAAACCAGTCCCATCTGGGTGACTCTTACACATTACCGAGTACAGCTCCTGCACAAAGTACAACTCTGGCTATCTCTGGAACACAGGTTCTTTGTGTTCCCAGAAAATACTTTATAGAAGATTTCACCTCAGTGATGCTGGTCTCTTATAAATCACTGCTAATTTCTTAGCTCCAGCTAACAAGCATCAATTGTCCCAGTAATCCCTTTATTTTGGACTCTAAAGTCAAAGCCACATGGCCAAAGCTGCAGAAATATGCTGCTTGATGGGGCAGGAATATAGCCCCCTTGTTCTATTACATTATCACTAGCTTTCTGTTTTCCAACTCCTTCACTACCTAATCTTGGTAGTCCTGTAACTTGTTCTGTAGACTGACTTTGAACTCAGAGATCTGCATGCCCATCTGCTAATAACTAGGATTAAAGATCGACCAAGACTAACTTTAAATTTTTCTTCACTTAGAACTTGTTCTAGGTTGGCCTTGAACTATTGTCTTTGCCTCCTAGGATTAAAGACTTGTACTACATACCGTGCCTAGTCCTAAATTTCAGCTCCATTTTACTTTCTGGTGTCCCTTTAATACTTGAAACATATATTTTACATTTCTCTTTTCTCAGCTTGCTATGTTTGGTTAAAATGTTCTTCATGAGACTAAACCAGAGAACAAAGTCCATGATGGGCATTTCTGAGACTTCCTTTGTCAGTGCAAATAATCAGAATCTCTTTACCTTAGCCTCAGGCAGATTCTTCAGACATGGGGAAAAATAGCCACATACTTCACCAAAATATCTCAAAAACAGTCTCTAGGTCACATTCTGAAATTCTCCACTGAAATCTTTTGGGCCAGGAATGCATAATTCAAATCACTCTCAATAACACAGTCTTCCATTACTACTAGGAGAGCCTATTAAGCCCCATTTAAAGCATTCTACTGTTTTGCAAATCCAAAGTCCCCAAATTCACATTCTTTCAAACAAAAGCATGGTCAGACTGATCATAGCAACATCAGCAGTTCCTGGTACAACTTCTATCTTAGTTAGTGTTTTATGCTGTGAGCAACCCTTATAAGAACAACATTTAACTGGGGCTTTCTTACAGGTTCAGAGGTTCAATCCATTATTATTAAGGCAAGAATATGACAGCATCCAGGCAGGCATGTTGCAGGAGGAGCTGAGAGTTCTACATTTTCATCTGAAGGCTGCTAGCAGAATACTGGCTTCCAGGCAGCTAGGATGAAGGTCTTCTGGACCACAGTGACAAATCTATTTCAAGGTAACCCTTCTAAAAGTGCCATTCCCTGGGCCAAGCATATATCACAGTTGTATTAACATATTTTATATAGGCTTCTAGTTTATCAGTGCATTGTCATTTTTAGTGTCTTCATTCTAATTTTTATTTTAAAACACTGGATATATTTTTAAGTACTTTCAAAATAGCTTAATGATTGAGTCTCAGTGATTTTGTAGTATTTTGTGGGTTTGGGTAATAATCCTGCTATGTAGCCTTGAGCAGAATCACTGAAAAATACTGATGGATTAAATTATTAAGGACCCAATATTCTACCAATGAGAAAAGTGATCAAACTAACTAAAAAGGAAGGAAGTAGTGTGTTAGAATACTTAGACATTAAGAAATATTTGTCAGAGAAACACCACAAGCTCCTTGCAAATAAAGATGCTATTACTAACTGTGAGCTAACCAAACTAAATAGCATGACTAATAACTAGAATAAATAAAATGTATATTGATTGTGGGGAGAAACATAGAGAGAAAGGGAAAGAAAAAAAGCTACATCATGGGTAACTTTACTGGAGTTAATACAAATGAGCCTGAGAGAAACAAAACTTTCTCTGAGAAATAAAAAGTTACCCTTTCTTCAAAATGAACTCTCATTTCAATAAAACTCTTATTTAACACAATCATGAATTACTTTACAAGTTTCAAATGGGGGAAATAAGTCAATTACAAACCTTTTTAAAAGTCCAGTTTGTTTGTTATTTTTCCTTCCTTTCCTGTCAATGCATTTGAAGTTCCACAAGCAATTTCAACTAAAACAGGTATGTGAAACAATTATTAGTGATGTGGGAATTCATGTGACTTGCTTTAAATGCTGAAATGATAAATAAAATATGATATTGATCTTGGCGTTGTACCTAAATTCTAAGCATAAACTTTCGACTGAATGTAGAATGGGTTTATATAAATACAATAGAACTCAATAGAGCAGGTATCTTAACAGAGGTGTCACTCTGGGAGCCAGGACTGTATACTGCTGAGAAATAGCAAATCTGTTAGAGAACACTGTGTAGTAATTTATATAGACAATAAAGCCATTGTTGAGTGTGTATCAGGTATTTCCCTACATACTTTTTTAAACCTAGAATAGAAGGGACCTTATTAAATAGATTGTATTGTCTTGATTATAGAAAAATAAAAACCACCAAGAGGAGTCAGAGAGATACTTTAGTTGTTAAGGGCACTTGTAGGTCTTACAGAAGAGTTGGGTTTAGTTCCCAGTATTCACATAGTGGCATAGAATTGTCCATAACTCCAGGTACAGGGAGCAAATGCCCTTTTGTAGCTTACACAGGTGTCACGCTCCACATCAGGCATAGATATGCATGTAGTAAAGCACTCATATATGTGAAATAAAGATAAATTGATAAAACAGCACCAAGAAGTTATGTCATATAGAATGAATTATCATGGAGATTTAATGAACAGCAGAATTAAGGTCAACAAAATTTTTATGTCTTATCTTGTCATCAAAAGAAGATTCCAGTACTGGGAATGCATTCCATCTAATTGATTTTTGGCCAAAGGGGTTTTGTGGGAATCCCCAAACAACCCAGGCTGTTGGCCAGGCTATAGCTTTGCTCTCCAAAAATGGACACTTAATTTTGTTCTCCAAAAACTGACCACAAATCATTATTGCAAAAGACAGCACTAAGCCAACTCATTGGGCACACAGAAATGGAACTGGCACCTACTAAGAGCTTCCATCCCTATGCAGTAGTGTTTTTGGTACTGGAAGCTACCAGGAGTGAAACATAAGCATTCAACTAGCTACAAATTCTTCCATCTACAGTGGCATCCTGCCTGCAGTATACTCAGGTAGCAATGGTGACACAAAGCTTGTAGGAGTAACTAACCATGATCTGACTTAAAGCCAACTCCTGAAGATAAAACCTATAAATGAAACTGCTTGGTTAACCAAGAAACTGAGACTTGATAGCCCAGGGAACAAGGGGACACATGAAAAATACTGTTTTATTAAAGGAACACACCAATAAAAATGACTGAATAGCATTTTACTATCTGTCTTAGTCAGGGTTTCTATTCCTATACAAACATCATGACCAAGAAGAAAATTGGGCAGAAAAGGGTTTATTCAGATTACACTTTCATATCACTGTTCATTACCAAAGGAATTCTGGACTGAAGCCCAAGCAGGTCAGAAGCAGGAGCTGATGCAGAGGATATGGAGGGATGTTGCTTACTGGCTTGCTTCCCCTGGCTTGCTCAGCCTGCTTTCTTAATAGAACCCAGGTCTACCAGTCCAGGAATGGCACCACCCACAATGGGCTGGGCCCTCCCCCTTGATCACTAGTTGAGAAAATGCCTTAGAGCTGGATTTCATGGAGGCCTTTACTCAAGGGAGGCTCTTTTCTCTGTGATAACTCCAGCTTGTGACAAGTTGACACAAAACCAGCCAGTGCACTATCTATACTCAGGGATTAATTCCTTTCTCACTCAGCAATTGCCAGAGCAGCTGCCTCACATAGTAGGTGAAAACAAATACAGAGATCCACAGCAGGACATTTTGCAGAGTGATGACCTTGGAACCTTCAGCCCTAAACAGATGTTTCCATCATATCTCTTCCCTCCATGCTCAGGAAACCCTGCTGAAGAAAATACAGACAAAGTTTAAGAGCCAGGGGGTGTGGAGAATAAGGAAACAAAGCCCTGTAAACATAGCAAAAAGGACACATATATGAACTCACAGACAGAAACAGGCAATCTGCAAAGGGCCTGCACAAGATGTCGTCCTACAGTTGAAAGGCAAAGTGGATACATTTCCTCATGCTTAACCCAGAAGCTATCTCCAATCGACAGTCATTCACAAATGAAAATTTTGTTTTCTGCAAGTGAGTCAGTCTCACTAGGGAATCAAACTACTCTGAGCTGTAGGCTGCAGGGTCAGCAGTAGATGGCCAACAGAAAATAAACTCTATAATGGCTTTGGAGGTCCCTTGTCTCATAACGTCATGTCAGGGCTCTTTATTTATTTATTTATTTATTTATTTATTTATTTATTTGTTTGTTTGTTTGTTTATTTATCCCTAAAGTTCCTTTGCATATACATTATGATATCTGGTTTTGTGTTTTTATGGGATCCCTCAGTATGTGAGCAGGTATATTTCTGTGTCTCTATCTGTTCCTTGTTCCTTTTCTTAGGCTCTTCTCCTTCTATTTGTTTTATTCTATTTCTATTTGTTTATTTTTGTTTGATCTTATTATATTTTATTACCTCATAGTGACCAGAAGGGATTCCATCCACTTGAGAGGTGGGGAAAGAATGGGAGGATTAGAGGGAAGGGAAACACGTATGTAAAATTCTCCTAAGATGATAAATTTATATACTATTTTCTGCCTCCTCAAAAGATAAATTCTAGAAAGCTAATTTGTTTACTTGTGATATTTTCATTATATACATCTGTGTATGCATGTTAAAACATAAAATGTTAAAAGTACATATCACAGAAAAAATAGAAAAACAAACAAAAAAAAAGTTTAGCTGAGGCTAGCACAGGGTGAGCCCAGGTTTGTGCAATTGTCTACCATAAGTGAGGTTAAAGGCATTTATCATTCAAAAATGAAAGTCATTCTGGAACATTCACAGAACACGTGCATGTAACTTGCATGTGTGAATGACTGCATTGCCAAATCGATGTCCTGAAGTGGACTAAATGTTACACCAGTGCTAAAGACTTAATTTTATCCCTTTCCTTCATCCAGTCTTGTGTCCACAAAGCTATTAGTTTCATCACCAGACAGTAGCAATCTGACTTCATACCTCAGATTGAATTTTAATTTATTTCAATGAATCTAAGTGCTCTCCCTTAAAATTAATTTAAGGCTTCACAAGTTGATTCCCTTCAAAATGTAACATTCTCTTCTGCTGGCACCTTTGTCACCTTAAACTCTTCTTTGGTCTTCAGCCCACCCCTTACCCTGTTCCCATATTGCCAGTGTGTGATACATGCTAATGGGTTTGAAAGGAATTGTTAAGAGGCAGAGGGATGTTTTACTCCACATGAGGGTCGCCTCCACACAGTTGTGATGCACTGTAGGTACACAGTGAGTGTATACTGACTCAGTTACACATCAGGGTATCGGCACATATCCTTTCGATTTGCTTCCTTTTTTACTTACTAGAGATGACTCTACATCACTAGTATAACTCTATTGGCATTTCTGTGAAATTATCAATTAAAGTAATAGAATTAACTGCTTCTGATTAAATGTAGGAAGTACACAGCCCATATTTTTCTTTGAAAAAAGAGAAGTTGGAACTTAAAGCACTCTCTAAACTTCTTTTGACTCATAATCTGAAGCCACAAAAAATGATTGTTTCAATTCTGAAAACCAGTGAAATCAACAGGACTGCCTAAATGTAGAAGGAAAATAAATTGAAAATTTATAGCAATCTCTCCATATGAACAAGAAAGAGGTTGCATTAGAAAACCCCATCAGGTTCTTTTTTTTTTTTTTTTTTTTTTTTGCAAACCAATCAGAGTCTTGGGAATTGAACATTTACTCAGGAGCTCTTTATGACTCTTGAGAAAATGAGCAAGAAAATATATGTTTAAAAAGTTAATATATATGTATGTTTATAATATCACCTGACACATAAATGTGGTCTATAGTGTGCCGTAGGCACAGTCTGCAAATGCAATTTCAAGGGTAAGAAATCTCCACCAACATCGAAGAATGTCTCCCTTCTTGCTTACCGCGTACAGAAATTGATTTATGAGATCATAACCCTAGCATTTAAAATGAGAATTTCTAGAACGAGGTATCTCATTAGAACATATGTTTGATGTTAACATTTCCTATTACTAAGATGTCAACAGTGGGAGGAAAGAAAAGAGCAAAATCCACAGCAATAAATAGCAAGATGGAATTTTTTTCAAAATTCTGTAAAAACATACATATTCATAATTTTACTCAGTTATAATAGGGGCAGCTTTTTAAAACCTTTATGCTATGTTTTCTTTTATTCCTCATCTTAGAGACTAGCAAGACTAAATCCTGAAACCACAAATAAAGAAGCATAAACACGCGTATACATTAAGTCATTAGAGCAAAAGCTGAGCAGCAACTCCAGAAGTCCAAAAAACCTTTTAAAATCTGCCCAAGACACTGGGGTTAGAAGAATTGGTAAAACGTTTGCTAGTATCATTAGAGTCATGGAGGGTTTGTTGGAAGTCTTCTATGTGATAAGTGTGCTGTCTGTTTGGAGAGAAGGGATGAGAAGTTTCTAGAAGTTAAACTGTGGGGTGGTGGACAGCGTGAGTTGGCTTGTTTTCACTTGTAAAAACTGAGGTGTGGGAGATTTTAACAGTTGTAACTAATATTCTGAGTGGATATTATTCTTAGAATTTAATTCCCATACCAAACTTCTCCTCTTCCCACTTTCAGGTTGTTGAGTGAGTTTAATTTTCTCCTTGCTTGTCCATGAAGAAAAGAAAGTTATAGGAGTGGACAGAAAACAGTCCAAAGGCTCAAGAGGCACTTAAGTACAAAGTGGTCTCATTTCAGTACTTAAAATATCGAGTTTCATGTATAAACATAAATACATTTGCTCGAGGGAGAGGCCATGGCTTCCTTCATTCTGTGGTGACTCTTTATACAACTTCCCTAGGAAATGTGGTGATAAAGGCCAGGGCAGGAGGCTTTGATTTAAAAAGTAAAACACAGAATATGGAAAATAGATTTCAAAGTTTTCAAAAACATATAGTTTCATATGTTGTCTTTTTTTTCAAAAATTATATTTTGTTAATTTTTTGAGTACCTTATAAAACTGATTTTTATTATGATTACTCCAAATGCCTTCTGGATCCAATCCTTCCCTAACCACCCAATTTCATGGTTTTAAAATTGTTTTCTTTCTTCTGTATTTATAATTTTGAGAATTTTGTAACTGTATTTGCATCATTTCTCCCTGCCTCTGTAATATCCAGTTCTCACCATATTCCCCCATTCCAAATTCATGGCCTTCTCCTTAATTATTAAAGAAATAAGCAAATTACACATATAAAGCTGAGTCTATTTTGTGTTAATAATATGTGTACATTTCTAGGACTGACTACTTGGTTGCCTACCAGGATCTAAAGGTAAGACCTTATTGCAGAGGTACTGCATGCACAGTACACACACACACACTCACACACACACACACATACACACACACACACACACACACACAGAAAAAGAGAGACAGAGACAGAAAGACAAAGAGACAGAGACAGAGAGACAACAACAGAGAGAGACAGAGAGACAGGGAGACAGCATCAGAGAGAGATAGAGAGACAGAAAAATCATGACTTTAAGGAATGGACCTACCTGGATCTGTTCATAATGCCACTTCCCTGAGTACTAGCTTTCACAGTACTGTAAGATGCTATGAAAGTTGCCATGGTAAGAATCAGTTAATGTTCTAACCCTACTCTGGTGTCTGTGAACTAAAGCAATGACCAGCCTTGCAAGATAACCTCCAAAGCTGCAATAGTAGCAATGATCTTGGGTTTAGCCAATAACCATCTAACTGGACTTACAGCCTGCTCAGTAGGAAAAAACTCAAGCCTGATCTTACTGTAAAGCTAGCCGATTGCCTGCCGCTGGTGAGGTCATGGCACCTATTCGTGCTATTTCCTACACCAGAATGATTCCTACCTGCTTTCTGCACACTTCTGCTTATAACCACACATCAGCGAGCTCTGTTTCCCATTAAATAGAGACCATTACAGAAATCCACAGCTGGATGAATTCAGAGGATGATTGACTGTGGGGTACCCAGTCCCAGTTCATTCATTGGTGTCACCATCCCTAAACCCAAGGCTCTGGAAATATTGCAGAGATAGGACAGAATTGTAGGAGTCAGAGGACGGGGATCTGTGCTCTGAGATTATATATAATCTCTATATAAGGCAGAGAAGCTGCACCCATAAAATCTCAAACTTATGACTGCAGAACAGCGATTACACCACTTGACATGTCAGCACAGATGGGGAATTCTCACAAGGTCCTATCCCTGGATGAACAGCTATCAACAGTGAGTGATTTCCAGAGTGGGAGAATAACTCTTCCCTAAGGATACTTCCCCTAATTAATTATCTGATATCAATTTGTAGACAAACACACAAGTGCAAGCAATATTAAATGCTTGTTTTTGAAACACGTTGGCTCTAGGTTGTGTTCCTCCTGGGCATGGGGACCATGTTTTAAATTCTGTTTCAGGACACTCTGGGGAAGAGTTTAGTTTTCTAGAGAGAAAATAAGTAGAGTACCCTCACATGGCAAGTGATCCCCCAGTTTTCTTATATGAGCTGAATGTTCATATAAGGAAGAAATATATTGAAGAAATTTTTGTTCATATCATAGTCAATGAAGAAAGATCTTGGTGTGTGTTGTGTGTGTTCATTCCTTGGTTTAGTTTGCAGAACATTTTCTGAAATGCACCATCTGGATTCCCATAGAATTATTAACAACTCTCTCTCTCTCTCTCTCTCTCTCTCTCTCTCTCTCTCTCTCTCTCTCTATATATATATATATATATATATATATATATATATATATATATATATATATATATATATACTGTTATATCCTTTAAAGCCTTCATAGAAAAATAAATAAAATGATGGTTTTGTGATGGTTTTGTTTCAAGACATACATTTCCCAACTAAGTGAATCATGTGTATCTTTTCCATCACATATTAAAAGCTGCCAGCCTTTGACCTTCACTTGTTTCTGTGTACTCACTAAACCACACATCTGTTCCTTAGTTTCTGATAAAGGGACCATATGCCCCATGACTCACATATCAGGATAGAGTGTTCTAAAAGAAACACAGCAAGGTTAATGCAGCGGATAAAATGAACTTTGAAGCGGGTTCACCTTGAATGGTCAGGTTCAAAGAACAACCAAAAGTATTTCTAATGTAAGAGTGGCATTTCATGTCTTCCTTCCATTCTTTCTGGAGAGCAACATAATTTAATAATATAAGTTGTAAAGAAAACAGAAGATCTGACATCTATTAGAGTTAAGTTTTTAAATAAAAGGTTACATTAAAATAGCAATAACAATTTTTGTCTAGGTACATAGCAAACAGCTCAGACCTAAGAATACTTTTTGGTATTTGTTGGCATAACCATACCAAACTCCCATCTGCTTAGGGTAAGCTAGACTGCCAGGTTGTAAGGCTGGATTCTGGGAGAGATACACGCCCCCTTTGTTCTGCTTGTTGGCCCAGTCGAAAGCCTACTCCATACCTGGTCTTCCATACCTGGTCTCCATACCTGGACTTCACCCTAGGGGGTGACTCCTATTTGAATACCTCCTCTGTAATTACCTGAGTGTGTATATATATATATACTCAGACTGGAGTCAGTCCTGACAGACTGCAGTTCAAGATGAAGTAAACTTTCTGGTAACAGGAATAACAGAGTTGTGTCTTTCTTTCAAACACTTAGGCCTTTGTCCGACTCAGAGTAGCTGTTCGTGGTGCGGGCACCACAGGTAATGTTTTTTTTTTTTCTCAAACTTAAGTCTTTATACTTTTAATACCAAGACTTACACCCTCATACAACCTTAAATAAACAACCTGAAGTCACAATGCTAATAGAGAAGACAGAACTTGAATCCAGTTGCTCTACTAAGTATGATACTGAACCATATGAAATGCAGTGATGATTACAGTACTAAAGTGTGAGATACTAGTTCTCAACAAATGCAAGGCATAATCATTGATCCTTCATGGGGGAACATTAAAAACAATTCGAGTTCTGGAAGAAGGTCCCATCATATACCTTGCATGCAAATGTAAATAAACATACACTAAATAAATTAAAATAATATTTATATCTGTAATACCAATAATCACTTATAAATAAGAAACTATACCATCACAAAAATAACCTGATTTTTTTTAAAACCAAGAAGTAATTAATACCATATACCAGAAACTACTGTCATGAGTAAGTTTGTCCTTTACTTATCAAAATTTACTTTGATTTTTCTGAAAAGAAGTAAGAGTGTCAGAAACATATATATTCATATTGAATAAGAAAGAAACTAATGTTTGTGCCGTGATCTCTTTCCTGTTTCATGCACTCAATATATAATCCCTCATGAGTAAAAGTAGGTTTCTGCTTACAGGAGAGATTTTCCAGGACCTCACAGGGATCAAATTACAGCATCAGTTTTTATAGGGACAACTATACACTTTTATGGTTATTGTAAGGTGAGTGTACATATATATTTTCCCAGAATGTTTTACAATCAGTTTTATTGACTTTAACCTTGAATTTATGGGCCTCGGGAAGAATGGGTTACAAGATAAAATGAGGGACTAATGTGATATGACCTATTCTTGAGTGCATTTCAACTTGTTAGCAGTAGTTAGATCTGAGAAATGTGTGGTGGGAATATAGGCATATCTTCTATTGTATAACCTCTGTAATATTTAGACATTATCAAAATCATATGGCCTTTAAGAAGGTAATGAATAAAATAATGGAAAATTAAAAGCAAATCATCACTTATTTTGAAGAAGGGGATTATACACTATTGAATCAAATGACAACATAAATACCTGAAAACTACATACTAGGAAAGACAGGCAAATGATCTTTTTAAAAATTATTATTATTTATTTTTGAGTTCACAGTATAATTACATCATCTTCTTCTTCACTTTACTCCCTCAAAATCCCCTCCTTGGTCCTTTCTTCTTTTCATTAATATTTTGTGTATATATACAGAATATATATATATATATATATATATATATATATATATATATATATATATATATGTATATATATATATATATGTGTGTGTGTGTGTGTGTATGTGTGTGTGTGTGTATGTGTGTATATATGTGTATGTTATATATATGTATATATACATATATATGTGTGTGTATTTATGTATATGTGTGTATACATACATACATATTTGTTCTCACATGATATGTAAAAAATAGCCTATAATAGTATTTGTGTGGTTGTGTATATGTGTATGTGTGTGTAATTATTTTGACAGTATCTTAAACTCAAGAAACTCTAAATAGTTCATGGTGGTCCATAAAACAACTTGTGAAAACTCTGTTTTTTCCAAAGAAGGGGAAATGAAAGAGATACAGAGAAAAGCCAGATTTATAAAACATGACCATTCTAACTCAAAAACAGAAAGAAGTTACTGCTTCTCCCAAATAGTCAACAATAGCTATTGGTATACTTGGGTAATTTTAATATAAGTTTAGTTTCTTGATGCCATAGTCATTTCTTCCAGGATTGTGAAAAGTTTATGGAGTATGTTTAAATAAGAAATACAATGGGCTTTTAAAATGTGAACTGAGTTTGGCTTGCAGGATAATATTGATGGATTTTGAAAAGGGGCAAACCCATAGGAAACTGCTTGTTCTTCTTTCAGTTGATTCCTAGGGAGTAGTTTTTGAAGAAAGAGGCTATTAATTTTACTTTTAGAATATCCCTAATATGTCCACAAAGCACTTCCAATGAACTGTATTATAGTCTGTGAAATAAAACCAAGTAGATACAAACCTGTTCCCCTGAGGTGTAAGGCAGTAATTCAGGTGGCATAAATGCTTTCTGGGAGATGGGTGGATTTTTTCTTAATAAGAAATATGTAGTAGTTAGATGTAGTAGTAAGCTCTGGTTCTTCTACATTTTTTTTATACAAAGGTTTCTGCTGGGATAAATAAAAACACACTGATCAATTCCTGGATACGCCTGGTGTTTTGTTCCAGGAACAATGACATGGTATAATTCAAAATGTCCAGAGAGAAAGTGACATGAAGTACAAAGACTATGCCAGCTGGGGTGAAGATTGGAGGTTAAACTCAGTGCCCATTGTGGATTGAGCAGGAACTGTCTCTATAAGCTTACACAGTCGATGTCTGGTCTCTACTGGGGCACTATCTGGGGAAGCTCTGGAGACTTTAGGAGGTCAAGGTGGATGAAATGGACCACTAGTGCTTGCTTTTGCTGGCTGCCCTGGTCGCCAGACCCTCTTTCTGCTTTCTGTTCACCATGCAGTGAATCATTTCCTTTATGATATACTCCTGAGGCTGATGGGCTTCATGGGCAATGAAGATGTGGCCTGAAGTCTCAGAAACCTTGAGTCACAGTAGATGTTTTCTCCTTCAAGGAACTCTATCATGAAAACGAAAGAAATCAGTAACATCTGACATAAATCATTTAGTTGAGCCTTCGCGTTTAGCCCAAATTAGGAAACCTTAATTCCAGTGGAATCAACAGTCTTATCACTTGCACTTATTTTAGAAGCAGAGTGATTTATATGCACACACTGAAAGGGCAATGCCAGTCACTGTCTGAAATACTTGTGTTTAATATTTACTCTCCCAAGTTACTTCTCTCACACATATGTGATATCATATTTCATGTCTAGAAAACTGCTAATTGTCTATAATAAGGTACCTAAATGAACATCAGGTATTCTACTTTACAGTAATTAGCATCAAAGTAATTCCACTCCTTCGTGACGCTTGCCATGTTCTCGAAACCTAAACTGTTCCAGCTTAGGTGCCTTCCACCACTAACCAACGTCCACAGCAAAACATCTGCTGCACTTCCAAACCACACGGGCCATCAATCTGACCCTTCACCTTCTAAAGTGCTGCTAAGGTTCTGACAAGCTAATGTTTTCACTTACCTTTTAGAGAGCAGTAGGGTCAGCTTTGTCTTGTCAACAGTTTTGTCTAGTGGCATTTTCAATGTGTGTGTGTGTATGTGTGTGTGTGTGTGTGTGTGTGTGTGTGTGTGTGTGTGTGTGTGTCTTTGTGTGAGTTCCTCAGAACTAGATACAGGAAATAATGAGGAACGGTTTTAAGACACTGCATTATTTAGATAAAAGAAACAAAGGACTACTTTTATGGCTCATTTAGCATTGGAAATAATACAAACGAGTAGTGTTGTAGGCAACAGAAATGAAATTACATTGCACTGTGAACACTGTCACTTACTTCTTTTAACTTTGAAGGCAGTTTACAATTGGAAAAGTGTGTGCAGTCATCCTGATCCTAGCCATTCTCAATAGCCAAGACCCATTCATATTCTTACTACATAGGGAAGGGTTAAGAAGATTTTAATGTGCCTGCACCATAATGAAGTCTAGGGTATTGTCTCTTAAGAGGTAGGATGAAAAGGCATTCTTGTACAAAGTGAACACAAAGGCTGGGGGATAACTCTGTCAGAACTTGCTTGCTGAATTAGCTTAAGGACCTCATTTTGATCCCTTAAAACTCACAAAACCTAGGTGTGGTGATATGTGCTTGTAATCCCAGCTAAGACCAGGTAGAGTCAGGTGTGTCCTTGGTGCCACTGGCAAGCCAGCCTAACCTATTTGGTAAGTTCCAGGCCAATGTCTCATAGTAAGTTGGGTTTTCCATTCTATAAAGAAATACCATGATTAAGGCAACTCTTACAAAGGACAACATTTAATTGGGGCTGGCTACAGGTTTTGAGGTTGAGTCCATTAGCATCATGGTAGGAAGCACAGCAGTGTCCAGACATTAATGGCTCTGGAGGAGCTGAGAGTTCTACATCTTGTTCCAAATGCAAAAAGGAGAAGCCTGGCTTCCAGGAAGCTAGCATGAGGGTCTTAAAGCCCACCCCTCACAGCGACAGAGTTCCTCCAACAAGGACAGACCTATTCAGGTCACACCTTCTAATAGTGCCACTCTCTGGGCTAAACATATTCAAACCACCACAGTAAGTAAGTAAACAAATAAAGTAGATGGGATTTGGGAAACAATACCCAAACTTGTCCTCTGTCCTCTACACACATGCACACACAAGTGACTGAGCATTCTTACAGGATCTGCACACACATACAAAAATCAGTTCTCTTTCTATATGAGTTTGGTATCTGTTTCTGTAGTAAATGCCATGGCCAAAGCAACTCAGGGATGAGTAGGTTTATGTTATTTTATAGGTTACAGTCCATTATCCATCTATGTTAATGCAGTCACTCAAAGCAGAAGCTTGAATGAAAACCCACAGAGAAATGTTAATTACTGGATTGCCCTCTAGGGCAAGCTTTCTAACATAGCCTACATCTGCATCCTCCTACCTAAGAATGGTTTTATCCATAGTGGGATGAACCCTCTTCACAACAATCATCAATCAAGTTAATCCTCCAGGCAAATCTCCTGGAGGATATGCTTCAAGTTCCTCTGCCCAGGTAACTAAGTTTGTGTAAAATTAGAAATAAAAACTAAACAGAATAGTTCTCCAAAGGGTTACGTAAGCTAGTGAGGAACCACCTCCACAGGTTAGTAAGCACAGGCTTTGGAGGCAGTAGCTGCTTTCAGCCTTTGTCCAGATGACAAAGGGAGAAGAGGGTGACCTCAACATGTATAGTGGCTTTTAAAAAATTCAGAAGACATTATCTGATAGTCATGATGACAAGCTTTGTGGCCTCCAAGCACAGAATTCCAATACACAGACCAAAGCTAGTGACTCTGTCTGGGAAGCAAAGTCATACAACCTGTCATCAGATATTGCCTATGTCGTGATAATGGCCTCTTGATTCATTTCAGTGACACTCTTCTTTATCTAAACTCTACCACATAGAAATCTAGGTAACTTCACCAAGTCAAAGCTTTCATGAGTTAATTTTTCCTGTTCTAAACCCTTGACTTCCCATTGTATTGTAGATGGAATTCTAAGCTCTTCTTCTACATCCCACCTTTTGAGTGGAATATAAATCCTGTCCTTGAATCAAAGAAGACCTTGTCATAATGGAATTTTCAGATGTAATTAAACTCCCAAATCAATTAACTCTAAATTAATCATAAGAAGCAACATCCTGGCCTGACCCAATAAGAAGATAGTTACCTGCATCAAAGAAACACTTTGCTGGCCTACAGAAGGTAACCTGTCACACTGTTGTGTATAGTCGGTGGCAAGAATCTGATAGGTTCTCTATCTTCTAAACATGGAAGAGGATGGGATAGGAGTAAAACATCTGAAAGGAAAGGTGCTCTTTCTTTCTTTCTTTCTTTCTTTAAGACTTGTTTATTTATTTCATGTATGTGAGTACAGTACACTGTCACTGTCTTCAGACACACCAGAAGAGGACATCAGATCTTATTACATGTGGTTGTGATTCACCAAATGTGGTTGCTGGGAATTGAACTCAGGACCTCTGGAAGAGCAGTCAGTGCTCTTAACCACTGAGCCATCTCTCCAGCCCAGAAAGATGATTTTCAAACATCTTGAAGTAGCCGAGAATATATTCTTCTGTTACACACTTACAAGTAGGATAAGGCTAGATGATGTCTTATTTTATCCTTCTGAAGTTCTGTGTAGAAAGTATAGTTAATCACTCAATGATCCTGACTGATAGAAATTTTTCAGTATAACAATTATTTTGTTATACTTTGCAATAATATATTATTATGCAGCCTAGGCAGGCCTCAAACTCACAATCTTTGTGTCTCAGCTTTCCAAGTGCTGGGGCTACAGGCACCTACTGTCAAGACTTAAATTTTTAGCCACATTTTATTATACAGAAATACAAAATGAACATACTATAATATCTTTTTAAATAAAAAGGCCATTTTATTGTGTGGTCTACAGTACCCCATAAGCCACTATGACTCTGACCCCACCTCTTTTATACTGTTGCTCACTTAGCTATGTGATATTGCTCATGCCCATCATAATAAGTGTCTTCTTTTCCCATATATATATTTTTGGAAGAGTGCTGTAAGTTTCATTTCCTCACTTTGCTCATATATAAATATCCTTCCCTGGAAGCATCTTTTCCCCACACAACCAATATTCCCTACCCTGTATAGTGTACTGTTTAGTACTTGATACAATGTATCACGGCAGTATATTTCTATTGTCTCATTTTTCTGTCACCTTACTAAATAAAAAAGAGAGCTTTTTGTATAATTTATATTTTTATTCCTAACAGATTGAGCAATACATAGGAACATTAATTGTTCTATAAGTATTTGTTGGGAGCAAGCTCATTGACTTGAGGAAATTGATGCTTTGTGATCCACGTGAGGCACTGAAGGTAATTCTTTCACCTGGTGTGACCTGGTGACTAGAAGGTTGACTAATGGCAAGAGACTAACACTGGACATTGATATTGTTGTCCTGGATTAAGAGGAGTAATACCAAACTTCGAAAAGACAGAATATGTAGGTGCCACAAAGTGTTCCAGTTACTTTTCTATTGCTGTGATGAAATACTCTGACCAAAAATATCCTGGGAAGGAAATGGTTCACATTTCCAGAGAAGTCAATGCAGAAAAAAAAAAAAACTGCTTCTTCCTCTTTCTTTGTTTCTTTCCTTCTTCCTCTCCTTCTCCTTACCTTCCTCCCCCTACTCTCTCATACAGACAGACAGACACACACACACACACACACACACACACACACACACACACACACACACCTGTCTGCTTGCCTGTTTGTCTGATTTTCACTATCATGTTTGCTCTTATTCTTGCTTTTCTTGCAAGATTTCTTATTCAGTCTCATGTATTTATGTGCGGTTGACACTACCCTCAGTAGGCTAGGCCCTCTCACATTAATCAACAGTCAAAACAATGGCCAACGGCCAATCTGATCTAAAAATAAAACCAAACTTCAGTTGAGATTTTCTCATCCCAGTTGACTCTTGATTGTGTAAAGGCAATCAAAACTAACCAGAATATTTACTGATTTTGTCACCTAGTGTTGTCCAAATAAAGCAAGACTCCAGGACCAACAAATGATGGGCTTCTTAACAACAATGCAAAGTGGATCCTTGTAGATGGAATTATTGTAAGAATGAAGATAAATATCATACTCATTGAACCCACTTAAGACATGAAGACCCTATCAAAGGCCTAGGGTTTCTTGAATTTAACATTTTTACTTTCACCCAAAAGAGAATACTTGGTAATAAAGATAAGATAATGAATAGACAAATAACAAGCAGATTTTCAAAGATGTCAATTTCTGTTTCATATACTCAGAGTAGTGCTGCTTGGATTTGACGCGGAGGTGTCAGATGCCAGTGAATGAATGAGCCAAGAGCTCATTCTTCTGTACCAGGGGGCTTGTGCTTGCACCCAGTTGTTAGTCTACTTACAAGGTGCAGTGTGCTCATTTTCATGAGGCTCAATGGCGTTCCCAAGTTCATAGCACTTAGGATCTACCTCCTCGGAACACACACAGCCCACATTCTTCTCTATGCCTTAGTTGGCTTTCTATAAAATGGAATTGGAACGGCATCTGCTATAAAAGTTTCAGTGATCAGATAGGTAATATATGGTACCCTTGATAAGCTGTCTGGTAAATCTAGCTATAATTATTGAGGTTGTATAGATAACTTATTAGACTAATTCAACCAACTCTCTTTATCGCTATATTAATCTCCTTTGAAGTTTCTAAGAAATAAAGCCAATGATTATGTGTAGCTAGGTTCAGAGAATATAGGATGCCTCTTTTTGTCTTAATCTTGCTTTGTTCTTAACAAGGACATCAAAGTGACTCATGAAAGCTGTTGATAGTTACATATTGATATATACATGTACATACCTTGAATGTTAAGTAGACATTCCCTGAGAAACATGATACCCACATGTATTTGCAAGGAAAAAAATCATGTTCTTTATGATATAACATCTTACAAGATTTAACCTACACTTTGATGCCAGTTGCGATGACTTCACCATTAGGAAACATTTTGGATAGAAAAAAAAAGCATAGGAAATTTTTTTATCTTGTGTCTGAGATCTAAGATGCAATATCCAAGCTCCACTACTCTAGCAATGAGTTGAAATAGAGAACTTTTCATTTTGTACATAATATTATTTTCTTTCAAAGGAAATCTATTTTTATCTCCCCAGGACCAATACAATGAAAGTGATATAACAGACTGGAAATGACCTCAAATCTAAGAATTACTTTCCATATATTCCAAGAAACAACAGATCATATTTATTTAAGTACCACACTTCATAAAGGGAATACATGCTTGGAAACCTCCAGTGTTCAGTCCAGTTTTGAACAGTGCAAGTCAGTAGTTCTAAGAAGAGTGAGAATATCACGTGTATTTATTTCTCTTCCATTACTCACATAGCAAATGTAGTGACAAGAATCACTGTCAGCAACATGTAAAACTTTCAAAACAGGAAGGTCAGTCTTGTCCATCTGCCAATGGCCTTCTTATTAAACCATGGCTATTAAATCATCATTTTGCAGTAAAAACATTTCAAAAAGGTAATTTTCTTTATAGCTGCCTAGTGGAAGTGTTTATATCTACTATCAATTTCAATTATACCTGATAATTCTATGCAGAAACTTAGTACCTCATGGAGAGGAGAGGAAATGAATGACCATTTATTAGGTGGTAAAATAATGCATCTAAACAAGAAAGTTGTTGTGTAAAGGACTGATCTCAGAATACAGATGGTATTATTTTAAATCTTAATATTATGTTAGGCATTGTGAAACCATATACATGGTCTTTACTACTTCATCATGTGAGTAGTGCAATTATTATTTTGCATTAAAGATGCTTGTCATAGTTAGGGTTTTACTGCTGTAAACAGACACCATGCCCAAGGTAATTCTTATAAGGACAACACTTAATTGGGGCTGGCTTACAGGTTCAGAGATTCAGTCCAGTATCAAGGCAGGAGCATGGCAGCTTCAAGACAGGCATAGTGCAGGTTGAGCTGAGAGTTCTACATCATCATCTGAAGCTGCTAGCAGAAAACTGACTTCCAGGCAGCTAGGACTAGGGTATTAAAGCCCACTTACACAATGACATGTCTACTCCAACAAGGCCACACCTACTCCAACAAGGCCACACCTTCAAATAGTACCACTCACTGAGCCAAGCATATACAAACCATCACAATGTTGAAGTTCAAAATGACATCAAAAGCAATGATTATGTGTATGTTTTCTTGAGATTTAAATTCATATCTCTTATCTCGAGATCAGTATTTGTTGTGTAAATCACCTCTTCTATTTGGGAATTTATATAAAAACAAAGCAGTATACACTGAGGTACATATAAACAATGTTCTGGAATTTGAGAAATTCATTATCAAGGTATGTGAAAATTATAAATATGATGAGGTATGCCTTTCTTATTTTTTTGCTTGGGTTCTTACATGATGGATGGGGCAAGGCAGCAGCCATCTGTGATATCTGTAATAAAGGCATTTTGTTAATTATATTAGTAACACTATGATAAACCTCACTGGAGTAACTTTAGACAGAGCAGATATACATTATCTCATGATTTTATAGGGTTTCAATCTTTCACAATGGAAAAAGCAAGTAGATCAAGCCCAGGGAACACGTGGTACAGGCTGTTTGTATTGCAGCAGACTAGGAAGCAAAAAGGTGATAGTTAGTTTTCACTGTCAACTTGACACATTATAGAATCACTTCAAAAGTGAGTCTCATGAGAAATTATCTATACTGGGTTGGCCAGTAGGCCATGTCTATGAGGAATCTTTTTAAATATTACTCAGCTATTCCAGAGATGAATCAAGATATTTTCTGGTAAATAGATGAAACTGGAAAGAATATTATTCTGAGTGAGGTGCCTCCAAAATACAAATATGATTCATATTTGACTACTGTCTTAGTCAGGGTTTCTATTCCTGTACAAAACATCATGACCAAGAAGCAAGTTGTGGGAGAAAATGGTTTATTCAGCTTACACTACTACATTGCTTTTTATCACCAAAGGAAGTCAGGACTGGAACTCTAGCAGTTTAGAAAGCAAGAGCTGATGCAGAGGCCATGGAGGGATGTTGCTGACTTGCTGTTGCAACTAGGCTTCAACAATAGCCTCTCATGGGGTCTCTTCTTGGTTACAAGCCTTAACTCCTTTTCATGACCCCTTCAGTCCTAGAGCATTAATTGCAACTGAGCCTGCACTTCTACCAATGGTCTTCCATGTCCTCTCACAGTACTAAGACTCAGCTGCTCTTCATGACCCCTTCATTCCTTCAAATCCAGCACCACCTGGGTGACTCTTACACATTCTCAAATCCAGCCACAGCTCAAGGTACAACCTTGGCTATCTCTGGAACACAGTCTCTTTGTGTTCTCAGAAAACAGTTCCCATAGATTTCACCTCAAAGATGCTGGTCTCTTCTTAATCACTACTAATTTCTTAGCTTCAGTTGACAGGCATCAATGGTCCCAGTAATGCAAACATTTTGCTTAGTAGTTCCAGTATCTTGTTAATCACAGCTGATTCTTCAGCCCCAGGTAATCAAAAAACATAGAATCTTTACAATCAAAACAGCAAAAGCCCTGATAAAATTATTTAATATTCGCTCTAAAATTTCACAAGCCAAGCCTCCCATAGCTGAGTAGTACTCCACTGTGTACCCTATATTCTTGCCTCATGTGCCCTGCAATGGGAGAGATCTTGTCAGTTCCCCAAATGCCTCTGTGATAGTTAATATTTTTCAATCAACTTAACAGGTCCTAGAATCATCTATGAGATAAAACCTCTGTCCTGTCTATGAGGGATTATTAGTCTGGATGCATGCCTGTGAGAAATTAGTTGGACTGGGTTAATTGAGGTGAGAACACACACACACCAGTATGGAAAACACATAGAGTATAGTCTCCTAACCCTACTAATCTCTGAGCAACTAACACCTTTTTGCTTCCAACTATAAACGACCCCCTTTTCTAGGTGAACTATACATTTTCAGATCTCTCTGATTTTCATTTCCTTTTTTTTCTTACTCTAAAACTTATTAAAAGAAGCTAGCAATAACCAGAGTGCAGCTTGAGTGTGATTTTATCTTACAATTTTCTCCACTAAATTAATTAGCTCCTTACTTTTGAATTTCACCTAGCTCATTTTTTTCATCATATAGACAAAATAACAAGAAAATCCTTGCCACAGACAACAAGTGGCTCTAGCCAATATAGTTCTTCCTCCCATCAAAACTATCAAGGTGCAGTTCTTACTGTCCATATCCCTGTCCACATTCTGGTCCTCTCACTCCTAAAAGAATCATTCATGAAGGCCTATGTATGGGCTTCTAAAGCTTCTCTAGCTGTGCATCCAAGTTCTTCAAAATCCATTCTGCCAACCACATTAAAAGACCCCAGTCACTATGTGGTGAGGGTTAGACACACCAATAATCCCACATTTAGTATCAGTATCAATATTCTACATGGACTACTATCTTATCAGTGTGACAGGATGCCCAAGAAAAGCAATTTAAGGTAGGAAAGTTTTATTGGTTCACAGTGTGAGAATGTTTATATCCATCCTGGTGGAACAGCTTAGTTCATGGTAAGCTGAATTATTATATATTCTTCTGATATGTCATATTTTGTTATATATTCTTTATATATGACATATTCTGCTTGCACAGTGAGAGACCGAGGCAGAGAGGGCAAGGCAAAAGCTAGAGCTAGAGTATAGCACTCAAATATTCATAATTAATCACCAACTTATTTCAGCTAGGCTATACTTGGTTAACTTTCAAGAAACTCTAAAAATAACAGAGAATCAAACCCACTAGTTGAAGGCCATGACTAAAAAATAGTAACCTATGGATGACTGCCTCATGAGACTTGTCACCATAGGCTTATGTTTAAATGCATTGTCCCCAGATGTTTCAGGAAGTGTGGTTTGAATAAGAATAACCTCCCATAATCTAATAATCTTTAAATACTTAGTCATTAAGAAGTGGCACTACTTTGGTCTCTGGGAGGTGGGGCTTTGGAGTAGGTGAGGTCTTGTTCGAGGATGTATCTCTAGTGGTGGGCCTTGAGGTTTCTAAAGACGATGTAATTTCCCAGTTAGTGCATTCTCTGTCTCTGTCTCTATCTCTGTCTCCCTGTCTGTCTGTCTCTGTCTCTCTGTATCTGTCTGTCTATGTCTCTCTCTCCTGTGTGTGTGTGTGTGTGTGTATGTGTGTGTGTGTGTGTGTGTGTACCCCTCCTACTTGTGTATCTTTCAACTACTGTTCAAGCTTCATGCTTGC
Organism: Micromys minutus; assembly: GCF_963924665.1. Classification (NCBI taxonomy): domain Eukaryota; kingdom Metazoa; phylum Chordata; class Mammalia; order Rodentia; family Muridae; genus Micromys; species Micromys minutus. Next base: position 27,853,888 of record NC_137974.1, on the reverse strand, counting down.
CTGCCTCCTGCCATATTCCCTGTGGTGGCCATGAACTCACACTCTGAAATTGTAAGCAATCCCCAATAAACTCTAATCTTATTATGTTACCTTGGTTATAGTATCTTGTCAAGCAGCTGAAACGTAATTAAGGCAGTAGTATTTTAGATTTAATGCATGTAATACATTAATCTCATTTATTGAGGCACCACTATTGTGGTCTGTTCACTACCTCACATTTTCTATCTCTTAATATCTATCACTCTTTAAGGATATTAAAAATCCACATCTGCATTTTTCTGAATTGCAGGAGAGGGACAAACATTCAAACCATAGCAAATCAAAATTGAAAAATCACAGCATTCTTGAAAGAAATTATGTACAAAAATTCAAATCAGAGGCACAGAAGAATGTGCGATTTTATTCAGAAATCAAAATAACTAGAAATAGTTGGTGTGAATATTTCCCCTGAAATAAGATAACTTGTTTGGTGCTGGGATAAATCTTATTTGTATTCTATGTTTACCTTGGGTTTATTCTTTTCTTCCCTTGACAACTTCAACATGGTCAAATTTTAGTAATTAATGTTTTCAAGTGCAAGAAATAAAAGTCAAGTACAATAGAGAAGTTTATCTTTCAGTCTTGGGCTTCCAACTCTGAGAAGTTTGGGTGGCTTATTGCAGGCAGCAATGACAAAATGGATTCCCAGCCTTGCTGACAAGGCAAAAACAAACATGGCTCTTTCTGACTTGTAATTTCTCCTCTTTGCTTGATTCTTTTCTGTATAGAGTCTCCCTTTCATTTGAGGCTTTTGAATCCAGTGAAGAATGTCACGAAACAGGGTGCATTTCAGGATACAAAGTTTGTCTTTCCTATTCTGTTGATTTGTGGTGTCATGAAGATTTGATGTTGGTTGTAATTAAGCATCAGCCACGTGGAGTCTCAGGTCTATGTTTTCAGGGATGAGCTACTTTAGAACAGTTTTGACCATCTCTTACTTTTGACTGGTATCTTAGGCAAGGTAAGAATATGAGAAGTAACTATTGAAAGTTTTTAGAAGTAAAGTTGGAAAAAAGAGATCTGCTTGCTTAATTACAGTTTTAGAATACTTTTAAGGGTCAGGGGCCTTGGACGTGACGTAAGGTTTGCAGAATTTCGAGCCTGCCTCTGCCATCTCTCTCACCTTTGTTAATCTAACTTGATAACTCTTTGCATTTCAGGTTATCAACTTTGTATAGTGATCCAAATACTTAGACATAGTACACGTCATGCATTAAAACTATGCCTGGTGCACAGTGTTAGCTATCACTGCTTAAAGTATTTGAGCTTTTGATATATGTGGTTAGTTTGGAGAAAAGCATTTGAATTCATGGACTAAATAATATTCCAGACATTTTCAGGTAAAATATGAAAACTATTTTCTTCAACTTTACTTTGCAATCAGCATAATATTTAACCAATGCTGTGATCAGAGTTGTAGATCACAGGCCAGAGCTCTTCTTCCCAGTTTAGATACATTTCAAGACATGTATGAATTGCTGTGAGCCTCTGGGCAAGTGATTTTTCCAGCTGTGTGTAGGAGTCAGGAAATTTACTATGAACATTTAGAGATAGTATTAAAAAATGGCTAAAATAAAAAAAAATATCTCTGTCATGATACTGAATTTTAATTTTAATTGCTGAGGCTACAGAACCAGATTGGGGGTGGATTCCACAATGTTGATTGTTTTTCTATGATGGAAAGTGTTTATTATTAACAATTCATCTAAAACTGAGACATTTAAACCTCAGGTAATTCCCATGAGATCATTTTTTATATGGATAAAAGGTGAGTAAATATTGTCTTACAGATAGCATTGCAGATGCAATTTCAGTTTAATCTCCTAAAGATTAAATGCAAACATGTTTACAAGATCAATGATGGCAACCGATAGAAAACTATTGATTTTGTGCAGTTATTGGTGAATGCACCCTGAGAAATATATTATTCAGCAGTAGACTAATTGCTTTTACTTTTTTATAGTTCCACAGATAGAGCCAAGTAATGTTGTATCCAATAGCTGTTACAGAAAAGTGAATATTATAGACTGAAAGGCAGAGATAGACTACAGGACAATGGGACAACTGGACCTTTCCATAATAGTCAGGCAGAAGATCAACAAAGAAATAGACAAGCAGACCAACAACACAATTATGAAGCTGGAGGGATACTCATAAATCTATAACAAAATAATATTGTAAAGATGTAACAAAAAAAATAGTGTTCAGTGAATGGTGATGGAAGTATTGGATATTGACAGGCAGAAGCAGAGAAGTAGATCCATTCCTCTTGCCACTTGCAAATATCAACAAAAAATGCATTAAAGACATAAAACTTTTTAAATTTTTTATTTTATTTTTTACTTATTCACTTTACATCCCACTCACTTCCCTTCTCCCAGTCACTTCCTTTCACAATCCTTCCCCTGTGCCCCCTCTGCTTCTCCTCTGAGTGGATGTGTCTTCGCTGGTACTTCAAGTCTCTGTGACGCTAAACTCTTCCTCTCCCACTGAGGCCAGACAAAGCAGCCCAGATAGAAGAACACATCCCAACCAAGCAAAAGCTTTTGGGATATCTCCCATTCCAGTTGTTCAGGACCCACATAAAGACAAAGCTGTATTTGCAACATATGTGCATGGAAGCTTAGGTACATGCCCATGTAAGTTCACTGGTTGGTAGTTCAGAACTGAGAGTCCCAAGGGTCCAGGTTAGTTGACACTGCTGGTATTCCTGAGGAGTTTCTGTTCCCTTAAGGGGCCCAAAATTCTTCCTCCCATTCCATAAAAGTCCCCAAGCTCCATCTACTGTTTGGCTGTGGGTGTCTGTATATGTCTGGGTCAGCTGCTGGGTGGAGACGTTCAAAGGACAACATGATCTTGTCATGGATGTCCTTTTGGGACTGGGTTACTGCACTCAGGTTGATAATTTCAAGTTCCATCCATTTGCTTGCAAATTCATGTCTTTGTTTTTAAATAGTTGAATAGTTTTCCACTACAGGGATGTAGCACATTTTCATATCCATTCTTCAGTTGAGGGACATCTAGGTTGTTTCCAGTATCTGCCTGTTACGAATAAAGCTGCTATAAACATAGTTGAGCATGTGTCTTTCTGGGATGTTGGAGCATTTTTTCTGTATGTACCCAGGAGTAGTATATCTGGGTCTTAATGTAGAACTATTCCCAATATTCTGAAAAAAACATCAAACTGATTTTCAAAGTGGTTGTACAAATTTGTACTCCCATCAAGAAAGAAAAGGTATTCTCTTTGCTTCACATCCTTGACAGCAAATGATATATCTTGAGTTTTTTTTTTTTTTTTTTTTTTTTTTTTAATCTTCAACATTCTAATGGGTGTAAGAGGGAATCTCATAGTTGTTTTGGTTTGCATTTCCCTGATGACTAAGGATTTTAAACATTTTAAACATTTAAAAGTGTTTCTCGGCTGCTTGGGATTCCTCTGTTGAAAATTCTCTGTTTTGCTTTGTACCCCATTTTTAATTGGGTTATTTGGGTTGTTGGTGTCTAATTTCTTGAGTTCTTTATTTCAACTTTTCCATCTCTAGCTTTTGCAATTTCTCCATACCACATGCGTTTCCTTCCATTCTCTTCTTCTTGGCTCCTTTGGAGCTTTCTGGCTTCTACAGATAGTCCCACAGCCCTCAACACAGAAATCTAAAACTTCAGACTTTGGATTTTCATAGAAATAGGGGATTTGTAGAACGGAAACTGGGAAAGGGAATAACATTTTAAATGTAAATAAATAAGATATCCAATTAAAAATAAATAAAAAGAATATAAAACCAAATAATAAAAAACCAAAGCTTTCACAATTGGTCTCACAGGTAGGGCACCATAGCATTACAGAATGATGAAAACCTTCTCTGTCTCACTAAGACTGTCAACCCAGAAATTTATTGATTCTAGTTCTATGTGATTTAAAAAAAAATTTACTGTCTGTGTATTCTAGAAAAAAAGTGCATATTCTGTGTATGTAACTCTCACGATTCCAAGTTTACTGCAAAATTGCTTACTTTTTTTTCTTTTTACGATTTTAACTCTTTGGGTTATTTACTGTGGCTGATTTTAATAATCTTTTCTCTTGACTTCTTTATCTTTCTTCTTTCCACTCTACCTTTTCTACACTGCTCTTTTAAAAAATTAATTAATTTATTATATATAAGTACACTGTCTTCAGACACACCAGAAGAGGGCATCAGATCTCATAGACATGGTTGTGAGCTACCATGTGGTTGCTGGGAAATGAACTCAGGACCCCTGGAAGAGAACTCAATGCTCTTAACCACTGGGCCATCTCTCTAGTCCTCTATACTGCTTTAACTGCCATATTACATTTTGTTGAAATTTTTTCATAACTAGAGTTTCTTTAAAATTTTCTGGCTGATATGACCAGTAAATAAACAAATTTTGTAGATTTTTACATCTTTTCTCAGTCTGCCTTTGATCTTATACATTCCTGTCATTTTAATTACTCACTAATAAATACTGTGCAACTATAAATTATATTAGCAAGACAAGGGTTTGCATACAGTTATTACCTGGGAAGATATCTTAGGTAGCAGTGGTAATGTTGCACAGATGAAGTGAGTTTAGGATGGAAGACAAGTCTGCTGAAGAATGGATGATCAACATGACTGGTTGTTTGGGTGATTGATATTGGATCCTTCCTGGAGCATCAGAGAAGCTTGGAGAAACTCATCTCAGTTTCTGTATATCCACAGGAGAAAAACATGTCCATTCATCAGCTTTCTTTTTCCTATAGATCAAAGTGGCTTTAGACATGAGCTATATTGTAAATCTTAAATGTCCCCCGAAGGTGCACCTGTTGAATACTTGGCCTTCAGAGGTGTGCTTTTGTGAAATGGTAGAATACTTTAGACTTGGGCCTGATGGGAAATCTGTAGCTCTTTCCATTTCTGGGGTTTATAAAAATAAGCCTTAGTCAGTACATGCACAGAACAGTACATAGGTATATACTAAGTCCAATAGGGAGGACATTATAATATTACACTTGTGGAGATCTGTTTTAATGTATGGAGAAGGAAACAGCTGAAGTTGTGGCTGTTTTGACTGGGGTAAGAGGTTGGTGTGGAAACTTATAAGTATGATTTAAATGATGGCTTGATATAAACACCACATCCCAGATATTTCATAGGTTCAGATTTACATAACCTACTCCTTATTTACTATGTCTAGTTGGAGAACTCAAACCTGGCTTCGCAAGGTTAGCAACTACTAAAGTGGTCATGTATTCTTTTCCCTAAACCCATATTTGAAAACCACGTCGTTGAGAAATTGTACCTAGTTTCTCATGTCACTAAACCTAGTCCGTATTCTTGACACTGTTCTCCTTTATCTCCAAATGAGTGGATCTCGGCTCAGCCTCTTTGTGATTTTTCATTTCCACCACTCCTACTAGAGTCTAAACCGCAGTCATTTCTACTGACTAAAAGAACAGCTACTTGATTTTTTTTTTCATTTTTTTCCCAAATGTATTAAATGGAAAGGACACTTTTTAAAATTCAAGAAATTAACAGGTTACCTTCTTAAATATCACTAATGGCGTTCTACTGCTTTTAACTTGAAATCTCCAGCCCTTAAAATCCATCAAAACTGGATGAGCCTTACCCTGCCTACCACTGGCTACCCTCTGCCTTGACAGCTCATTTGCACAGAGCTTTGTGTCATGAATCAAATGTTTCTGCCTCTTTGCTTATGTACACCTTGATTCAAATATACCTGTTTCTGAGGTGCTATGTTGGTCAATATCACATTAGCCTAAAAAATAGTCTAGCAAATCATGTTCTAAAAGATAAAGCTCCTGCTTCTGGAATTTCCAGTTGAATGTGAGGCCCTATAATCCAGGTCCCTAGCAAGGGTGACATAAAAGGCAGAAATGTGGTAGACAAAAATTTATATTTTGGGCCAAGAAGAATGATAATTTATACAAGAACTAGGCTCTCACAGTTACCTTTGAGATAATTTTCCCAACACAGCAAAAACTTTTCATGAGGTCTTACTACTACAAAGTTCTACATCATCTCCCAGAAGAACCACTCTGGGAACTGGTCCTTACTCTTGAGGCTTTTTGGAGACATTGCTGTATTTAATTATAAAAAGGATCTTACTTTAAATGTTAATTTAAATGTTATTTACTAAGCATTTGAAATGGAGCTTTGGAGCTCTTCAAAAATGATGACGTAGAGGCAGGGGAGAAGGAAATGGGAACCAGGTACTTTTAAAGAAGATGAAAGCATCTGACTTGTTACTCTTTAACAATTTTATCTTGGCCTTGTCCCCCAGCCTTCATTATTTACTTAACAGATAGCTCTATTAGTAATGCGGCATTTAATTTGCGCAAAGCAGTGTCTTAAGTGCTTAGGAAACATTAATTCTTTTGCTTAATTGCTGCTGTGTGGCAAAACAGCTGTGTTCCCAACTCTGGTTCCTTCATGTTGTCTTTTTCATTAGCCAAGACAATGTTCCTCTCGGAAGAATCTTCCGCTTGAGAGGAATGTGTGGCTCGAACCTTGAGATGAAACTGTTATAAATTATAAACTTCTCGAAATGCCCGATTTAAAAAAAAAAAACCTTGCTAGTCATTTATTTTTCATTAATTCATTCAACATTTATTGTGAGCCTTCTATATGTAAGGAGCTGTGCTACCATTAAGATGTATGCCAGATCTCAGATTTCCTATGCTTACACATGACCTTTCTTTCCACTTTGGAATTCCCTAGCACATGTGTCTCTACTTTAGATAAAGATTTCCTAGATAGCTAGCTTAACTTGAAATAAAAAAATAGATGTAATCTAGTCCATGTTTTTTTTTTTTACCTTGGCATTCAAGCCCATTTATTATATATATGTGGTGCAGACAAATTTTCAGAGAGTGGAATTTTATGTTCCTTTCACTGCAGCTCAAGTCATTTGAAATTCCCAGGGGTGCACCTCCTCTGAAGAGCCCTCTTTCATCCCCCACTTTGCACTTGTCCTTTCAATATTTGCACGATTTTCCCTCTTTTACTACCAAAGACCCTGTGTTTATTATTTTTTAACGTGTAGACTTCATGTAGTTTCAATACAGATGGATCTCTGTGTTCAGAGAATAAAAGAGTACGGTCAAGGAATCATCTGTCTATCGTCACCTGTTACCTATCATCTATCTGTCTGTCTGTCTATCGACCTACCTATCACCTGAGAATGCAGCTCTATCATGAATGGTGGAGACAATAATAGTTACCTGAGTCGGCAAGTGTCCCTTTCCATCTGTGAACTTACGGGAAGTGCTTCACTGAGCCAGTGACCACAATATAATGTGGGCTAAAAGGGTTCAGGACATGGATGTCCAGGCATGTGGTGCTGGTGGCATATGTCCCCTCCTTCCTAAAGAACCAATACAGAATTCGATAAGGAAATTTATTTTGCAACATTTTTTTTCCTATCTGCATAACTACATACTTCTTGCATAACTTTGTGCTCATGACGCATCTTTCCTCAGTGATAGGTTTTGTAGGGTTACAAGTTCCTAATGAGATGCTAAGCTGCCCAAGCTTACGCATCACATCGTCCTCATTTCCATTTTATTGGGGCATCACAAACAAAAATTTATCAAAAACACATATTTACAATATCTAAGCATAAACCAAATAAAAGCCGTTTAGGCATTATACAAGGAGAACAAAATAATTTGTAGGTAATTAGGAGGAATACATCCCATGTTTGAAACAATGACAAAACTCAAGTAAAAGTCCAAATATGAAAACATCTAGGAATATTCTGATATAGAGAAGCAATTAGTACTGAAGCATTTTTCTCAACTTAAGATGTCTTAGGGATGGCTGGGCATGATTGTACCCTGGCATCCAAGCATTTTGGAAGCAGGGGTCTATGTAGTGAGTTCCAGACCTGTCAGAGTGACATGATGAAAATGTGTCCCAAGAACATACAGCCACCAAGAATAAAGCAAAAATTTCCCAAGGAACTACATTAAAATAATTCGATATAAGTATTTAAATAGGAAAGGAAGGTGAAAGTAAATACGAATAAATAAATGAATTAATGGGGGAAAGACGGAAAATAGAGGGTTTACTAGACTCTAGAGGTAGTCCAGATAAGCTTTTTGATTCTGTTTCATTTTTTTTTTAAGACTAGGATTACAGCTCTAATTGGTACTTTTTTCAATAGTAACAGATATAAACATTTGAATACAAACAGATAAAATTTAAAATAAGAAAGCAAGATGAGACTCAAAACATCCACCACCAGGAAGAGCAGAGACCCAGACACACAAGACTGACGAGAACCAGGTGAGAACAGATTCCTACCAGCCAGGGGGCAGAGAGATCTCAGGAGAATGCACACAAAGTCTGTGCCTGCATGTCTGGCTTGATCCAGGGATCCAGGAACCTGGCAGCGGCATTGGGCTCTCTGTTCCCAGCCTGTGGCTTCAAGGATGCAAAAAAAGCACTCAGAATATCTGCCACCAGGAAGAGCAGAGACCCAGACACACAGGACTGGTAGGAACCGGGTGAGAACAAATTCCTACTAGCCAGGGGGCAGAGAGATCTCTGTCGAGCCCATGTGGAAAGTGTGCGCCTTCCCTGCTTGATACAGGTACTCAGGAACCCAGCGGTATTGGGCCCTCTGTTTCCAGTCGACAGCTTTTGGAGAGCACAACAGGTGCTTGGACCATCTGCCAAGAGGAACAGTGGAGATCCAGAAACACAGGCCAGGTCCAAGGGAAAGGCAAGAACCATTCACTGACAACAAGATGGCAAGAGGAAAGCAAAAGAGTATATCCCAAGGAAACCAAGACAAAATGGCAACACTAGAACCCAGCTCTCTGATCACAACAAACAGCAGAATGCCAAACACTCCAGAAAAAGAAGACTCAGACACTAAATCCTACCTCAAGATGATGATAGAGATCCTTAAACAAGAATGGGAGGAAAAGCATAAAGAATTAGAAGCTTTTAAAAAGAAACAAGAAAAACACTCAAAGAACTCAAAGAACTTGAAGAAAACAGGACCAAAGAAATGAAGGAATTGAAGAAGGAATTTAAAACGGAAATGGACACAATAAAGAAAACACTAAAAGAGACAACTCTAGAGGTAGAAATCATAAAAAAGAAATAAGGAGTCATAGATGAAAGCATTTTCAACAGACTACAAGAGATGGAAGAGAGAATCTTGGGGGCAGAAGACAACATTGTAAACATAGACAAACAGTCAGAGAAGATGCAAAAACCAAAAAGCTCCTAACCCAAAATGTCCAGGAGATTCAGGACACAATGAGAAGACCAAACATAAGGATAATAGGAATAAAAGAGGGAGAAGAATATCAACTAAGAGGTACCGTAAATATCTTCAACAAAATCCTGGAAGAAAACTTACCTGCCCTTAAAAATGAGATGACCACGAGCATAAAAGAAGCCTACAGAATTCTAAATAGGTTAAACAAGAAGAGAAATTCTTCCTGACACATAATAGTCAAAACACCAAGTGCCCAAAGCAAAGAAAGAATACTAAAAGCAGTAAGAAAAAAAGGTCATGTAACATATAAAGGCAGAGCAATCAGAATCACACCTGATTTCTCAACAGAGACTATGAAACCTAGAAGAGACTGGACAGATATCATTCAGACCTGAAGAGAGCACAAGTGCCAGCTCAAGCTGCGATACCCAGCAAAACTATCAGTCACCATAGATGGCGAGAGGAAGATGTTCCAAGACAAAACTAAATTTACACAATATATGGCCACACACCCAGCACTACAACGAATTATAGGTGGAAAACCCAATACAATGAGGGGAACAACCTCATAGTAAAAACAAGAAAACTTCTAAGCAAAATAACCAAAAGCAGAAAGACACACAGGCACAATTCAACCTACCAAAGCAACAATAGCATGAAAAAAACAACAACTATTCCTTGATATCTATTAACATAAATGGACTCAACTCCCCAAGAAAAAGATATAGGCTATCAGACTGGATACATAAACAAAATCCAGCATTTTGCTGCATACAGGAAACTCCTCTCAGCGACAAAGACAAACACTATCTCAGAATAAAAGCTTCAGAAAAAAACTTCCAAGCAAATGGCTCCAAGAAGCAAGCTGGAGTCACCATTCTAATATCGAATAAAGTATATTTTCAACCAAAAGTTATCAAAAAAAAGATAAGGAAGGACACTTTTTACTCCTTACAGGGGAAATCTGTCAGGAGGAACTCTAAATCCTTAACATATATGCTCCAAATACAAAAGCACCCATATTCATAAAAGAAACCCTACTAACGCTCAAAAAATACATTTTACCCCACACAATAGTGGTGGGACACTTTAATATCAAACTCTCACCAATGGACAGATCAGGGAAACAGAAACTGAACAAGGACACTGTAAAACTAGCAGAGACTATGAACCAGCTGGAATTAATAGATATCTACAGAACATATCATCCTAAAACAAAAGAATACACCTTCTTCTCAGCACCTCATGGCACCTTCTCAAAAATTAACCATATAATTGGACATAGAATGAGCCTCAATTGATACAAGAAGATCGAAATACTCCCATGCATTCTTTCAGATCACCATGGCCTAAGGCTAGTCTTTAATAACAACAAAGACCACAAAAAGCCCATATACACATGGAAACTAAACAATTCTCTATTAAACGATAGTAGGGTCAAAGAAGAAATAAAGAAAGAAATTAAGGATTTTCTAGAACTCAATGAAAATGAAAACATGACATACCCAAACCTATGGAATGCAATGAAAGCAGTACTGAGAAAAAAACTTATACCGCTGAGTGCTTCCTAAAAGAAACTGGAGAGAGCATACACTAGAAACCTGACAGTACAGTTGATAACTCTAGAACAAAAAGAAGCAGATACACCCAAGAGGAGTAGACGGCAAAAAATAATCAAACTTAGGGCAGAAATAGACCAAATAGAAACAAAAAGAACCACTGAAAGAATCAACAAAACCAAGAGCTGGTTCTTTGAGAAAATTAACAAGATTGATAAACCCTTATCCAGACTAATTAGAGGGAAATGAGAGAGTATCCAAATTAACAAAATCAGAAAGGAAAGTGGAGAAATAATGACTGAAACTGAGGAAATTCAAGAAATCATCGGATCCTACTACAAAAGCCTATACTCCACAAAGTTGGAAAATCTTGAGGAAATGGATGAATTCCTAGACAGATACAAGATACCAAAGTTAAACCAGGACCAGGTAAACCATGTAAATAATCCCATAACACCTAAAGAATTAGAAGCTGTCATCAAAAGCCTCCCAAACAAAAAATGCCCAGGTCCAGATGGGGTCAGTGCAGAATTTTATCATACATTTATTGATGACTTAATACCAATATTCTCCAAACTATTCCACTAAATAGAATCCAATGGAAAATTACCTAAGTCATTTTTTGAGGCTACAATAACCCTCCTTCCTAAACCACACAAAGACCCTACAAGAATAGAGAACTTCAGACCCATCTCAATTATGAACATTGATGTAAAAATACTCAACAAAATCCTTGCAAACCGAATCCAAGAACACATCAAAGCGATCATTCACCATGATCAAGTAGACTTCATCCGTGGGATGCAGGGATGGTTTAATATAAGGAAATCCATCAATGTAATCCACCATATAAATGAACTCAAAGAAAAAACCACATGGTTATCTCACTAGATGCTGAGAAAGCATTTGACAAAATCCAATACCACTTCATGTTAAAAGTCTTGGAAAGAACAGGAATCCAAGGCCCATACCTAAACATAATAAAAGCAATATACAGCAAACCAACAGCCAACATCAAACTTAATGGTGGGAAACTTGAAGCAATTCCACTAAAATCAAAGACTCCACGAGGCTGCCCATTCTCCCCTTACCTATTCAACATAGTACTGGAAGTCCTGGCTGGAGCAATTAGACAGAAAAAAAAAAAAAAAAAAAAAAAAAAAAAAAAAAAAACTCAAAGGGATACAAACTGGAAAGGAAGAAGTAAAAACATCAATCTTTGAAGATGACATGATAGTGTATTTAAGCAACCCCACAAATTCCACCAGAGAACTCTTATAGCTGATAAACAAGTTCAGTGAAGTGGCTGTAAATAAAATTAACTCGAACAAATCAGTAGCCTTCCTATACTCAACCGACAAACATGTGGAGAAAGCTATTAGGGAAAAGATATGATTCACAATAGTCACAAAAACTATGAAATTCTTTGGTATGACTCTAACTAAGCAAGTGAAGGACCTGTATTACAAGAACTTCAAATCTCTAAGGAAGGAAATCTCAGAAAGTGGAAAGATCTCCCATGCTCATGGATTGAAAGAACCAACATTTTAAAAATGGCCATCTTATCAAAAGCAACCTACAGATTCAACGCAATCCCCATCAAAATTCTAACCCAGTTCTTCATTGAGTTAGAAAGAACAATGTGCAATTTCATCTGTAATAACAAAAGACCTAGAATAGCGAAATTCATCCTCAACAACAAGAAAACATCTGCGGGAATCACTATCCCTTACCTCAAGCTATATTACAAGGCAGTTGTGCTAAAAACTGCATGGTACTGGTACAGAAATAGGCTCGTGGATCAACGGAATAGAATAGAAAATCCAGAAATGAGCCCACATGTATATGGGCACCTGAATTTTGACAAAGGAGCTGTAAACATTCAATAAAAATAGGACATCCTCTTCAACAAATGGTGTTGGTCCAACTGGCACTCAACCTGCAGAAGAATGAAAATAGACCCTTTCTTATCCCCTTGTACAAAGCTCAAGTAAGTGGATCAAAGATCTCCACATTAAACCAGGTACACTGAAACTATTAGAAGAGAAAATAGGGAAAACCTTAGAACTCATAGGCACAGGAGAAATTTTTCTCAACAGAACACCAATGGCTCAAGCTCTAAGGTCAAAGATTGACAAATGGGACTTAATGACATTGCAAAGTTTCTGTAAGGCTAAAGACAGTGTCAATTAAACAAAACGGCAGCTAACAGAGTGGGAAAAGATCTTTACCAACCCCACATCAGATAGAGGCCTAATATTGAAAGTATACAAAGAACTCAAAAAACTAGACACCAGAGAATTAAACAATCCTATTAAAAAATGAGGAAGAGACTTAAACAAAAAGTTCTCAATCAAGGAATACCAAATCGCTGAGAAGCATCTAAGGAAGTGCTCAACATCCTTAGGCATCAGGGAAATGCAAATTAAAACAGCCCTAAGATTCCACCTCACACCAGTCAGATTGGCTAAGATCCAAAACTCAGATGACAACAGATGCTGGCCAGGATGTGGAGAAAGAGGAAAACTTCTCCACTGCTGGTGGGGTTGTAAACTGATACAACCACTCTGGAAATCAGTCTGGTGATTCCTCACAAAATGGACATAGCACTTCCTGAAGACCCAGTTATTCCACTTCTGGTCATTTACCCCAGATTCTCCAACATACAACAAAGATACATGCACCACAATGTTCATAGCAGCTCTATTTATAATAGCCATAAACTGGAAAGAACCCAGATGTCCTTCAGTAGATGAATGGATACAAAAATTGTGGTACATTTACACAATGTAGTACTACTCAGCTATCAGAAACAATTACTTTATGAAATTCTTAAGAAAATGGATGTATCTAGAGAATATCATCCTGAGTGAGATATCCCAGTCACAAAAGAACAGACATAATATGCAGTCACTGATAATGGGATACTAACCCCAGAAAGCTCTGAACACCCCAGAAACAACCCACAGACTGTGTGAAGTTCAACAAAAAAAGAATATATTTCAATTAAAATAGAACTGTATCACATCCCCCTTTCCTCCCTACATCCCCTCCTAGTCTCTCTCCTATCCCCTCAAATTAATAGCCCCTTCTCCTATATTATTGTTACACATATACATATGTGTATGTATATGTACCCACAAACACTTAATTACAACCTTAAAAATGGATTTGTATACTTTTATGCAAAAATGCTGAAAATTTGTGCATTTATCTTTGTTTTTTAAAATAAAGTAAAAAATATTAAAATTTAAAGCATTAAAACTGTTTTCTTAAAATTTATATCGTTTTACAATCACAGATGAGTGTGCTCCTGTGTTATGGTGAACAGTCCAATGATTATGAGTAATAACAGTACCTTAAATGCACATTTTCTTTTTAAAACAACTTTGCCATAGGAAAGTCTTCTTCTAAATTATATGCCACGAGACAAAATTGTCTAGAGTTGAACCCCATAAAATAATTACAATTTCTTTATTGTATCAAAGAGTTTTAATGTCAAAAGAAAATGACAACCGAAGAAAACATTTTTAAAGTATAAAATACATAATAAAAATTTGTTTTCTTAATCAAATTATCTCATAAGAGAAACAATGAACCAGAATTTCAGCAGTGTTTCCTAAAAGATAATTATAAAGAACAATATTTTTCAGGTAAGTTTTTAGAATTTCCTAAATATGGAAACATAGGTAATGGCGAGACTCCATTTTACCTTATTACACCAGAATTATGCTTTTTAATAATAGCCAGATGTAACATAAGGAAACAATTACTTCCAACTGGTGTTGAATGGCAATTTGAAAGTTCCATGCAGAAATCTCACTTCCCTAGTCAGAAAAGTTTATCTCACAGTTTTTGTTCTTTATATTTCCAAGGTACTTGTGTAGAGATGTGCAGAGCCTGTAAGCACATCAGTAGGAGACACATGCACATGCTCCATGCCTTGCACTATGGTGTAACTCTGTTTAAAAATGGGCAGTTTCAAGGACTTCAAAGAAAATAGTAAATGCAGAAATGTTTGGGTAAATAAGAGTTACACGTGGGACACAAACACGCATTTTCCAGTACAACAGACATGAAATGTGATTACTATTGGCTACACATGATGAAGAGTGAGTGGAACAGTTGATAGCACCACCTCTGCGTCATTTACACTGGCCTTAGAAGTCAGAGCAAAATCTGCTAACAGACATTAAAGTTTCCCCTGAAATGGCCACCTGCCTTTTTTTTGTTAACCTCTGTTTCTTTAGTCTGAGATAGTTATCCAGGGATGACTTGTTTGTTCTAAGATGCTCTGTATATTCCTTGTAAATGACGATTTCGGAAACTGAAATATTCATGCTCCCTATGTGACAAATCCCTTTGGGGTTCATTTGGATATTTATAGTTTGCACTGACAGCAATGCTGAAATCTGCATGTGCTGGTTACAGCAGGGATGTTCTGGCTGTTGCAGAGAGAGAAGGATGCTTGTGTCAGGAGTGGAGGCGGGGCTTACAGCAGAGAGCAGGCACATCTATTCTGGCATGGTGTGCATGTGCATCAGGTTTCTTCCCGGTCCTTCCTTTTCTTTACTTCCTTCTGGGCTTGGCAGAAAAATACATTCCACAGCATTATCATTCTCTCCTGGTGAACTAAAGCAGGAGAGAAATGTAACCTTCCTTGGTGATTTAATTGCTGAACATGAGATCTTGGTTCTGAACAGTATAATTACAGGTGCAACCAATTAGGCGAGTGACTTGTGAATATCATGTTGAGTAAGAGCTTTAGAAAATGTGAGAAGTATAAATAAAAAAATTGGGGAGAATTATTCAAGGTGTTCTTTCTATTATCTCTTTATTCTCTGGTGTGTTACCAGTGTCTTTAGGGGGCATGTCTTGGATCCTGGTAGTCTTAATAAGTCAAGGTTGGCCACTTATCCTCAATGGTCTAACTACACTGATGGTGACATGCAGACAGTGGATATTTATTCCTCATGACCACATAGGAAACAAAGAGTTCCCGTGACCCCACAGGTCTAAAGACTTAAATAAAAGGCAAAGAGCATGAATAAATAGTCATGGCTAAGGTATGGTCCTAGGCATCATCATGGTCTGATGTTCTGAGTCTCCTGCAAGGTGATCTGACAATTTATAAGGACCATGTGAAATCTCTTTCCGTTGGCTAACACCCTCTGGCTGACACTAAGGCCTCATCAGTTACCTCATCCCAGCATCCTGAGGAATTTCTCGTTTCTAGGAGTCCATTATGTTATGGCTTTGACAGCCAAAGGGTAGTCATACACATCCCTGAGGATCGTCATTCCTGCTAGTATGGTGACAGGGGCACTTCTACCCAGAATTTCACTCAACATGACTTATTATAGATAGAAATACAGAATACAGTGTCCAGCCTACTTAGGCACAGCAGTTGTATGTATAAAGATCATTTCAAGCTATGCTTTTTACTTCTAGCTCCACACTATTAACTAGACAATAACTTCTGCCAAATGATAACAACTTCAAAAAATGCCTTAATTCCTTAAAGTTGAATATCACAAAGAGAAAAAAAAACACTTTGGCCTATTCCTCAAAACAACTTTCAATTTATAATCCTAAATTTCAATGACTTTGGTAAATCCAGAACACCAAAATATGGAACAAAATCTCAACTATTTAAAACAAGCAGACCAACAAAAGGCATACTACCTTAGTTTAGCAAGGCATTAGTTTTAGGTGGAGCCTATGAACTGTCTGCTTTCTAAATAACCATCTCTATACACATAGAGAAATGTATATCTCAGATATTATTACAAAAACATCTTTGTGCAGGCAGTAGAAAGGGTGAACTCAGAGCCCTAATGACCAAGTGCATTGAACAGGGGTCAGGGTATAATTTTCATGACAATTCAGTTTTATATGTATATCTCAGTGGTGTTTAGTATGGTCAGTGTTTCAGTCCACCAGTCACATGTTTTAGAACACTTCCTTTATGAGCAATGGCATCCCTCTAAATGTTGTGAATTATTTCACTGGCGACTACCACTCAGCAATGTTGACCATTTTATATCAGTGGATTCATAAAGTATGTGATCTTTTGTGATAGATTTCTTTCAGTAGGCATTGTTTAAAGTTCATACATGTTATAGCATAATCATTTTGGCCACATTTTAAACTGAATAATTTTATATTATAGAAATATGTGGTATTGTAATTAACCTAGTCTTCTGTTGATGGTTCATTGGATTGTTTCTTTAATTGACTAATCTCAACAATGTTGCTATGGATGTTAATGTACAAGTTTAATATGAATTTGAACATTTGTCTTTGATTCTCTTGTACATACATATAGAAGTAGAATATCCAATTCATGAAATTGTTTGCTTGACTTCTGAAGACCAACTAAGTGGTTTTCAAATTCCTACTAGTAAAATATAGGGCTGCAGTTTTCCTTATTCTCACCAACAATCTCTCTCTCTCTCTCTCTCTCTCTCTCTCTCTCTCTCTCTCTCTCTCTCTCTCTCTCTCTCTCTCTCTCTCCACACACACACACACACAGAGAGAGAGAGAGAGACAGAGAGAGAGAAAGAGACACACACACAGAGAGAGAGATGTCTTTTTTAAAAAACAATTTAAGTTTTAAGATTTTGCAATGCTCCTAATTTTTTTCTGAGCATATGGCCAGGCTATTGGAATTCTATCAGACTAGTGACACTGCTTAAGGAATATTGAGTCTGCTCAAACTGATTTATGTCCATCATAAAAAAAAGAGCATCTTCCCTCTCTTTAGAGGACAAAGGGTACTGCAGAGGACAGCCTTAATGTATCTGGGTCCCCCTTTATTGATATGATTCTCTCACTCTGGTCTCTTGGTAAGAAGAGAGTGTCAGATCTGCAGGGACAAAGGGGAAGCCCCTGCCTGATTGCTTGCTGGGGCTTCTCAAAGCCAGTGCTACCCAACTACCTCTGTGCCTTTGAATGGGTGAACCAGGTGTTACATATGATGTAGAAACATCTTGTTTCCTTCTCACTTGAGACTTTATGGATCCCACAAACACACACGTCCTTTGTTCTAATTGGCATAATCAATCAAAAACATCTATTTAATTCAGAGTAAGAAGATGCCTACTGGGGCTGTTCAGCTGGGGACTTGGTATGCTGGGCTATGTTCTGGTTGGATGAATATTCTAGTACTCTTTGCCAACACATTTTCCGTGATTATTAAGCAAGTCCCTTTCCTCTTTCTACCTTCAAGTTGTCCCTTGTAGTGTTTTCTGTAGGTCATACTTGTACTCAGCTAGAAAAATCTGGGAAAATGGACTTATATTATCTTGTCTGCAGTAGATATCTAATTATCTCTTTGTATATATTTTTCCTAGACCATGCTTTGAGTTCTTATGAATGGTAAGCACATTTTACTTGATGTCTCCAGTGGCTAATTACAATACTTAACCTAGAAGACACTTATACAATAAATCAAAGAATTACTGTATAGAGTTTGCTGTAAGTATATTCTCATACAGTGTATGCAAGACAGTTTTATACTATTTAGCAGGAATAACCAGATTAGGATTCTACTCTATTGTAAAATTGTGACATTTTGTGTTTCAATAACCACGATCACATTTGTCCATTCAAATTATCTGTACTCCTGTAACTAAGAGCATGCTTTATGCTGCCATGTCATAAACATAAAAAAACCCAAACAACAACCATCACAAAAAACAAAAACAAAAACAAACAAACAAACAAAAAAAAAAAACAAACAGACAAACATAATGAGTGCCCAGGAGTGTTTTCTCAAAGGATTTTAAAAAATCTTGTAAATACAGTTATAGCGCTCAAGACTTCCCCTAAGCAAGCAAATAAAAAAAATAGTACTTCTGTCACAGTAGGTAAACTACAAACCTCCAGCATTAGCTGAAGTTTATTTCCACCCTCTTGTTCTCACTGACTCTGTCTCTCTGCCTGCCTGCTGCGTGTCTCTTTCACACACACACACACACACACACACACACACACAGACACACACACACAGGCCTATTTTTTTTTGTATTTTTATTGTTTCTGTGTCAGTTAGTTTTAAATGTCATCATGTTACAGCCTAGAGTCGACTGGAATGAAATCTCAAATGAAAGATTTCCTAGATCTGACTAGCCTGTGTATATGTTGGTGGGTATTACCTTGATTGTTCATGGGTCTCATTCAGCCCATTGATGGTAGGTACCACCATTCCCTAGGCAAGGGTCCTTAACTCTATAGAACAGGAGAAAGCTAGATAAGAACAGAAGCTGCAAGCAAACAGGATATATTCCTAAATTTGTCTTTATTCTTAACTGTGATATACCTACTAGCTTTCTCTAGCTTCTTCTCTGTGATTTACAACGATGAGATACAACTTGGAAATGGAAGACAAAGAAACTTTTTTCCCCCCTAAATTGATTTTAGTCAAGGCATTTTTATCACAGCAATAGACATAAAATGAGGACACCAGGGATTAATGGAATTCTGAGGTAAAATGCCTTAATTGTGCCCACTGATAGATATACCTCTTCCTTTGACAGTGTCTCCTTGTGTGAATCCCTAAGTCAGACACATTAATTTTAGTATTAAAAACTTTACAAGCCTTAATTCTGATGCAGAGGCTGGAAATTAGGAAAATTAATTTATATCATCCAATATTACATCATTTGCAATCAATTGAGTAAGAAAGAAGTTTCAGGACTTCTTTTAAAATCATTATTCTTATTAGTAACACACCTTTTTGAAACACATTAAACCTACTTATAAAGTGCATCTTGAAAATATAACTTAAGACACAACAGGGATTTACAAACACACACACACACACACACACACACATGAAAGCATCAGAGCAACAGCTTGGTTAATATTAGGGGCTATTTTGCTGCAACAATAGTAACACCATTTAACAAAATAATGCATTGTCTTTAGCTCAGTGAACTCTAATGGAGAACATTGTTTGCAGCAGCAATGATGTCTTATAGTACTGTGACTTCTGCCCTGCCCCCTACTGTGTTATTCTCCTTGCTCAGAGCTGACAGAAGCATTCCACAAAATGAGGAAATAGTGGAGGGCACAGCTGAATGAAATTTTGAAACAAACAGCCCAAGATAAGTGTGTGCCACATGGGAACAGCTCTTAATTGTTCTGTGATAATTCACTCAAAATATAATGATGCTGTTAGGAAGAATGGGCTAGTTTCTTGCGGATTAAGAAAAAACCATTTGTAGAAGATGAAAGGGCATCTAGCATTTGAATAGACAGAGAGAAGAACTGCAAGAACATGAAATTACTTTTTCGCCTGATAAGACATTTATCTGTGTTTCTCTATCCTCATGCTAAATGAGGTCTAGAAGATAGAGTCCTTTGAAAGCAGAAATGGCATTCGTTTGGAATTCTGTTCCAGCCACTCAGAAGACAGACATAAATCAACATTGCCATGACACTGATTACTAATGAAGAGACTTTTGCAAAAATCATCTTATCTAGCTTCTGCTTTTTTGTTGTTGTTGTCTTGTTTCTCTCTCTCTTTCTCTAAAACCTGCCCAGGGCTTCTTGCCCTAAGCCAAGGCTACATTTTATATACACAAGGGGATAAGATATATAAGTAGTGTCTCTTCACTAGGAGAATTTGAAACCTGGAATATATTAGCTCAAGCCATACTTCCAGAGTTCAGAAATTTCAAGGCAGATAGCTATGGTAATTTACCTTTGAAGATGTTTAAAAACCTTACTAATCCACTCACTTTTTGAAATAATTCTCCCTTTATTAAAGCAAGGATTATAACAAGAAGTAGATTTTTTTCCATTGAACTAATTGCTTAATGTCCCCTGTGCGTACTGCAGCCTCTGAAGTGTGGCGTCTTCATATTTCTACAGAAATCCCTTTCTGCCAGGGCTTCAGGCTTTCTGTCCATACTGCAGTCTATAGGTGTGTTTGTTAGAAGTGAAAAAACCTGACACCTTTTAGTACAGTATAGGTGGGATTTTTGAGTATTTATAAGTTATTAATGAAATTTCTAGGGTCTCTAAATAGAGGAAGAATTGATTACTACCTAACAAAAATTTGCTTCGAAATGTGGATCCATCTCCTACAAGAGAAAAATTGGGAACCTTGGATGGAAAACAAGTCTAAGGACTTGTCGGAATAAAGGAGGAGCTGACTACCTTCCAAGGATTTACCTACAAATATGGATCAGTTTTCTAGAACAAAAGCTCAAGGAACCCAGGATGAAGGGCTGAAGTTTTGAGGTGTGGTTCAAACTGTAATATGATGGAAAATTGATTTTAAAAGTAATACCCTCTTGACCTTTGATAGTAACACCAACTGTGTTTGATAACGTCTCAAGTAATCACATTCTTTATATCTACCTCAAATTATACACAACACATCTGTGTGTATGTTCATACACATACATACACATTTATATATATTTATTTATATGCGTGTGTGAATATGTATATGTATATGTATACATATGGAAATTATGTTACTTAGGCTGACAATGGTCTACAAAAGAACCATAGACTGGTAAAATCCCCAACATCAGACACACAAAACAATTTCCTTTTACATGATTGTTCAGGTTAGTCCAAGTGAGTCTGAAATCTGCAGATTATCAGGGTAGCTCTTTATTGTTTCCCAGGAGTTGAGCAATAACTTTTAGTGCTGAAGACACTGCACGCTTAGGACATCGGATTGGAGTGAATTAAGATGGACCTAATCTGAAAGCCTCCTGCCCACTTTCTAGATTATTCTATAAAAGCAGCCAAAGGAGGGAGATATTGCTACTGAGCCGTAACACCTATGTGCTATGACAGTGACTAGCATGACAGAATAACCATAAAGATGCAACACTTAACCATGCTAGGAATGAGTGACAACAAACAACACACACACACACACACACACACACACACAATAATCCATCAAATTTGGGTCAGAAACAAGTTTTATCATTGTGATCTATCTGTAGACAACATATTAGTCCCAAATAATTAGCACTGTAGTATTGTGTAATATACATTACATTGGCAGTTTATCATGTGCTGTACAAGAACTCTAAAATGATTTCTTGAAAAGATGATTTGTCTTGCTCCATTTCAGACCAACCATGTTCACATCAAATGCCCTCCAATGCCCTCTGCCTGGAAATAAACTGCCCTCTTCTCCCCTCATCTCAACTCTGTGACAGGGAAGAGAGAATGGCAAACAGCCCAAGAATAAAGGCACTGTGTTCTTAAGAACAGCTAGAAGGTTAAACATTTCTGACAGATGTTATTGTTTATCTCAGGATATTAAATTGTCTACAGTGAGCAGAGGGCAGAAGTCCAGCCATGGAAAACTTGGCCATAGAGAGAATTAGCTGAATTCAACAAGATTTCAGCTACTGCTCAACGTCCCCAGTCAGTTTCTACTGAGTTTCTCCAGGGCTACACAAGTTTGTTCTATTTGTTGCTCTTTTTTTTCTATCACTTGGGAGCCTCACACAAGGACACATTCTGCTCTGCCAGAGACTCTCTCTATTGAGAACTTCAACTATTTGTCTTAAAGAGGCTTTCCTATTTGATTTCTGCTGTCATGAGTACCTAATTTAATGATATCTGTCTATCTGTCATCTACCCATGAATAATGTACCATCTATCTATAATCTATCTTTCTATCTATCTATCTATCTATCTATCTGTCTGTCTGTCTGTCTGTCTGTCTGTCTGTCTATCAACCATTCATATATCAATAATTTATCTATCATCTCTTTATATATTCTATGTATCTATAACATATCAATCATTTATCTACCTATTAATTATCTATCATCTATCTAAATCTATTTATCTTCTATCATCAATCAATCATCTATCTCTCTATCATTTATCTATTAATCATCATCTATCATCTTTCTATCATCACTTGCTCTTTATTCTTTTACTTTTACTTTACTGTCCTTATTAAAGCTACTTAATTATAGATCATTCCCTGGACTTTACAAATCAACAGGTAAGTATTCTAATCACAAATGCTTCATGGTCTTCTGATGAATATTCTATGAGCTCCTTTTCTTCTCCATGTTATAAATTTTATTTTCCCCTTGATCTTGGGTTAGGTGTCATGAATTCACCGAATTAGAAAGAGAGATGAGAGTGAAGCTTTTGAATGTAACTGTCACATTTTAAAAGCTGTATTGTAGTGGAGATTATTGTCATGTTCTTAGTGTCACTGCTCAATTTGATGAATGTACAAGTATGACCTGAGTGTAAGACTCTGTGTGTCACGAACGTGGACAGATAATATTGGAGAAGTCCAGAGATTTATAGCACTTGGTCTTGGGGAGATTTTATGTAATAGGAAATTGGCAGAGTAACACAAAATGGCTGTATATAATAGGCAAGAAACTCATTTATTCAGTATATTCTTCATAATTGCCTTACATACTTAATAAATACTTGAACATTTACTGTGTATAAGTCATTGTATTTAAGAATCTAAGTTTTAAGAGTTAACTCTATTGAGAACATAGATCTGAGCCTAGTAATCAGTATTAAACATGCTCCATTTTTTTAAGAGCAAGAGAGAAAAAAGATTGGGGAACTCCATTTAATCAATGTTATCTCTGGCAGTTAGTTTTATATAACCACCATAGATTAAAAAATTGTTTTAGCTAGAGTTTGACAAATAGAGGCAAGTATGTGTAAAACCAAAATTGTTCCCAGAATTAAGATTATAAAAGCAAACAAGGACACATTTTTATTACAATAAAAATCTAAGGTTCTAGAAGTAATAATTTATGTGTAGATAGAATTGACTGTCTTTAAGGTATACTATCAACACTCATTAATTGATAATCCTTATCACTAATTATGTGTCTGGCACAGTTTTCATGCTGGAGAATGAAAAAATTAAACCATTTTACATCGCCCTGTTGCTCATTAGACTAACTAAGGTAGTATAAAAGTGAGTAGTTATCATTTCCAGTATGATCTGCTCAAGGCATAAAAGTCAGTAACAAAGAGATTAATGAACACTTCGCAAACCATGTGTTTCTCAGATTGGTTGGAAAGTATTTAAAGATTTGTCATGAAGACATGATCTTTTTGGATCCTGAGTCACCATGAGAGGCCAGAACACATTAAGCAGAAGGACTTACAAAGTTAGCCACTGAGGAATAACAACTTGAGGTCCAGAGAGATAGCTTAGTGGTTGAGTGCCCTTACAAAAGACCCAAATGTGATTCCAATCATGTATATCTGGTGACTCACAACTACCCAAATCCACAGCTCTAGGAGATCTGATGTCCTTTCCTGTGTTTCACCCATACCTCTGTTCATGATGTGCTCCTCTGTTACCTACACAAATAATTAAAAAACAAACAAACAAATCTTTAAAAAAGACAACTCCAGTTTTGAAAATGTTAGCAATATTCAGAAAACTGAAAAAACACAGCTCATCCATTTGGTGCTTAGAAGTTCTTGATGATGAACAGCCAGACCATAAGAAACTACGAGATTCTTGTCTGTCTGTGTTAGCACCAGTCAGTCATCTTATTCCTGGCTTCAACTCAAATAAATTATTTTTAGTATCTCTGTATGTTATACAGGGTATAGACATTTTAATTCCCACCAGTCACAGATCTTAAGACTTCTAAGAAGTATGAAGAACAGTTTTTTAATTCTCCCAAACTTTTAGAACTTTTAAGAGGGGCAATAAAATAAGTTAAATTTTCCATCTCCTGGAGACATTTGAGTGTGAAAAGTACCCCCTTATAGCCCAAGGTTGTACATCATAACTCCTCAGATTTCACTACAGTTTATTACAGTGGAAAAAAATCCCACCCACATGGCCCTGAGTACACATCCAATTTATGAGCATTCAAAGAAGTCAGATTCAGATACATTAAAATGTGGTTTCTGTGTTGATAGCAATATGCAATCACATAAAAAACAATGCACAGAACACCTTTACTACCCAACAGCTGTGGGAAATCATTGAGCAGAAATTATCCCAGCTTGTAAACATTAGATTAGACAGAAACACAAATTATAGGTATTAATTCATTTCAGAAAAGTTGAACATTTAAGAAGGCCATTTCGCCAGTGGAAACAAAGATGAGAAACTGTCAAACGGACCCAAGTTGTTCAGAATCCTGCCTGTCTTCCAGGGATGGAATTGGAAACAGATGTCCTCCTACAATGTGAAAATAATCTCATTACCAGACATTTCTTTAAATGAAACCCCCAAAGACAAAATGGTTCTTTAGTGGACTCTCACTCAAAAGCAAAGAAATAATAGATAAGTTAAGAAATATGTCATAACCTTTGAGTTTCATAAGTAGACTGTGGCATCCTAGAGGCCATTTTCTGGGATGCTGCAAAAATTGAGTTCAAATATAACTCATTTTTTGCGGACATTTTATAAATGAGAAAACATAGTTGACAGAAATACTAGATATCATAAAGCAGTTCTAAATTTTTCTCTTTTTAAAATTTAAGTTGCAGGCTTTATTGTGTTTAATTTGGGGTAAGCAGAGGTACTTAAAGAATTTTAAGAATCAGATGGCATGTGTTCTAAAGATGGGGAAATTACTATCATTTATGTAAAAACATTGAACTTTATATAAACTATTTTAAATTATCTTTATAAGCCTTGTTTTTTAATTTTGACATTAGTGAGTATACTTTTGACTTATTCTGTGTCTCTGATAGCAATTTAAAAAAAATTAGTTGCAGTTCCACATGTTTGGTTAGCTATTAAGGAATCTTTTTTTCAAGAAAAATATTTTTCTTGAATTTTAAGTATTTATTGAATAAAACATATGTCATGACATTGTACTACAGCTCTCTATCCACAGTACTCCAAATGCAATGAATCTCAAAAGCTGTTTCTTGAGTCTTATTGGGAACTTTGACTCCAGTGATGAGAAGGTAACTTTAGTAGTTGCCACCAGGGGGCAGCAGAGGCTGCAGGATCTTAAGAAAGGACACAGGTTTTCTCAGGTAGAGTGGGTGGGTACAGTCAACCTCCAACCAGTCTCCAGTTCTGCCGCAAGGAATTTCAGTAGGGTGGTCAACAAAATATTTGCAGAATATGTTAGTCTATTCTGGAACCCCAAGTTATAACCTAGAGGATGTGGCCTAAGCTGTCCAGAGCTCTGTATAGCTCTCATAAGGAAAAGATAACAGAAAGAATTTCTCAGCAAAGAGTGGAATAAACTACTCATCCCCAAGGTGGTACCTGCTGTCTCATGGAGTTGACTCTAGAGAAGAAGAAAGACATTGACCATAAACACAAGGGTCTTGGGAGATCATCTGGATGTTTGGTTTTATATTCTTTATTCACATGCTAAAAAGAAAGCCAAACCAGCTGAGTCCTTTCTTGGGGAGTCCTTTCCCTATCAGGTTAGAGACACTCTTTCTGTGCTCTAAGTTCATTAGACTAGCCTTTCCTTACAATATGTTTA
This sequence comes from Micromys minutus, assembly GCF_963924665.1. NCBI lineage: Eukaryota > Metazoa > Chordata > Mammalia > Rodentia > Muridae > Micromys > Micromys minutus. Next base: position 27,827,583 of record NC_137974.1, on the reverse strand, counting down.
ATATCATCATCAAAAGCACTGTTGAGAATGAGAACACGATGCTTTGTTCTAGATCACATATGGCACTTTTTGGAATATTGTCTTTTTTCAAATTACTATCTGCTATTATGCAAGATATGTGAGTCATTTCATTTGTACTTTTTGGAAGAACTGAATCAAGGAAGAGCTGAATTAGGTCTGGAACAGCAAAAGAATGTATCCACCAAAATGATGGATGTAATAATATTACTTACAAAAGAGGGTTTCTTTCTCCAACTTCCAAGCCTCATTTAATCTTATGTGGATTCTTCCAAACCATGAGTAGTGAATAAAATAATCCTTGCAATCATTGTATTCTCTTTCCTTTCTTCATGGACTACTCTCAACCACTCTCCCCACTAGGTTAAGGAGTTTGAAAAAGCATTTGGCTAGAAGGCATTTGGAAGCTATTAGCCAGGAAATACTAATGTGTCTCACCCTTAACTGAGAGGAACATGGCTGGTCAGAGATGAACAAATGATGAGAAGACAAGAGGTGAAGCATGTTTTTCTGTTAGGAAGTTAGTCTAGGACAGTGACAGAAGTGATGACAAAAGAAAATGGTGTGTGCTTTTAGGTTCCCAATTAAGCAAGATGTGTTTGTTGATAGGGTGCAAGAGTTGGTTTGGAGGAGGTGATCCTTTCAGTATAGATAGACAAAAACAGGACTCTCTGAATCCCACATTGGTTAGCTTAGGATGATTAAACTACTGTGCTAATATGTTTCCTGGTGAACCAAAACTTCATTAAGTAATGGAGAGCAAAATCTCATATTGTGTACCACGGGGATAAGACCTGGCACACCAAGTTACTGCAGGACTAGGTGCATTCTCTCCCACTGATACCAGAAAGGGGAATATCTAACTTTCTCATCTGTTCTTGTTCTTTTTACCTAGTGCATCCCCAACGTGAGATTTCTGTTTTGTTCTAACTTACCCAAGTCACTAATTGCCATACTTTTATTCTGGAGGCTGTTTTCATGTTGACAGTTTAGTTATCAAAGCAAGTAAATTGGAAATTCTACAGGAAAAAAGTTGACTCCATGCTATGCATAGACAATTTATGGGCTATCTAGTCTAATTATGCTTTTTGTTCTATATTCAGTAAATTAATTTTAGGGTTTTGTTTCATTTGTGTTAAATACCAAATACATGCTTCATTTTAAGTAGAATTTAGCTTGAAGTGATTTTGTATCACAAGAAATGTTTTTTAATCACGAATCCTTCCCCTTTCTCCTGTCTATGTGCAAAACCAGGCAGCTTCCAAGATGTAGTAGAGAATGTGTGCTTCCAGGAAGTAAGCAGCTCGGGGCTGTGCTGTGGGAGATATAAATGTAAGAAGGAAAGCATTAGAAAATCAGCAAAGATGTCTTTTTCAGGCCTGAGCAATTGCAACAGACTTGAAATTTTCTTAATGAATGTGTTACTTGGAGTATAATGAAGAAGTGAGTCTTTAATAAAATGCCCCATAAACCATCTGACCCTTGACCTGTCTTAGTTATGGAAGAGATACACTGAAGGAAACGGAGAAAGATAATGACAAAGAAAATCCTGTTGGGACTGCAGAGATGAATCATGAATTAAGACACTGCACAACTAGTGTGGATATCTGAGTTTATTTCCTACTTCACAGGTCAGGTATCTAAACCATCTCTGACTCCAGGGGATTCAACACTGTCTTCTGGCTACTTTCTTCAAGTGTGGCACCCTCACACTTAAAGCACACACACACACACACACACACACACACACACACACACACACACACACACACACACAAAGAAAAAGCAAATCCTTCCATGGGAACTTAACTTTCTTAAATATGAATAAGTTATGTCAGCATTACATTCTGACTTTTCACTTAAATATGGTAAAGTGTGGGTGGATTCACCTCTGACTATCAAGAAGTTTAGTAACATCTAGAATCTGAAAAGAACAGTTGAAGTGGTGTTAAAGAAAAGTGTGGATTCAATCAACAACTGAAATCGGGTGTTCCTGCCCAGAGTGTGACACATCCACATAGATTAGTCTCTTGCTGAATAAAGAATTTTAGTGTTTCTCATGTGAACCACACAATTCTCTTGTGCAGGCAAGCCAAGTTTGGACAGACTTTATTTCATTTTCCTTAGAAACATGTACCAAAGAAATAATTTGAGACCTGGATAAAAAATTCTTATAAACATACAATTAAATTTTGACTTTATGCAGACCCAACTCATTAAGCCATGAGTGATTTCAGATGTTGTGGTCAGATTCTCCTGCACAGGATTTGGCTAGTCAGGTTATCCTTAAGGGAAGATGGCAAATCCAACGTTGGTATTTTTAGAACTAGAGGGATGAAGGAGTCAACCAGGGTAGTGCATGTGTTTGTGTGTAAAAAGAATACCACCACACTCTAAGCTGTCATTTAATTCATAACCAAATGCCCATGAATCAAATGTTACTTTAGTGTGTGAAGGCAGAGCAGCAAGAGGCGTTGTCTGTGGAAGAAACTGTGGCAATCAAAGAGTGTTGTCATCATCTATACATGGTGGGAAAGTGAGCTGTTTTGTCACATGAAATCCTTAAAAGAGTATTGATTAACACAAACTTAATAAACAGTTTTAAAATATGTTTCATTATGATGGATCTATAGGAGATAGATTAGGAGGAAATAATTTAAAAGTAGAAACCATAAACATATGCCATGGGAATTTATCTCCTAAAAACAATTGAAACTTCAGATTTAGTGTATTCCCAGAGGGATATAACTAGTGAAAGCCAGAAAATTAAGAAAAATCTTATAAAATAAATGGTACTGTTTGTTCACTGAATATATATATATATATATATGAACATATACATATATGTGTGCATATATATGAACATATACATATATGCATATATATAAACATATACATATATGTGTATATATGAACATATACATATATGTGTATATATATGAACATATACATGAACAAAAATATATTATATACATATGTTATTTATAATATATATTAGACCACCATGATCAACTAATACATATAGATTAAAAGCTATATACAAGATGCATAAGCTAATTTTTTTGTGTTGCAGCATGCATTAGTAATTATTATTTTATTTAAAACATATTTCATATTAACATCATGTTTTGTTCATCATTTGCCAATTGATGGACAGTTTTTGAAGTTCCCAGGTTTTTCATTTTTATTGGATATTCTCTGCATTTACATTTCAAATATTATTCTCCTTTTACCCACTCCCATCCCCCTTCCCTCCCCTTGCTTCCATGATGGTGCCCCTCTCTCTACCACCCACTTCTATCTCAGCACCTTGGCATTTCCCTACACTGAGAAAACAAGCCTTCACTGGACCAAAGTCCACTCTTCCCATTGATGCCAGACAATGCCATCCTTTGCTACATATACAATTGGAGCCATGGGTCTCTCCATGTGTACTCATTGGTTGGTGTTTTAGTCCCTGGGTGCTGTGGAGGGTTTCATTAGTTGATAATGTTGTTCTTTCCATGGGGGTTCAAACTCTTTCAGCTCAGTCGGTCCTTTCTTTTAGATCCTTCATTAGGTTCCCCTTGCTCAGTCTGATGGTAAGCTACAAGCATCCTTATCTGTATCAATATGGCTCTGTCAGAGTCTCTGTGGAGACATCCATATCTGGCTCCTGTCAGCAAGCACTTCTTGGAATCAGTAATAGTGCTTGGGGTTGGTGTCTGTATATGGGATGGATCCCCAGGTGAGGCAATCTCTTGATGATCTTTTCTTCAATCCCTGCTTCTCGATTTGTCCCTATACTTTCTCCCATGAGTGTTTTGTTCTCCCTTCTAAGAAGGACTGAGGCATCCATATTCTGGCCGTTCTTCTTTTAGAGCTTCCTAGGTTCTGTAAATTGTTTCTTTGGTATTCCAAGCTTTTTGGGCTAGTATCTGCTTATTAGTGACTGAATACCAAGTGTGTTCTTTTGTGACTGGGTTACCTCACTCAGGATGATAGCTTCTAGTTCCATTCAATTTCCTTAGAATTTCATGAAGTCATTGTTTTTAAATGCTAAGTATTACTTCATTGTATAAATGTACCACACTTTCTGTATCCATTTCTCTGTTGAAGGACATCTCATTTTTTTTTTCCTCCAGTGTCTATTATAAATACAGCTGCTGTTAACATAGTGGAACATGTGTCCTTGTTATATGCTACAGCATCCAGGAGTAGTAGTAGGGTCCTCAGGTCCAATTTTCTGAGAAACCACCAGACTGATTTCCAGAGTGGTTGTAACAGCTTGTAACCATGCCAACAATGGAGGAGTGCTCCCCTTTCTCCACATGCCCACTAGCATCTGCTGTCACCTGAAGTTTTAATCTTAGCCATTCCGACTGGTAGAAGGTGGATTCTCAGGGTTGTTTTGATTTGCATTTCCTGGATGACTAAGGGTGGTGAACATTTCTGTAGCTGATCCTCAGTCATTCTATATTCCTCAGCTGAGAATTCTTTGTTTAGCTCTCTATCAGCCAGTTTTAGGAAATGAAGTTTTTCTTAACTCAGATCAGCCAAATTCAAACACATTTATTGCACATTTCTAAGAAATTTTGCAAATGGGAACAAATGCTGAATACTAGACAACATTTAAAAATATAATTAATTTATTCAAATTTAGACACAGCACTTAAAGTAGTAAAGAATTTCAATTATTCGGAGGTACATACTGATAATGCAATAGTTGAGACTGCAAATATTGATCTTATATATAAAACTCAAAGGAAAGTATAAAATAGCACACAAATAGATTTTTAAGATTCTTTATGTTAATTTCATGTATTTAAAAAAATTATCGCTAAGAATAGAAATTTTAGTTTTAGCTTATTTATTTGTTTTAGTATTTGTGAATTATTACATCAAAAATGTGTTATCACTAAGAGAATGAGTGACAAAAACCACAAGAGGTGCATATTATGAAAGAATGCCCATTGCAGTTATTTTTTTCCTTCCTTCATTTCAGGCCGAGTATTCCCAGGATGTCCTATTTGTCTTTGTAATCTTACTTCCCATTCCTACCATACGTTAGATGTTTCTCATTTGTCTTGGAGAAGATAAACTTTCATGCCTCTTTCTAATAGAAGGGCTGTTTCTTTAAGAATGCTGCTTACTCTGCATCTAGAAGACAGTAGGCCATGGATGCTAGTTGGGTTTGTGGGGTTATACTGACAGGAGACTTTAGAATAATACTTTGCATAGCTCATGAATAGCGAGGACTTAAGTTGTTCTACAATGTTGCACAGGTGAGCAATCAACATTATGAGCACCATTCTCTTAACTCGGTTTTCCATTTTATACCAATGAAATACACTGCTGTATTACACATACATACACATATATGAATGCACATATGATGGATGTGTACTGGTGGTTTTGTGTGTCCACTTGACACAAGCTGGAGTTATCACCGAGAAAAGATCCTCCCTTGAGGAATGCCTCCATGAGATTCAGCTGTAAGGCAACTTTTCAATTAAGGGGTGAGGGCCCAGCCTATTGTGGGTGGTGCTATTCCTGGGCTGGTGGACCTGGGTTCTATAAGAAAGCAAGCTGAGCAAGCCAGGGGAAGCAAGCCAGTAAGCGGAACCCTTCCATGGCCTCTTCCTCAGTTCCTGCCTTCAGCTTCTTACCCTGTGTGAGTTCCTGTCCTGTCTTACTTTGGTGATGAATAGCAATGTGGAAACATAAGCTGAATAAACCCTTTTCTCCACAACTTGCTTCTTTGTCATGACTTTTTATCCAGGAATACAAACTCTGACTAAGACAGGTTGTAAACTTTAAAGTTAATTACCAGTAGGTAAGAAACGAGCACACACACAGTTTGACTGGTAAAGAAGCACCTGAAGTGGGCATTGCAGGAGGAAGGTTGACCACACTCACTCTGTGTGGTCATTACTTCCAGAGTTATTCAGCCTCACCTAATCTTAAGCACAGACAGTAAAAGATAAGCATGTCTAAATCTAGAGGAAAGAGATGTAGAGAAGATATGGGAACAGCTTCCCCTTTTCCTTTTCACTACTGACTCTTTTTTGTACCATTTCTTCTGAAAACAAATATTAAACAACATGTACAGTTTTTTTTTTCTGGAAGAAATATTGAGCAAACAAGGATAACTACAACTGCATTAAATTGATGAAGAATGCCCATGATTTATTTGCAGATGAAGAATATAAAATTTAAAGTTTTCTGGAGGAAGTAGTTATTTCTCTTCACCTCTAACATTCCATACCTAGGTGCCACGTATATATTCTGGTGCACAACAATGAATGTTCATGACATTAATAATGACATAGACAAAGACCTTATTGACAGCATTAAAAGTAGAGAAAAATCATCATTGTTCTCAGCCTGGCACCCCTCCGGTCTATTTCCTGCCCAACTTCATTTTGAAGTCAGCCTTTTTATGCATTTAGGTGAAGTTATGTTCTCAGCTTTCTAAAACATTTATTTGTGTATGTTTGTGGGAAAGGTCACAGATATGCTGTGGCAGGAGTGTGGAGCCCAGAGCACAAATAGAGGAAGTTAATTCTCTCCTTCCAGCAAGTAGGTTCTGGAGATTGAATTCAGGTTTTCAGGCTTGGTATGCAGGTTTCTTTATACCCTGAGGCATGAGTAAGGCCCAATTTTCATTTTTTAAGATATACTAAACTAGATATGACACCATTTAATGTAGTATTTTATATGTGTAAGTATATAATAGTCACTAAACTTCTGTAGAAAGTGTTCTAAAAATACTTTTGATATGACTTAAAATCTCCTCTCCCTTTCCATTATTAATGGTTCAAAAATAAACCTACCAAGCAGCATGCTGCCTCCCCTTGATTCACTGTTTATCTGTTGGCAGGTTGGCAGCGAGATTTATCTTTGCTCTTTCTTGACTTATTATAGATCAGACACCCCACTCTATTCCAGAATTAGCTTGAATTAAAGAAGTATTTAGTATTAAAAAGAGAATATTCTAGTGTATCACTTTATAATGAGGTACAGGGTAAGAATATAAGAATACAAGGACCAATATGCATTTGGATGATCACTTTTAAAGTCATTTTTTCCTCTTTGTTTTAAAGTGATTTGCAAATCCAAATCATTTGAGCTTACTTAGGTATCTACTTATTCCTTTCTGCTCCTTCTTTGTGTGTTCCCTAAAATGGTAGTAACTGGCCATAGTTAAATCATAAACAGAAAAAGGAAGGACAGAATTACTGAGTAAAAAGTAGGAGTCGGAAGTTCCATTACAGTTCTCTTCTGCAGGATGATATGCAAGCAGTGAACAGAGGCTCACTGTACAAGCAGTGAACAGAGGCACACTGATGTAATTGACAGCCCAATAAGACAAGCCATCATGTCAAAGCATCCAATCATACTTGGTTTTCAAGTATATCTCTTGACCATTTGATGCTGAATGAGTTTTTTTCACTCAATTGTAAGTTTACGTCTAAATAAGAGCAATGATGTCACTTTTGAATAAATATGATATTTGAGTTTGATAATACATTTAAACACTTGGTAGAGTATCTATATATTTTACCTTACAAGAAACTGTTTTGTTATAACAGAGCAAAATGTTATCCACTATGATTGGAACAACTCTTTAGTTTTCTTGAGGCTGTATTTATGTTTTGCCAAGAGTTAAATTCATTAATAATCAATTAATAAAATTTTAAAAAAATCTTGCACCTCAGAGAGGTGATGATCATCTTTAGTCTGAAAGATATCTTCTTAAGGTGACTGGTAATTGTGAGCACTTAAATGATGCGCAGTATCCTGTTGGTTCCATGGGTTAGAAGAGGCTGAAGTCATGAGGATGAGTGGCTATGATCTCTAGTACTGGCTGTGGACAGAGAGGGAAAATACCTCAGATGTCTACTGCTGGGCCCATTTCTCTCTCAAAAGAAACAGTAGCCCATTAAATCAACTCCTGAGTGAATATGAAGACAGCTAAACCAAGTTGTACTCAAACTTCATTGCCCTATTAAAATATATGTATGATCCAACCTTAGTCCAACTTGAGGCTGAGTTAAAGACTCTGAGGACAAGTTGGTTCAACCCAGCATTCTGATTCCCAAATACAAACAGTCTAGGAGAAACCCAGCTAATACAGAAAACAGCATGGAAGAACAACCTTACCTTCTAAGAAATTCCTTAGTTTCACTTGAGTTCATTGAAGTTCCTGTTACTCAGCCAAAATGGAGCAGGGAAGAAGCCTAAATTAATAATCACTTTTTCACAGATCAAATAGTCACTTAGTTGAAAATTGATCCACTATTAGGAGAAATTAGCTAAAGCAACGTGGACATGGGCTTCACAAATATGCTGGCAATTCAGATATACTCTTGTCTCTAATAGACTAGAGCCATCTGATAATCATTTTGATCAAAGCAGAAAGCATTATTCAAACTAACATAGAGCTTTTGAGATGAAAGTATAAAGAGAATGATTCACTGATCTGTCTAATTGCTCTTCTCTGTTATTGAAATGAGCTAACATTTTATCTTTAACAGTAACAATTAGAAAGAGAAACCATTCCATTTGCCAGCTAATTTAAAAGTTATCCACTATGACATGACTAATGTCTACAGAAAAATAATCAATCAAGTGTTACATTGTTAGCATAAAGCAGATTTCTTTTACCAGTGAGTTGCTTAGATATGTAGCTAATTATTTTCTTCTAAAACAGTAGTTTTGAACCTGTGGGTTTTGACCACTTTTGGGGTCAAATGACCTTTCACAGAGGTTGCATATCAGATATCCTGCATATCAGATATTTGGCTTATAATTTATAACATTAGCAAAATTTGAGCTATGAAGTACCAACAAAATAATTAATGGTTGGTAGCCAAAACAGCATGAAGAACTTTATTAAGGAGTCATGAGTATTAGTGAGGTTGATCTAAGTAAAAAGGCATTTATAAGAGTCTATAGCCACATCCTATATGAAAAAGAAATTCAGCTTTACTGTATGTTTCTAATATTGCTAATGTTTCTAAACGGAATATTTGTGTTTCATTCCAATTGTTTGATTTTAACAAGGAAGGGTTTTCCCTTGGATGATTAGTTTTCTCCTCCCAATAAGTTTTCACATAGGGTGAGAGAGGAGCCAAAATTACTAGAGGTAGTTTGGCAATAAGATAAGCAGTGCCTTATGGCCAACACAGGCATGTTCTGAGAGCCAGTATGAGAGAAGCCACCACTGTTATTCCTCAGCAAAAACGTTGAGCTCAGTCAGTTTTCTGCTAGTTTATTTTATTTTATTTTTCATGCGTACTGAGGATTGGCAAGAAATGGTTTTAGAAAACATCATTTTCATTTGAAAAGCTTAACAAAATTAAAAGCTTAATCTTCATGCTTAATTGTGTTTAATTCCTAGATACAATGGCTGACTTTACCAGACACAAAAGCGAAAAAACATCGATATAGCATATAGATCCATATGTCGGCCTGTCCCAGCATAAATGTATGCTTTTTCCCATCATGAAATCTGCTCTGCCCCTGGTACAATAAAGGCCTAATGAAGCAACGTGAACACAGGCTGGTAACAGAGTGTTGCACACAAACTAGCAAGGGTCAGTTGATTGCCATGAAATGCTTACTAAGCTTTAGGTATGCATTGCTTTCTGAAGAGGCAACTTCACCGTATGTAAACAGCAAATGGTAGTTGTTCTGCATATTATTGTAACAGTTCTGTTTCTTGGCACCACAAAAAGGTATATCTCAAAATGCACCCATAACTGGCTCATCTCAGAAGTAGAATTTCTTGATAATTTGTTTCTTTCTTCTTTTTAAATCTTTCTTTTTATCGCATGTGTATGGGTGCTCTGAATGCATGTATCATACATGCATGCAGTGCCTGCAGAGGCCAGGAAGAAGAGATCAGCTCCCCCAAACCTAGGGTTAAATATGGAGGGTCACCATATGAGTGCTGGGATTCAACACATTGAACAGCAACCACTGCTCTTAGCCATTGAGCCATCTCTCCAGTTCTGATAATTAGTTTTTAAATAAGGTCTCTAGTCATATTTTCAGCAGAGTGAAATTTAAGAAGCATGTATGTTATTATTATTATTCAGGCTTCTCTAGAGTAACAGAACTTATAGATTGAATCAGTCTCTCCAACACCCCCACCTACATTCCTCTTTCCTCAGTGGCTGGCTGTGAATGGAAAGTCCAAGAATTTAGTACTTGCTCAGTTAACAAAGTTGGATGTCTCAACTGGTCTTTGATTTATGGTTGGAATCCTGAAAAAGCAGGATCTAATGCCAGTGAAGGGATAGATATCCTAGAAAGGTGAAGACAAGAAGGCAAAGAGAAAAAAAAACTCTCTTCTTCTATGTCATTATATAGACTTGCAGCAGAAGGCATGGTCAAGATTATAAGTGTATCTTGCTACCCCAAAGATCCAGAATATAACTGGACTTACCCACTTCAAACCAAGCAAAAAGTCTCTCAGAAGTCTGACCACTATATCTGTGTTGCAGTTCATTCCAGACTTATTCAAACTGAGAACCAATAATAGCATTACAAATCTTCCCGGGGTCTACTTGGCACATAATATTATCTCTTTATGTCATGGTAATTCCCAAAAGAAAATAATAACCAGATTATAATAACACCAGAGCAGAGTCTTCTCTTCCTCAGTCAACCAGTCAAAATGAACACCCTATGAGGCTATAGGTACATACTTTGCAGTATATGGCATTGTTATGGGAGTAGAAACCATAGGCAAGTTCTTATAACTTGTTTTTTATTTTTTTTTAATCCAGGAATAGCTTGGCCACTTCCATTTGAAAATAGATTGCTGCTGTGTACATTGCACTTACGATTTGGTAGATCAGATAATACCCAGATGTGAATGGGAAGCTCAGGGTGCATGAGAAGTTATTAGAGGTTCTGTTTCTACTAAAGTCCAATAGCATTCCAGGTGCTATCTTTTGAAGGAAAATAGTTGTCTGTAGATGACAGTAGAGGGCAGCTGCCAAGCCCCAAAAGTCTATTCTGTTATTTACTTGTAGGCATCTGCCAAAAGCCATCAAGGACATCTCTATCTGCCACTAATCCTTCAAGTACCATTGGTCTGTTGGATTATACGAATGGTAAAGAAGCCTATACAGCACTTTGATCCTCTTGAAGAGCCTTCTGTCCCAGGATCCACACTAAGCTAGCAGCTTGCTGTGTCACTTGGCATATAGACCAGAGTAACACACCCAATTTAGTAGGATCCAAATAAGTTTGCTAAACACAGGCTCAGTTTTTTTTGATGGTGATGTACAGTAAGTTATTCATCACCTTAGAAGGAATATTTCCACATGCCCACACCACCGTTCTAAGAATTTCACTGAGGTAGAAGGCCCTTAAATTTTGATTACATTTATTTGCCATCCTGATATGCATATATACGTTATTAGGGAGTCCAAAGTAGTTGCTTTCTCCTTCTCACTTGGTACAAGCAGCCTAATGTCATCAATATAGTACACCAATGTGTTATTTTGCTGGAGAGACAGGTAATCATCAAGATCCTTTCTAAGTGAGCCACAGCACAGGGCAGGAGAGTTAGTATGTCTTTGAAGCAAAGCTATAAAGGTAACTTCTGGCCTTGCCAACTGAAAGCAAACTGTTTCTGGTCACCCTAACAGACAGGTACCGAGAAAAGGGTGTTTGGTAGGTTCTTCACTGCACATCACATACCAGAAGGGGTGTTAATGAAATGAAGTCACCACATCTGGAACAGCAGCTGCAATAAAAGACACTGCCTGACAAGATTTTGATAATCAACTGTCATTCTCCATGATCTACATGTCTTCTGCACTGGCCAGATAGGAGCGTTAAAGGGACTACGGTGGGAACCACCATCCCTGACTGTTTCAAGTCCTTTATGGTGTGGGCTAACTTTTGCAGTTCCTCCAGGGATGTGACACTGTTTTTCATTCATTATTTATTTATTTGTTTATTTTTGGCTGAGGCAACTAACTCTAAAGGCTTCCGTGTACCCTTTTCAACCATAATAGCCCTCACTCCACAGGTCAGGGAACCAATGTGAAAATTCTCCCAACTTCTAAGTATTTCTAAGTACAAATTCTAATCCCAACTACACATTCCGGAATTGGGGAAATAACAGAATGAGTTTGGTGACCCAGTGAACCTACTGTGAGTTGGACTTTAGCCAAAACTTCATTAATCATCTGCCCTCCACAAGCCCCTAATTTAACTGGAGGGCCACAATTATCACTGTGATAGGCCTGACTGGGCTTCTGTTTGGAGGAATGTGGACTTTGGCTTAGAACATCAGTTGAGTCCATCAGGCAGGGCACAGTGGGCTATTATGTGTAGAAGACACCACTGATAAGGGCAATTTGAACTCTGGGAACCCTGCTTAAGAGGTTTTTAGAGATGAACAATATGATTATGTGGGCTGGAGATCATTCTAGTGATATTTGGTGAAGAATGTGTCTGCTTTCGGTCCTTGTTCACTCCCCCCTTCCCACCCAAATCCTTCCCGAGGCTAAAATGAAGGGTTATGGATAGACAGCTTTAGCAGAGGAGGTTTTCAGATAGCATAGGATTGACTGTGTTGATTAGTTACTAGTGGCCACACTTAGGCAAATCTATAATGTAAAGGAACATGCTGAGTAAGGAAAAAGTACAAAATATGCACTTTTTGAGGAGAAAGGAGGCACCAGGGATTGCAAATGTATTTTTAAAAGCCCAATACTAAGTGGAATAAAAGGAGTGGTGACCTCAGAGCAAGACCCCATCCAGCTCATCTTGTGAAAAGGAATGAAAGGAAAGCGTAGCATCAGGCAGGCTGGTGCACACCTTTAATCCCAGCACTCTGAAGGAAGAGGCTACCAGATCTCTAAGATCAAGGTCAGCCTGATGTATGGAGTAAGTACCAGGGTAGCCAAGCTTACACAGTGAAGGAAGCCATCAAAAACAGAAACAGAAAGCCAGTGAAGTTATAATCGAACTAGGGGGCCATGTTCCAGCCACAGCCAGCAGCAAAAAAAAAAAAAAAAAAACAAAAAAAAAAAAAAACCATGTGGCAGCTTAAGCCACATGCTTCTAGCTGTAGAGTTAAGGTTCAAAGAAAGGGATTATAGAATCTTCCTTGATGGATAAAAAATATTGGTTGAGGTCAGACATAGTGAGCGATGTCTCTACATGGAGGCCTAAACAGAGTGTGAGATACTGAAAAGTGAGCCCTCTATGGCCTTGGAGATGCCAGAGCCATGGGATCACTGCAGAGAAAAGTTGCTTAGCTAGGAGTGAAAAGAGCCCAAGGAAGGAGTGTGTTGCAGTTAACAAAGCTGAAATGATTTGGAGATCTGAAGTGAATTTTCACATCAGGCATGGACATGAAGAATTTGAGTTTATCCTGATTTTTCTGGGGGGAAGGCATGGTTTCCCTTGACTCATGGGGTCAGGGATTTGAATGTAGTGGTTTGAATGAAAATGGCCCCCTCCAGGCTCATGCAGAATGACACAGTTCTAAGTTAGGACCTTGATGGGGTAAGTGTGGCCTTGTTGGAGGAAGTGTGCCATTTGGGAGATTGAGGTTTAAAATCCTCAAGCTATGCCAAATGTCACTTTCTCTGTTGCTTACTGATCCAGATGTAGAACTAGTAGCTACCTCTCCAGCACTATGTCCACCCACAGGCTGCCATTTTTTCCATCATGATGAAAATGGACTAAGCTTCTGAATCTGTGAGCCAGCCCCAGGTTAAATGTTTTTTTTTGTAAGAGTTGCTGTGGTCATGGAGTCTCTTCATAGCAATAAAACCCTAACTAAGATGTATTGATTTAGAAAGAATCATCATCAATCCTTGTCAAAATTGAAACTGGTTTATTAAACTTTTTGTCTTCCTGAAATAGGCCTCTGGTAAGTCTGCCCAACTTGAGGGCGCAGTGGTAAAGGTGTCCTTTGTACACATCCAGGCCACTGACATGATTTATCTATTTCCTTGGTCTCTCCACTTGGTCCCAACAAGTATTGAAGAAAGTATTACTTACTAGGTGACTTCTGTCCTCCAAATACAAATAAGCACAATTCTTTTAGTTTAAGAAAAGTAAGATTCATGCCCATGTACAGTGGATCGATGTCCCTTATCTGTGTCTTTCTGTTTGTTCTGCACAGGATTGCTGAGCTTCTGCAGTGAGCAATGGACTAAGCCAAACATTTGCAAGAATCCCAAGTTATATAAGACACGTTTTTGAAGGTGTTTTGAAACACTTGAACTCAATGCTGTAAACGGATGTGCTGAGAGACACTGAGCTCGTCATTGAAGTGATTCTGCTGTGACCAGAATTAGAGGCACTTAAATGCTAATGTGGGGAAAAAATGTGGCCCTAAAGTTTTACCCTGTAACATACGACATCACAAGACTTTATGATGTTCAGAAACCAGAGAAAGAACCTGAGAAAGGGTCTAGGTTACATCTTTTTTTCAATGATAAGATTGTGCATCCAATGGAGAATAGTAGAGCTGACTTCTAGGAGACACTTCTTAGCTGTTTTACCATTTTTCTTTTGTCTTTGTATGAGAATCTAGAGGAGAAATGACAATAAAAACAGACTGTTGAAACAACATCATACTGCTTGTTTGCCTGTCTGTGCTTGAGCCTATTTTAGCTTTGAAATCTAAAAGGAGTGAGCCAAACAAGTGGAAGCAGCCCCTGCTTCATCTGTAGGTCTATGCCTCTGTCCCCACCCTGTATGTGTGTTTGTGTGTGTGTGTATTTGTGTGTGTGTGTGTTTGTGTGTTACTAGACATTTTTAAATAGAAGTGCATATTCTAAATATCTGTTTATTATTTGATATTTCACCTATTTTGATGGCAGATGGTTGCCCATTGCTTAATAGTAAAACCCAGTAACATCAGGTTATACCTAATCTTACTGAATACCAGAATACAGAGACTGTGGCCACAGATGATTTAGAGAACTACATTCTTTATGGAAATTTAGAAGGGTTCTTTAAAAAGAACCAGGTGTTGCTTGGCTACTGGACTTTTGGATGTGCTGCCTGCAGCCTATTCTCACACTATCCAGAGTTTTACAGGAGAATGTTTATGGTTTTGTTGTTGAAGATAAACTTTTACTTTCTTTAAGCACAGAGAATTATTCCCATTTGCGATGTGAACTAAAAAATGATTTAAAATGAAGTGGATTAATGGTTTGTAGACAGAGAGATTCAGGGCAATTGTTACTTTTCCCTGATCAATGATATTCAATTGAAAAAAAATAATATGCCTAGCAAGTGTCTAATAAAGTTAAGAATTTGGCCTTCTACCTTCCTGTGAGTCAAACTTTCTAAATGCCTTTCTTCTGAAATTATTATATCAAATCATGTTATTTTTGTTTTTGAATCTGTAAAAAGCTATGAAAAGACACATTTAATAAAATGTCTTTTGAGAAATCACAATCAGCATTTGTAAGGGAAGAACAATTGTGGGAGGGAAGATTCTTTTCAGCAAGACAAGAACAATGCCAAGCTCTGATTTTCAAAGAACTTGTTTAAATGAGGAGCAGAAATGAACAGAGGAGGAATATACAAAAAGTTGTGAAATTTTCTGAAGTGTCTCTCAAGGGGGAAAAAAAAACTCTATCGTAAGATTTGACAATATAGAGGAAGGGGAAGAGAGGAGAGAAAAGAGAAGAAGAGAAAGAGGGTCTCATTTACTTGCATGAGAACGAAAGCCATTGCCTACCTCTGCCTCATTTTGGGTCAAGACCTTTGTTGAATAATTTCTACAAACAATAGACATCCTGTCAACCTTACAGTAGTAAACATGTCTATCACTTTGGTTGCTTAGGTACCAACAATGACCTATCCATTTGATGTAAAAAATCAGCCAGCTCTGCCCTATTTGAAGCCACTCACTCTCCCTTCAACCATGTACTTCTCCTAGGGCCATGGAATGAATTGCCTCATTTCTTGCAGAGACTGTACTTTGGGTTAATCTGTTCTTCCCTTTGAAACCTGCAGTTCTGGACCCTTCGTTGCTGTTTTGGCTATACTTTTATAGCCCTTCCATGCTTACCACGCCTCTTTCTGTAGATCATCTTAGAGTCTTAACGTTGAAGCTACAGCAATATTTGTATATGTATCCATAGTTACTTATGGTTGGGAAAACAGAAAAAAATTATAAAGTATTTTTTTCTGCCCTGTCTCCTAGTGTTAACAATGTTTTACTGTCCTCATATTTTTATATATATGTGCCATCAACAATGATCCAAGTCTCCATTAAGCTTGATTCATGCTTAGTAACCTCATTTTCTGCCCCAATATTACATTGACTCCACTCAAGAATGCATGATTTTACGATCCAGTTCTGCACATATAATTGTCTTCCTGTGTTTACTACATATGAGAACTCAGATTATTAGGCATTGAGCTATACCACATATGAGACATCATGAATCCTGCATGGTCTATTCTAAGCTCAGTTCAATCTATTTTCAGCTCTTTCTTTGAAATCGTTTATAAATCTTATGGTTTAGATCAAGAATCTCCTTTGTAAAAGACAACTGAAAAGAATAATGGGTAGAAATGATGATTAACATAGTTGATATGGATGACAGTTTTAGCTCAGAACAAGGAATACAACCTCTTCCTCCTTCTCCTCATTCTCCTCTTTCTCTTCTGTTTTGTTTTGATTTTTTATTCTTCCTGCTTTATCCTGTTTATCATCAAAGCCAGAGTTTTGAGTGTTTCACCGGAGGGCATATGCTCTCTTGTTATTTTGAGACCACAGAAGATTTTATGTCTAACCTAAATTGCCTCTGACTTAATTTAATGTTATTTTATTTTATTCTGTTCACCATGAACAAAAGTAAATTATAGTAAGTTTCAATTTTATGCATTCTTGCCATATACCTAAAACAGAGATTTAGCTGCTCCACATTTGCCTTGTCTAACCCAAACAACCCTGACAAAATCTTCATAAATGCTTTTACATTCTGCTTGAGGAATGATACATCTCACTGTATAACTTGGTCTGATTGATGCTTTCACAATATGTCAATCTTTCATGGTTTTCTCGGTATTTCTTCCCCCCTTCCTTTCTTTGCTTTCAGTAAGGAAAAGTATGTTCAGTCATACTTTAAACACTATTCACAGTGTTCACCACTTACACTCAAAACATGTTGATCTTAAAAAACACTTTACTGCAAAGGGACTAAAACCGACACTGTAGTAACTCAAAAGTGAGCCTGGCCTGTTTTTGGTTCTGTGAAAGCATAAAAATTGCTCTCCCAGACTCTTCCCTTTCTGTGGCAATGTGGACAGCAGGCTGTGTAGAGCTTCTCCGTGTAGATACTTCTTAGAGGCATTTAGTCTTCTGTTTGCCTCTGAAGTTACATTTAGCAAAGAAGCAGCGCCCAGTGGCTTTCATGAACACTGGTTGAAAACACTGCCCTGAGAATTATGTTTAGGATAACAGAAGTTATATAGCAAAGTGCTTTTCCTTAAGCTTCTTATAGCTTTAGTTCTAGTAAGAAGCTATCATACCATGAAATGAATAATAGTTGTCCTCTGCTGTATATGTGTTGGAGACCTCATATTATCTGGTGTATGTTGCTTGGTTGCTGATCCAGTGTCTTAAGAGAGCTCTGGTGTCCCGATTAGTTGAGACTGCTGGTCCTCCTACAGGGTCACCTTCCTACTCAGCTTTCTCCAGCTTTTCCCTAATTCAACCACAGGTGTCAGCAAATTCTTTCCACTGGTTGGGTGTATCTGCATCTGAATCTTTCAGCTGATTGTTGGGTCTTTCAGGGGCTTCATGATAAGTCCCCTTTTTGTGAGCATTCCAGAGCCTCAGTAATAGTGTCAGGCTTTGGGACCTCCCATTGAAATATATCTCACTTTGGATCACTGGACCTCCTTTTCCACAAACTCATCTCCATTTCCGTCCCTACAGTGCTTTCAGACAGGAACAATTATGGGTCAGAGTTTTGACTGTGGGATAGCAAATCTTTCAGGTAGGACAAATAATACATAGAAAGTTCTGTGGCTTGGTTGGTTTCCAAGTTTCTCCATTGGAAAACTTGCCTAGATATAAAAGCTGACCAATTCTGGCTCTTTATCCTCAAGTACTAGGAGTCTTTACTCGGGTTACCTCATAGATTCCAAGGAGTTTCCACTGTACTAGGAAATCTTGACTCCAAGTGGACCCAATTTTCAGTTGACCTTCTCAGTATCCTATCCTTCTCCCTCCTCCTGTTCCTTCTGGTACTCTTAATTCTCATCCTCACTCATCTCAGTCCACCTACTTAATGTATTCTATTTCACCTTCTTATGGAGATCCATGCATCTCCCCCAGCCTTCGCCTTGAACCATCCTTGTTACTTAGCTTCTGTGCATCTATAGATTGATTTTGGCACGACAATCCTTTACCTAAAAGCTAACATCCACTTACAAGTGATTGCATACAATGTTTGCTTTTGTGAGTCTGGGTTACCTCACTCGGGATGATTGTTTCTAGTTCCATCCATTTGCCCGCACATTTTATTATGTGATATTTTTAACAGTTGAGTTATACTCTATTGTGTTAATGCACTTTTTAAAAATAATTCTTTGATTGAGGGATATCTAGGTTGTTTTCCATTTTTAGCTATTACAAATAATGCTGCTATGAATCCAGTTGAGAAAGTGTCCTTGTGTTAAAGAAGCATCCTTTGGATATATGCCAAAAAACTGGTGTAGCTGGGTCTTGAGGTTGACAGATTCCATTATTTTTTATGAACAGCCATATTTCACAGTGGCTGTACAAATTTCCACTCCCACCAGCAATGGAGAAGTATTAAGCTTGCTCCACACCTTCCCCAGCATGAGGTTCACAGTCTATATACTTACATTCTGCATATTGTAGTGAATAGGGTTTGGAGGTTTATTTTTAATTGTGTGTAGGCAAGTCTGCCTTTTGGTGGTATGTACATATGAGAATAATTGCCAACAAATCCAAAAGAGAGCACCAGATACCCTTGCATTATGGGCTATTGTGAGCTTCCTGGGTGCTGGGAACCAAACTCTGGTCCTGTGAAATATCAATAGGTCCTGTTGAACCTGAACCACTTCCACCTCCCTGGATGAAGAACTTTGATGACCTGGTATATTTCCAATCAGTTTTAGCATGTCTGAGTATGTGTTTGTGAAAGCAGAAGCTTGTCATAACAAAATTAATTGCAAAGAAGAGAAAGGCTTTCCTTTAAAACTGAATGACTAACTTTGAGCATGAAAACCTTTAAAATGCTCATGACTGAAATATAAACTAAGAAATACAAAGATTAAATCACGTTACTAAATTAAAATTCTCTTCAATCTGCTTTATTCTTTCTTTCATTTAAAAACAGAAATTTTCATTCAGTATATTCTGACCACAGCTTTCCCTCTTCTAACTCCCCTGACATCCCAATCCCTCCCATCCAATCAGAAGGTATGCTCTTTGAATCTCAGAAAACAAACAGGCATCTCAATAATAAAAACGTAAATTAAGAGATAAACAAAATAAAACATTTGGAATAGGACAAAACAAATACATAGGAAAAAATGAGCCACAGGAAAACCACAAGCGTTCGCATAGGTGCAGAGACACACATATTTCATTAATCAATGTATTCACAAGCTCTTTAAGATCCTTGAACATATTTATACTAGCTAATTTGAAGTTCTTGTCTTGTGGACAGCTACATTGCATTTTCCAATAGCTGCTGTAGTAGGGTTGTTGGGCTCTAGTGGGGTAACATGTTCTGGCTACCATTTATCTGTTTTTACACTGGCACTAAGGCATCTGGATTTGAGATGACTGTAATTCTAGATGTTGGTATTTGGTCTTGTGTTTTGTGGGTTTATGTTCAGTTCTTTGTTTTATTTTAAACTCTCCGGTGCTCAGGAGAGTCTGTAGCTGTGGGTTACAAGATAAAGATTGCTTCTGAGATCCTGCCAGTTTTGGCCACTGGGGTCTAAAGTGGAGCTTCTTTCTGGGTATTAGGAGCTGACAGCAAAGAAAGGGGATGGGTTAGAAAGAGTTAGAGAGTTGAAATTTGCATTGCAGGGAGGAAAGCTTGCTGTCCATTAAGGATCTTTTTAGACCTCTGGACATAGGTTCAGAGAGGAAGGAGAGGTCATAGCAGATGGTCTGCTACAAACCTGGGGTTGAGGCTTGGGGGCGGGAATTGAAGCGAAAGAGAGAGAGAGTAAAGATCTCCTGTCTGATCTCCTGGCCATATTGCCTAGTTATGTTCTCAGGAAGTGCCTGTGGGAGCTGGGAGCTGCGACAAAGAGCTTTCAGCATCCTTTTTAAAGAAGTATTTTTCTTTTTTGCTTAGTTTATTGTTCACATTATGTACAAGAAATAAAACTGAGGTTAATATTTCATTTTATCTATACTCATATAGTGTAGTGATATGATTTGTTTTAAAACCATATTTTAGACTATTACTTTACATGTTTTATGTGACTCTGAATTAATATTTAGTATAAGAAACCAAGGAGGCTTTCTGTTATTTCTTTCTATCTTAAAGTTGAAATGAATCTTTTTCTGTCTCAATAATGCAACACATAATGTTTAAACCCTTCAGTAAAGATCCTGGAGGTCAAAGAGTTCTGAAGAGACTGATTCAACTTCTGATTCTTTTCATATCTTAGATTTAATTTTTTTCTGTAACACATCATTTTTTGGCAAAAAGCATATATTAATTCTTTTCATATATTAGATCTAATTTTTTTCAGAAACACATCAATTATTAGGCAAAGAGCATATTTTAGTAAGGGTTACTATCACTGTAATGAAACATCATGACCAAAAGGGAAGAAGAGGGTTTATTTAATTTACTAATTCACAGTTTCATGTCACTGTTTATCATTGAAAGCAATTACGACAGGAAATCAAACAGGGAATTCCTGTGAGTTGTGTAGTTTCCCCACATTTTTCAGCAGGGCTGGTCTCTGGACAACAGGAAGGGTGAAGTAATGGCATGGCACAAGACTTAATCATTGCAAGACGATTAATTAAAAGACATAATTTCTTCTTTCTTTTTTTCCTTCAGTTGAATTGTGTACATGACACAGATGCAAATTCATGTAAAAAATCCCATGGAAAGAAAACAAGATAATTTGCCATCAGCAATGTACCTAGCCAGCCTGAAAGAGGATACTCCTGCTACTTTTGATTTAGCTGTAGCCCTGTTTAACTTGATTGAACTTCTTAAAAAACCAAATGCTGGTTAGTTTTTGTCAAGATGACACAGATTAGAGGCACCTGAAGGGATGGAACTTCAACTGAAGAAAGAGTATGGTTTCCTTGTGTATTAGCATGCCTTTGCTGCATTTTCTTGACTCTTTGATTGATGTGAGAGGGTTCTGCCCACTATAGATGTTGCTACTTCACAATAGGTGGTTTTGTGGAATATAAGAATAGTAACTGAAATTACCCAGCCAGTAAGCTACTTTCCTTCATAGTCCCTGCTTCTGTGCCTACTAGAGTTCCTCTGTGTCTACTTGAGTTCCTGCCTTAGAATCTCTTACTGACAGATTGTAATCTAGGAGCTTTAAAATGAAATTAAAACCCTTTTCTTCCCAGATTGTAGTCATAATGTTTGATCACAACTACCGAAAGTAAGCTGCAACAAAAATTGGTACCAGATGTGTGGTGTTATGATTTGAATGAGAAATATCTCACAAAGGGTCAGGCCACTGAACTCTTGATCCCAAGTTGTTGTTGATATTTGAAGTGGTTTAAGAATTCTGGCTTTATAGTAAATAACTCGCTGGCATTGCTTAGTTTCTAGATTGTTCTCTTTGCATTGTCTTTTCCATTGCCATTGAAGATGTGAGCTCCCAGATTTTTGTCCCAGCCACCATATCTGCCAGCCTGCTAGCAATGCCCACAGTTATAGAATAATGCTCCTTGAATCATAAGCCCACATAAACTTTTTCTTCTATCAATCTCATAGGTCAAGGTGGTTTATCACAGCCACAGAAAAGTAAGTAATACAAACCCCAAGACAGAAAATCTAATTAAGCCAGGGCTATGCTTATCTTTTACCTTATTCTTCAGGAATTTCATGCATGAGTACTTGCCTATTATATAATACCTACCTCTGCAACTTTTTCTAAATCCCAAACCCCAACATGCTTCTTTTGACTGTCCAACTCCTTTATCCTAAAGCAATCCCTGTATGTTTCCTTTTTATATAGTTACCATATATTTTCTAGGATTATGTATAAATCAAACCTCTCAATGCTATTTATTTTGTTTAGATCTCGTCACTGAGCATAACTACCTTAACATCCATTTGCCAAGGTGAATGCTTAATAGTTTATTTCATTTATTTAATCATTTATGAGAACACATCTCATTCAAAAGCTCATTAGTATGATTTCTAAAATGAGGTTTGACATTTGTTGTTTATTTTATGTTTTTGCTATTACAAATACAGTTTTATAATTATGCATGAATCTCTATTGAGTAATTGCTTTCATTCATCTTCAGTAAATATTTAATAAAGAAAATTGTTGGGCTATCTGATGGGCATATATTGAATATTTTAACAACTGTCAACTGCCAATAGTTTAGCAATTTATATTTATAAAATTACCAATGTTTTTTATATTATTGACAATATGTAATGTAAGATTTTAAAATTTGTCATTCTAATAGATGCATAGTGATATCTTACTATCATTTTAATTTTTTATGTGCTGAAGAATAAAGTAACATTAAGATATAGTTCTGCTTTGGCATGGTAGTGATTTAGAGATTAAGGTATAGGTATAATTTAAGACAGATATTTTATAAGGACTCTGGAGTTAAAAATCAAGTGATAAAAATGAAAATTTGATGCCTAAGTTTCTGAACTCCATAGCCACTGAGAATAACATTGCTGGAAACTACCTAAGATTATATAAACCCAAAACTAATTAAAATAGAGGCAGATAATATAATTTGAAAACCACATAAAGTTCATCCTCAGATAACTAAATTAGTCTTTGAAGATGGAGAGAATCTTCTGCAAATTTAAATCAGTTTCATGAATGATTCAATAAAAATGACAAGGACTTTGGTTATGCAAAACTTTCTAACCAGATTGAAAACACATTAATCATCTTCTATATACATATGATCCAAGGGAAGGGGAGCTGTGTTAATGTGGCTTGGCACTAGGAAAGTGCTGGCCAACTTTTATAATTCATTCTACTTCTTTTATAACACAAGCAAGTAAAACTGGAGAGGTAATAGGTTTGCTACCCTTAGCTTAGTTATGAAAACAGCTTTAAGCCATTATCTAAGAGTATATTTCTGGCAAGGTTGTCATCTTTAGAAGCATTAATTTAGAAGGTGTGAGTGTGTGTGTGTGTGTGTGTGTGTGTGTGTGTGTGTGTGTGTGTGTGTGTATAATTGGGACATCCAACTAAATTTCAAAGGGAAATAGTGTCAGCCAAATTTGAGACAAACATATGTATTCTGGGTCTTTAAAGATACACTGTGATCTTAGAAATCATACTAATGAGCTTTTGGATGAGATGTGTTCCGGTAAGATCCAGAACCATCCCCGTTCATGATACCTCCTTGTGTCTGAAGACTGGAGACTAAACTTTCCAGAGTTTTGTTGAAATATTTATGTTTAATCCCAGCAAGGGTCCAGCCATACAAAGGCTTAAGATACAGGTGAAAGTTGGCTTTTATTTTCTTGACAATAAGAGCAAGAGACTCTGCAGACAAGGACAGAAGGTCTACAGTGTATTCTGTCTGAGCTTTGCTGGGAGTGGCTCTGAGTCTCGGTGTCTGTGAATGTTTTGACTACCTGAAGGCAGCCAATGCATTCTCTCGCCTTTATCCCTCCATGGGATATATTTATATTTCTAAGTTTTAACTTTCCTTTTCCTCTCAAATTAAGAGTTGCCTTTCCCCTGAGACTCATGAACCTTTTAATATGCATTCAACCTCCTCATTAAGTACCCTCTTGAGAAAACAAGCAGCATGGTTTTTGATTTCCTGTGAAACCATAATAGATACACTCTTTAAATGCATGATGACTTGGGCAACTTCTTGTATCTGCATATGGTCTGTGTTTGAAGTTTCATAGGTAGATCTTCTGCAGTGCTCTTTCCTGTGCTGCTGGCTATCAGAAGCTCAAGGAGTAGCCAGTTCTAGATGTCTCGTGGCACAAGTTTTCATTTTGGAAAGGAATGTTCTTTGTGAAAATAAAATATGGTAAAAGTTGCCTGGAATAAATGTCTAAATTACTGACAAGTTCTGATCTTTATCTGGCATTAATTACATTGCTCTTCTCTCTCTCTCTCTCTCTCTCTCTCTCTCTCTCTCTCTCTCTCTCTCTCTCCATATATATATATATGGAGAGAGAGAGAGACTGTAGACCTTGTCTTAAGAGTCTCTTGCTCTTATTGTCAATATATGTATATGTATATGTGAAGGTGTAGGTGTAGGGGTAGGTGTAGGTATAGGTATAGGTATAGGTATAGGTATAGGTATATGTAATGTATATGTATATGTATATGTATATGTATATGTATATGTATATGTATATGTATATGTATATGTATATGTATATGTATATGTATATGTATATGTATATGTATATGTATATGTATATGTATATGTATATGTATATGTATATGTATATGTATATGTATATGTATATGTATATGTATATGTATATGTATATGTATATGTATATGTATATGTATATGTATATGTATATGTATATGTATATGTATATGTATATGTATATGTATATGTATGTATATATATATGTATGTATGTATGTGTGTATATATATATATGCAGGGGGAGATGGATAAGAAGGGATATCTCACTGAAGGCCTTATAGTGGTAAAAATAATTTCAGAGAATTTTCCCATAATAACAGTCCTGATGCAACACCAAAGTTCCAGAGGGAAATAGAATGCCACAAAGGTCCAGAGGGAAATAAAATGTCACAAAATATGAGTCACTTTGCAGGATAGAGTGAGTTTACTTGCATGGTATGAGTTGGCCACAAGGGGAATTTTGTTTCACTTTGTGTCTGATCTTTATCTGGCATTAATTACATTGCTCTCCTCTCTCTCTCTTTCTCTCTCTCTCTCTCTCTCTCTCTCTCTCTCTCTCTCTCTCTCTCTCTCTCCCTATACATACATATACATATACATACACACACACACACACACACATATATATATATATATGACACTGTAGACCTTGTCTTCAGAGTCTCTTGCTCTTATTGTCAATATATGTATATGTGTAGGTGTAGGTGTATGTATATGTATATGTATATGTATATGTGTATGTATATATGTATGTATATATATTTATGTATGTGTATATATATATATATATATATACATATATATATATATATATATATATATATATATATATATATATATATATATATATGCAGGGGGAGATGGATAAGAAGGGATATCTCACTGAAGGCTTTATAGTGGTAAAAATAATTTCAGAGTATTTTTCCATAATAACGGTCCTGATGCAACACCAAAGGTCCAGAGGGAAATAGAATGCCACAAAGGTCCAGAGGGAAATAGAATGTCACAAAATATGAGTCACTTTGCAGGATAGAGTGAGTTTACTTGCATGGTATGAGTTGGCTACAAGGGGAATTTTGTTTCACTTTGTGTCTGATCTTTATCTGGCATTAATTACATTGCTCTCCTCTCTCTCTCTTTCTCTCTCTCTCTCTCTCTCTCTCTCTCTCTCTCTCTCTCCCTATACATACATATACATATACATACACACACACACACACACACATATATATATGTATATATATATATATGTATATATATATATATATATGTATATATATATATATATATGACACTGTAGACCTTGTCTTCAGAGTCTCTTGCTCTTATTGTCAATATATGTATATGTGTAGGTGTAGGTGTATGTATATGTATATGTATATGTGTATGTATATATGTATGTATATATATTTATGTATGTGTGTGTATATATATATATATATATATATATATATATATATATATATATATATATATGCAGGGGGAGATGGATAAGAAGGGATATCTCACTGAAGGCCTTATAGTGGTAAAAATAATTTCAGAGTATTTTCCCATAATAACGGTCCTGATGCAACACCAAAGGTCCAGAGGGAAATAGAATGTCACAAAGTGAGGTGACAAATGACTAAATTTTATCTCCAAAAGAACATTTATGGAAAACAATAACAAAACAGAAAGAAATTTTTACAATTCTTAAATTTTACCAAAGATTGATGCATTTGAACTTCATTAAGACTTTATTCAGAATTAAAAATATGTAGGATTTTGAATTTTACTCCACAGAATCAACTTGGGATTGAGCTTTGATTCTCTGTGTAATAGATACAATCCTTAAATTAGAAGAGTATTTAGGAAACGTGTCTGCATACAGTATATGTTTTACAGTTTCACATTTTTGAAATATGCATAATTTTACATGACATATTTCATTGAAATTTTAATCACTTTCTTGAGGCTTTGAAGAGGAAAATGTCCATTCTTATAATGCTGGTTATTTGCATTATGGAATTAAATATTTACAGTGAGAAAAATGGTGCTACTTTAAAGCTATAAAAATGTTAATTACTGAAAGTATTTGAGAAGTAGGAGAAGAAAGGCAGCTCTTATGATGTCTTGTCTAGAAATGGGGCTATGGGCTGATTTGCAAAGCTGCTCCTGACACACGTTAGCATCCGTCTGTTGCTGCTCATGACTGACATTCAAAGTAAAGATTAGATAATGATATCAGGCAGCATAGTGTCAATCAAACTTGTATCCCGAGTGAGGACAAATGCAGAATCTTCTGTGTCATGATCCTGTATGAAAGGACACTTTAGCTGTTGAACTCACCCTCAAGTTAACATCTACTGCTTTTGTCATACACATTTAAGTGAGATGATTAGGGATTGATTGTTCTTAGCTTTCAGCATTGTTTCAAAGTTCATGTGAAACGTACAACATCCCCAAATCATTTTGAATGATAACACTCATCACAGAACATGTACTATCAAAGGCTAGAAAGACTGTTGTGGAACCTGTCATGGCCATTTTCTGTGCCATTAACTCCAGCTTCTTTCATGAGAAGAAAACTCCTATAGCCACAGTGAGATGACTGAACGGTCCAGAAAGTATATTGGTGATAAATTGTTGTTAATGGAAGGAATCTGGCAGAGCAAAATGCTTCACATAGTTTCGTTCCGATCAAAATTGCTTATGTATTTCAAGTGACTACATTAGCCTAGAGAAATGAGTAGTGTATAAAATTGCTAAGGCTATCCTATCTAAGGCACAGAAGGGAATCAGATGGACATTTTCATGTATGGGGGTTCATACAATTGTATGTAATATTTAGGAATGACCTTAAGGGCAGACTTCAAAGTCTTTGCATTTTTGGTGTTGTTAAGCTTAAAATACAAACACACCTGCCATACTTGACTCATTTAATATATTCATATATGAACAAGCATAAACATTCATATCAGAAGAAACATTTGGCTGTAGCAGGTATTACTGCTATTTTTATGAGTGGATTCTCTTAAAAATGACCTTTGTTTTGCTAAAAATTTTAATCTTTAGTGGGCAGCATAGAGAGCAGGATTCATGGGGAAGTGGAGTCACTTTGCAGGATAGAGTGAGTTTACTTGCATAGTATGAGTTGGCCACCAGGGGAATTTCAATGTCATTTTTCACTATTCCCACCAAATATTGTATCCTATATGTGATTTGTGCTGGGCAGGAGTTTATGTATATTCTTGTCACAATTCAAAGAGTCAGGGGGCAGGCCAAGGCCAATGGGGGGGGCTGTGTAACTTGGAGACACAGAAGGCATTGCAAGAATTTTCAGATCACTGATATTTAACATTTTCCCTAGAGACAGCATTTGCGTAGTATTTGACAGTGAGCACTCTAATATACTGTTTTGTTTTGTCTGTTGATTTTTTTGTTTGTTTGTTGGTTGGTTCAATGAAGCTGGTTCTCAGTGTGAAGCTACTACAACCAGTTATCATGAAGGCTGAATCAGAAAGGTTAGAAAGACAGTCCAAGTAAGCTTCCCAGAAGTACCATACAAATGACTTTTCATAAAGATTCCATGAAAAGATAAAGATTTCTAGTCATGCCTAGAAGCCTTTTCTGCATTTCATGGCCTGTGAAGTGAGATGCATAGCAGTGAGAGGTGCTCTGAAGGAACCACCACTGTTCCCTGAGAACAAGTTTACTGCAAAGCAAGCTCAGAAGGTATCGGGCCAGTGCTAGAGTCGAGTAAAATATTTCTTGAATATCAGACATCTTTGTTTCAACTATTCAAAGGTTTATTTAAAAACTGTCCCTCTCCCACTCCTCTCCCCCACTCCTCCACCCCCCCATCTCTTTCTGTGTGTGTATGTATATATATATATATATATATATATATATATACTTGAGTGAAAGTTCCTGCAGAGGCCAAAAGAGGGTGTCCATTCCCCAGAGCTGGAGTATAGGCAGATGTGATCTGCTCATTCTGGGTGCTAGAAAACAAACGGGGCTGCTCGTTCAAAAGCAGTATAAACTCTTGGCTGCTGACCTATCATTTCATTCCTCCTTTCTAGCTCTTAAATCTTCAATTGCTAGAGGCTGATTAGTTCATACCAGGGAAAGGAGAATGTAAAAAGCTCTTGATCAATACCATGAACCTAATAGACTTAAGAACATGCTGCTCTCTCCAGACATAGACACACTCGACAAAAGAAATCACAGACTGTAATGACATTCAGGATCCAGTGGTTTATAAAGCACACTGATCAGATTTCAGAGCTGATTTGTTCCCCATACTTTGTCTCTAGACAGTAAGATGTATTTGTTTATTTGTTATATTTCTTGAATGTTGACATTTTGCCCATCACTCTTCTGGCGTTAAGGAAACAGAGAACAAACTGACAACATTCTGACCTCCTCAGACTGGATGTTAGAGAGCAGTAGTTCTCAGCTTTCCTATTGCTACAGCCCTTTAATGCAATTTCTCATTTTGTGGTGACCTCCAAACAAAATTATTTCACTGAAAAACTGTATTTTTGTTACTGTTATGAATCATAATATAAATAGCTGAAATCCGGTATGCCACCCCTGTGAAAGTGTCACTCATTAGTTGGGAACCACTATTCTAGAGTAATTGAGACGTTCAGTTCACAGACTTATTCATGGCAGTATTGAGGTAGTTTTAAAATAAGCGAGATAATTAAGTATATAGCAAATGAAAGAACAAACAACAAGCAGCAGACAGATTTCAAAGCAACATCCAATCAGCTTAAAGCATCCAGCAGGCATAACGGAGGAAGCCCAGTAGACACATTCTGAATGGACTTCCCAAATGAAATATTTCTGTCAAGAGCAGGATATTTGCCAGCTTCTTGTTCGGGACCACAGACATTTTCTATTTTAGGATTGGTGACAGTCGCATCGATTAGAATAATTCCAGCTGTTCTTCAGAGCACAGATCACAATACTCTTAGCTGTTTGCTATTCTCCTAGCCATGTTTCAAAGCCAAGATCCAGCCTGCCCTATGACTGGAAATCTTAGACTGCAACTGAGATAAGCATGCTGGAGTCTGGGATAAAGGAACTATTTCAACACTCATAGTCAATTTCTACAACTACAAACAGCCCATGACAATTTGCCAGGATAATTTATATCACACAGGAGTAAACTTAAGACAAAACCATGTGGCGCTGAATGTAATTTAGGAACAAATAATGCGGCTAAGGCATTGATGGCAAGGGCAAAAGTTTATGTATAATGTGCTAAAGGCATCATATTTATTTGAAAATTTAAATAAACCAACATAAACAAATTGGAAGAACATGGAAGAGAAAGAACAGAAGTGTGAATAGTGTTAGCCTTGGAAAGAGTATGACGATGTCCCGTTCACAGAGCCAGTGAATCTGTGTGAGACAACCAATTTCAGGTCAGGGGACCAGTGGAAAGTTGATGTGATGGGTCTCTACTGGGATGGTGAAACAAATGTTTAGCTATAAACCTTTCTTTTGCATTTAGAGAATTCTTAGTCTGAGACTCATATCACCAAACACCCACCTCTCTCTTCTGCTAGTTTGTCAATGAGCATTTGCATGTGACCCAAGCAAAGATCGGACCATAGCCAAGCTTTTATTTTGCTGAATTCATCATGATCAAGATTATATCCGCCAGGGAGAAGAATCCTAGTTTGTAAGGCATTTTCTCCTTTGTGACCAGGGTGCCGATTGGAAAGGAATAGTTTTATTCATTTCATCTGCCCCCTTTCTATCCTCTCTGCTGTTTGTAATGAATACTTCTTACCTATTCTATCTATTGTTACCAAGAAGTTACTGATTCTACTGAAAAATAGAATAATTCATTCAAATTGAAATAACTTATCCAGAAATGAAGTTTGCTCCGACCTTCCAAGTCTATGGGGTTGCCTTTTGCACAGTCAACAGGTGATGATTAGTATATGATAATGCTGTTTGTGGTTATCCCAGTTAATGTGAAATGAATAACCTATATAAGTTATTATAAGTAACCTATATAAGTTATTATTTATTATAAGAATAAAGCTAGACTTTCACCAGCCTGGCGTAGGTTGTATGACACACTCATATTTATGCTGTCTAGGAAAAAGCCATGTGCCCACCTGGAAACCCTTACAAAGGACTTTACCTGGCATTTCTTTTCTCCTGTGCCTAGGGATAACTAAACCATAAGAGCACACGATTAAATTGCAAATGGTTTTCTGAATGATGTTTTGTAACATGAGGAATGACTATTAGATGAATACCAGCAGCACCTGGGAGAGCCTTTAGCTTCCCCCACTTCTGCCACTTTCTAGCATATTCTATAGCCATATGGTTCGTAATCCACATGTGGTGAAGTGAGCACTGGCTTTCCATATGGAAGTGAAATCTCTTTGAAACCCCGTGCTCATTTTGCTTACAGACTTTTGTGCATACTACTGCCTCTGCCTACCATTTGTAATGCATCCCATCTTAGATGATTTGCAAGATTTTCCTGGCGTCCTTTCAAACCCAGTTATTCCTATATCAAATATGAACATTTTATTAAAGATTTATTTACTTTTAAATGACATGTATTTATTTATTTGTGTGTGTACATGTATATATTCATATGTGCCACAGCTCACGTATTAAGTTTAGAGGACAGCTTGTGGAAGTAAATTCTCTTTTTGTGTCACATGGGTCTACCAGGGTGGTTCTTACTCTTTCTAACGCCGAAACTCTTTAATACAACCAATTCCTTATCTTGCGATGATCCCCAACTATAAAAGTATTTGTATAGCTTCTTCATAACTGTAATCTAGCTACTGTTATGAATCATAATGTAAATATCTATGTTTTCCAGGGGTCATAGGTGACGCCTATGGAGGTATTGTTTAACCTGTAAAAGACTCACAACCCATAGGCTGAGAACCTCTATGAGAAACACATAGGGTATCTAACTCAAATCATCAGAGTTGGCAGCAAGTGCCTTTAACCTGCTGAGTTATGTTTCTGGTCTCTTTATTTTTTCAGAAATGCAACAATCATAGCACAGACATAGATAAAATAATCAACAAAAGCAATAAAGTAGTGTTGGTACAGAGGTACACATCTGAAGCTCCAAAGTCTCAAACATTTCCTCCAAGGCAATCTCATATGAGCAGGAGCTGGGCTTATTAAGAATGAGAATTCCAAAAGGCTAGAGAGGGGATTGCACACACTGTCTTTGTAGTTCTGAGATAGCCTATGTGATGAGCAGTTTTGTGTACCTTATTGGCTGGGATAAACAATGCTCAGATGGCTGGGGAAGTGTTCTGAGGTGTGTCTGTGGGAATGGTATGGAACTGATGTGCAGCTGTGTCAGGAAACTGTAAACACAAACCATTGTCAATTCCCCGTGGTATCTAAATAAAACAGAAAGGCAAAGGGCACTTTGTTGTGTCCAAGAGTCTTCTGCCTTTGGGCTCTAGGATTTAGACCATTCAGAGAGACATCAGCAAGGATGCCCATAACTCTGTTATATTACCAAACTTCCTGGTTCTCCAACATTCTGACAGCATATTACAGGCTTCCTGTTGACTATAGTTTATTTCCAAGCTACCTTTTGAGTTCTTAAGCATGCACACAGGGATACCTGCCCATGGGTATTACCAGCCTTGCTGAGTCTGAGCCCTGGGATTATTTCTTTCAATTGCTTCAAGCCTGTAGGTACATAGAAAAGTATTTGGCAATTTAAAATTTTCTGAGTGTTGGAGAGAAAAATTAGTCCTATAAAACTGTTCTTTTAAATGTTTTTTCATTCTAAGGGCAGTTAAATAAAATTAAGTTGCATCCAGTTAGAATTGGTTTGGGAATGCAACTTTATAATATTTTTGTTCTTAGCATTTTACTTCTTTTATAGGTATTGTATATTTAGTATTTCCACATTTATTTTATATAGATCTACTGTTTGAATGTATTTCCATCATGTTTGAAACTGAATGAATGTCATGTTAGCATTATTTCTGTTAAAGTGCCTTGACAGAGGCCTACATATGTGCAGAAAGCATTTTTGTGTATGCTATAGTTACCATACATGATAAAATGTTAAAGATCATAAGCATTTTATCATTAGCTTCAATCCTCTGGAGTATTTGTTCAGTTAAAAATTATCACAGATTTTAATTTTAATTAACACACACACACATATACACATCCACTACTGTGGGAAAATTCACCCAGAATGACTTGGCCTATCTTGTAATGTTCTTGTAGACACTGCACTTTCCTGTTTCTAGGTCATGCTTGCTGAACCATGATGCATACTGTTGAATTGAATCACTAAAGTCTTACAGCACAGACCCTCAGATCTGTAAATGGCAATTTTAAATTCGGACTAGATCAGAGTCTATCCTTTGCATTCATCTGAAAGTTTAGATTTTATTCTTTGTGACAAGAGGTATCTGTGATGTAAGCAAATGCCTTCCTCTTGAAAGGTACAGCAATGCCTTCTAGTCATTTATAGACCTATATAATAACCAGTGGCTTTACAAAGTTTCACCCTGAAAATTGTAATGAGTTTCACCTGCCTTTGGGCTGACTTCAGGTGGCTGTCATCTCATTTTGAAAGGTTGTCAGCAGATATATCCAAATATTCATTTCAGAACCTTCAGAGCTTATGAAAGACTCAGTAAAATCATTTAATTGGTTAATTTTGAATCCAATGAAATAAGCAATAATAGATCAACAATAATTCTTTTTACTGAAAAACCATTTAAAATGAACAATGCTACAGGATAGTGGAAACCTACTAGAAAAGACTGGCATTAATGTGTTAGCTGCTCCTCATTCGTTGTGCCTTTTAATGCATAAGCCAGCACTGATATTTAGCATTGATCCTCAGCTTAACCTAGGCTACTTATTTAAGAGATAAAGCACAGGGCATGCTTACAGGGGAATGTCTAAATTAAGTTAGCTTGGACATATCTGTGAATGATTATATGTATGGTGTTGACTGAGAGATAGACCCACTTTATCTGTAGGTGGCACCATCTCATAGGTTGGGATCTGAGACTGAATGATAGTTTGTTGAGAACAACCACGTGTCACATTATGCTTCCTTTGTGTGCACCTTGGAATACTAGCTGCCTCTTGCTGCTGCTGCCATGACTATTCTAACAGTATAGGTCCTACCCTTGAAACATGATATGAGTTGAAATAAATACTTTTTCCTCAAATTGTTTTTGTCTTTGATCTTTGACATAGCAATGAAACAAATAACAAATAATGCATCAGTCAAACCTCCTCAGTCTGAATTCTCATAAGAAAGTGGAACATAAAATTATTAATATCTATGAAATCCACACTTTCTATAATTTAATTAAATAAGACAAGAATGAACAGAGTATTGAGTTTTATGTTTGATAATATAATATAAAGACACAGACTGGCATTTGATGTCACAGAGATAGCACCAACTTTAGGAGCTTAGCAACATTTCAAATTAAATGTTTGTAAAGAACCATAATAGTATAGCAGATAGAAATGTACATCTATATAACTAATCCAAACAAATAAAAACATAGATATGGTACATTGAGATGGTAAATGTAATAAAACTTCCACTCAGAAGAAGGCTTACTCATCCTACACTGGACGACATAATCATTTTTCCAAACTAGAATGTCTTGATTTCACCAGGAAATCACATTTAAAAGCAAATAAAACATATGAGCATGGAGGCCTAGATTCAACCAATGTATTTTCTTTGGTTGGTGGTTCAGACTCTGAAAGTCCCAAGAATCTAGGTTAGTCAACTCTGTTGGTCTTCCGGTGGAATTCTTATCCCCTTCAGGACCTACTGTTCTTCCCCCTATTCTTTTATAAGAGTTCCCAAGCTCCATCCAGTGTTTGTGTGTGGGTGTCTGCATCTGTCTGAGTCAGCTGCTGGGTTTAACCTCTCAGAGGACAATATTCCTTAGTCTTCAAACATAACAGAGTATCATTAGGAATTGGCGTTAGGGATTGGTGATTGCCTATGGGATGAATCTCAAGTTAGGTCCGTTATTGTTTGGCCATTCCCTCAGCTTCTGCTCCCTCCCTAAGCCTGCATTACTTGTAGACAGGATTGTAGACATTTGGTGTTGAAAATTTTGTGGGTGGGTTGGTGTCTGGGTGCAGGAAGTGGTCTCTTTAGGTTTCATATCCCCAATGTAGGGAGTAAGAGATAAGGTTGTCCCAACTGACTCTTGGGTACCTCCCTTATCCTGTGTCTTTCTCTCATCATGGAGATGCCCTCCACCTCCTCACTCCTGTAAGTTGTATATTTCCATTCATTATCATGGCCATCTTGCCATCTCTCCTGTCCTTTCTCACACCTGATCCTGAATCACCCAACCCACTCCCCATATCTTTTCCCTCCCAGTTCCCTCCCTTCATCTGCCTCTTATGACTATTTTTTTCCTCTTCTAGGTGAGATTCTATCTTCCTCACTTGGACCTTCTTTCATGTTCAGCTTCTTTGAGTCTGTAGAGTCTAACACAGTACCTGTATTTTATGGCCAATGTCTACTAATAAGTAAGCATATACCATGCATGTTGTTTGGGGACTGTGCTACCTCCCTAGACAATATCTCAAGTTCCATACATTTGCTTGCAAAATTCATGATAACTTGGCAGCTTTCCCTTCATGTAGGTCCTGAACAACTGGAACAGGGGCTATTTCAAAAGCTATTCCCTGTATTTGTGGTAGCTTCTAAGAGGTAGGCTGCCTTGTCTAGCCTTGGAGAGGAAATGCCTAGCCTAGCCTTCCAGAAACTTGCAGTGCCAGGGTATGGGAAGGGGATACACAGAGGAGCTCTCACAAGCTCAGTTGACAAGAGGAGATGGGGGTGGGGAAAGGATTGTGGAAGGGAGGGACTAGGAGCGGAGATGTGAGCAGGATGTAATGTGAATAAGTAAAACAAAATTAAATTCAATTAAAAAATAAAATAAAGGCAAAGTCAGGGGATAGCTAGAGATGATTCACACTTTTCGACTCATTAGATTTTTTTTCACTGTAGATTTTCTTTACAAGAAGACTCTTAAGTCTTTTCACACTTTGAAAAGGAGAGAATGAATATAGGATCCTCAAAACATGCAAGGCTGCCTAAAATAAGATTTGTCTCTCTTTTTAACATAGGTCCTTAAAGCGATTATTTTGTTTCTTCCTTTAAATGAAAGCTTCATTTTCTTCTCCAGCAAGGCGATGTAAACAAGAAGGTAGCCTCCAAAAAAAAACTGAATAACCAAATTGAAAAGTGGGGTACAGAGCTAAACAGAGAATTCTCAACAGAGGAATCACTGATGGCTGAGAAGCACGTAAAGAAATGTTGAAAGTTCTTAGTCATCAGGGAATGCAAATCAAAATAACCCAGAGATTCTACCTCACACCAATCAGAATGGCTAAGATCAAAAAGTAAAGTGACAACAGAAGCTGGTGAGGACATGGAGAAATAGGAACACTCGTCCATTGCTGGTGGGATTGCAACCTGATACTAACACTCTGGAGATCAGTCTGGATGTTCATCATAAAATTGGGAACATTTCTACCTGAAGATCCAGCTATACCACTTTTGAGTATATACCCAAAAGATGTTCTAACAAACTGGAAAGCCTAAAGCATACAACAGTCTAGAAAATTATTGCTTTGTTTTAAAGATCATCGTACTGGCTGGTTTTGTGTGTCAACTTGAGACAAGCTGGAGCTATTATGGAGCAAAAAGCCTCCCTTGAGGAAATGCCTCCATGAAATTCAGCTGTAAGGTATTTTCTTAATTAGTGATTAAGGGGGGGCAGACCATTGTGGGTGGTGTCATCCCTGGGCTGGTAGTCCTAAGTTCTATAAGAAGGTAAACTAAGCAAGCCAGTAAGCAGCACCCCTCCTTGGTCTCTGCATCAGCTCTTGCCTCTAAGTTCCTGCCCTGTGTGACTTCCTGTCCTGTCTTCCTTTGATGATGAACAGCAATGTGGAAGTGTAAGCTGAATAAACCCTTACTTCACAACTCCCTCCTTGGTTATAATAGGTTTTTGCAAGAATACTAACCCTGACTAAGACTACCTTTATAAATGATAGTGATATTGAAGGTAGACTAATATTGAGGAAAAGGAAAATAAAACAGAAATAAGAGAAAAAGACACATGAAGAGTAACTTAAAGACAGGAGCAGAGAAAAAATGGATTTAAAAGTAATATTGATAATAATTCAAGATCCTTGTAGTTCTTTTAGAGAAAAATGACATTTAACATTTCTGCCTTCTCAACTCTCACTTTCGACTCAACATTTCTTTGTTTGTTTGTTTTTTCCTTTTCCTTCCTGAAGCCTAAATTCTACTTAAAGTATAATTTACCCAAAGACAAAAGCATTCAGTGCCAAGGACAATTTTAATGTTTGAGATCCTTTTATTTCAGATTGATAAAATAATATGTACTTGACTTCAGTAGGTTTTTTTTTTTTTGTTTTGTTTTTTTTTTTGTTTGTTTTTTAGCCCTGTTGACTTTTATTGAGATTTCCATTAAAGGTACTTTTTATAATATTTGAGGAAATCATGAATTTTTCTCATGCACATCTCTAGGAACAGGTTGATTGCATTCTTCCAGAATGGCTTTGAACTTTTTCTGATGAGATTCTATAAACTAGGCAATCATTAAGACCAGAAAAAAGTCAAGTTAAGTTGCAACATGTAATCTTTTGCTAAATATAAAAAGGAAAACATCTCAACTGTGAGCCCAAGAAGCAGCAAAAAAATAAGATTGCTTAATTAGAGGTTGTGGAGATGTTTCAGAATACTTATATCATAATTTAAGAACCCAATTTCAATTTGCATAGATAATATAGCTTAATAATATATTTATAATAGAAGAATCAGGTAGCTTTTGAAATTTTTTTTCTTTGGTGTCAGTTGATACTGATTAAATTTTAATTATATAAAGTGGAAAATATTAAGCTTCTTTTTGTATAAAAAATATTCACTTATTGTTTAAAATTCCTCCAAAAGTCCCAAGCAAGCAAACATAGGGCAAAATTATTTTTCACTTGTTCTAAATATCCAGGAACTTCATGGCATTCTCACTGCTATTGGATCTATAATTATAATTTCTACTCTAGGCAGGCTTCCAAATGCAACTTCAAATTAAGGCTAGTTATGGGCCTTCTGAAGAGATGCCAGCCAGCAAACCCACATGGATGGTACTGAGGCTGACTTGCCTAATTAGATTACACACATGAACACTGACAGATTTTAATACTTTTTTTCTGATGCTAAAATTATTCATGATGATATTGATCTTCTCACTATCATACTGTTGCTTAGGAATAAAAGTAACACAGAAGACAATTGATGGCTCTGCTGATAGATACTTATCATTACAGGAGGCTGAAGCGGAAAGGTATATTTTGCAACCAATTTATTGTCAACTTTAAATGTTCAGAAAAGTAGGGAGGTAGGTCTACAGAGAAAAAAAAAGAATGAAAACATTTTTTATAAAAAAAGACAGATGAGATGAAAAAAGAAGAAAAGAAAAGAGACCTAAAAGTATAACACTGAGCCCTGATGAGTTATTTGTTGACAACATTCAAGCTGGACTCTGGAGTTCAGGAAGAACCTGGATGGAGAGGAAGGAACAAATGGCTAAGCAAACAGGACATAATAGTCCATTGCCAGTGTATTTTTCTAAACAAAGAGTGTAGAACAAAATCCACTGCAAACATGAGACTGTGCCGAGGAAAACAGGGCAAAACAGCAGGCTTTATTGGGCTGTTATATTTTATTGTGTGTATTACCAGATTTCTACAGATGGGATAAAGCTGGCTTTATATTAGAACCATAAGCCCTTCAGCTTTTGATGGTTTCTAATAGCATATTTCATGAAATATCCCCTCAGACATTCGTACTAGCACATTTATTTCTGTCCTTAAATTTGAGGGCAGGACTGCCATTGAAGCTTAATACAATGAACACTACACAATGTTTTATTTGTCTTATAAAACAAAGTGGAAAAAGAAAAAAAAAAAACCCACAGCCCAATTTTCTGTAATTTTATTTATATTTATTTCATTTAAAAAGTCTTTTACATCAGTTTACATAAAGATCAACAAATATGGGGTCCTTGTTACCATTGCTTGCCAACACAGCCTAGGGTCACCTGAAAAGTGACTCTTAATACAGGGAGTACTCAGATAAGACTGACCTTTGGGCATGTCTGTGATTATTAATTGCTGTAGGAAGGTCCAGCCTACTGTGCGTAGCACCACTTTTTCAGTAGGTGGTCCTGGACTGATAAGAAAGCTGGCAACTTAACAACCCACACTCTTTGGACTAACTAGTGAAAATGAATACACAGTAAGCCCAAACCTATGGGGCACAATGAACATGGTGCTAAGAGAAAAATTCATAGTACCTATATGAAAAAGGGGGCGAAATTCATTATTAGCAACTTAAGAACACTCCTTAAAGCTCTAGAACAAAAAAAGAATTAAGCATACCAAAAAAGGAGTCAAAGACAAGAAGTAATCAAACTGCAGGCTAAAATCAATAAAATTAGAACAAAGAAAATAATATAAAGAACTAATAAAATAATGAGTTGTTTTTTTGAGAAAATCAACAAGATAGGTGACCCTTATCCAAAATAACTGAAAGGCAAGGAAAGAATATCCAAATTAACATCAGATATGAAAATGAAGGATATTGCAACAGACACTGATTTAAATTAAAATATCTATTTTAAGTTTATTAATAGCACTCATTTATAATTTATTTGTGTGTGGTGGGGTGGTCATATACGCCAAGGCATGTATGTGGTGGTCAGAAGACAACTTATCACATCTTTCCTTCCACCAAGTAGAAACCAGGGATCAAATTTAGGCTTGAAGGCAAGTGCATTTGCCTGCTGAGCTAGCTTGGGGCAAAATCCTGAATGTTTTTAATATTTATTTTAATATGTTATTTCTCTCTTTCTCTCTCTCTCTCTCTCTTTGTATGTGCGAGAGAGAGAGAGAGAGAGAGAGAGAGAGAGAGAGAGAGAGAGAGAGAGAGAGAGAATGTGTGTGTGTATGATATACGCACATGCCTACAGAGGTCACAAGAACAGTGCTGCATCCCCTGAAACTGGAGTCTCAGGCAGTTGCTACATATTTAATCTAAGTACTGGGGCTTGAACTCTGTTTCTCTGGATAAGAAGCAACATTAACTACTAAGCCATTTTTTCCAGTCCTTCAAATTTCAATTTTTAAACAGGAACTCAACTATATCCTTTGTTCTCATACCCTTTCTAATTCTATTCTTGGTTCTCTCTATTTCAAAGCAATCCATGACCTCCTTTTCACTATTTATTTAGTACCTAGCTCAATGGTGGATACAGAGTAACTATTAAGTCTGGTTGAATTAATGATCAGAACTATTTTTGTTTGCCTTTGTGATAGTTTGTATATGCTTGATCCAGAAAGTGGTGTTATTAGAAGGTATGTCCCTGTTTGAGTAGGTAGGTGTATGACTGTGAGTGTGGGCTATAAGACCCTCACCCTGGCTTCCTGGAAGCCAGTCTTCCTCTAGCAGCCTTCAGATGAAGATGAAGAACTATTGTCCTCTATAAGACTTGCTTTGGTCATGGTGTCTGTTCATAGTAGTAAAACCCTTAACTAAGACAGCCTTGATAATCCAATATTCCTTGACCTGAGTAATAGGATGATATCAATATGATATGCTGACAGATATTTTCAGCTGAAATAAAGAGACAAGAAGCCTACATATAACAAATGTGCCCCATACCATTTTTACATATTTTTTCCACATTCAGTACCAAGGTTAACATTTTAATTCACATTCAGTTACAAATTCTTATCTAACTCAGTCCTTGTTAGCTGTTTTTAAAAGCAATTTCAAAATGTATGTGTTTGTAAGTTCCAGGTTAGGTTATTCATGACCCCAATATGCCAGCAGACACATGGTTCAGAATCTTCAGTTATTTGAATTAATAGAGCTGACTTTGTTTGCTAATGGCTTTATAGAAACCAGAACAAACACACATAAAATAACATTTACTGATAGAGTCGACCTCAATTTAAGAAAAGTACACACACACTTCATTTGCTGATAGATTCCCTCTTTGCAAAAAAGCACACATGAGTTATAAGTATTTCTCATAAAATAGTTCTAGAAAAAAGGAAATAAATAAAATAAAGCTAAAGAAAGTTCACTCAGAAAGAAAGATCAATAAACAATTGCAAACGAAAATATATATCTAATCTAGATGGGACCTGAGGGATCCCAGAGTGTTAGGAGGAATGGGAGTGGCAAGTTGCTGTAATATATTTTAGAGCCTGTAAAAGCCTTAAGGAACCATGGCACACTTAGCAAAGACCTGATGATCTACAGGATTTTATTATGTCAGAAATTCATGGTGCTTTAATCAAGTCTTTAACTTGGTTAAAATAAAGATCTGTTTATTTATTCCTTTTACATTATTTAGAATAGGTTTTTGTTTTGTTTTGTTTTTAAGAGACAGTTTCTCTATGTAATAGCCCTGGCTGTCTTGGAACTTCCTCTGTAGACCAGGAGCTGTCCTTGAACTTGAAGAGTTATGTCTGTCTCTAAGTCTTTCACTTCTTATGTAAGTTCTTTAAGTTCTCTAGATGTGGTCATGTTTAATATATTAATATCAGTCTGTTGCTGTAACAATCCTGAATCAATAGGGGAATGTATATATGTATGTATGCATGCATGTGTGTATATACGTATGTATGCATTTATGTATGTATATATGTATGTATGCATATATGTGTGTATGTATGTATGTATAATGAGTTGAATTGTGTCTTGGTTAATTTACATATTGAAAATCTAACCCTCTGAGGCATAATGTGAACTCAAGGTGAAGAGTGAGCAGGTGTCTTCACAGAATGAGGTCATTCTGCCATAAGATGAACTCAGAGTCTCATTACTTCTTCCAGAAAGCAAAGTTTTGATATAGACTCCCATGAGTTTGGAACAGCACATGCAGACAAAGAAAAGATCTAGCACCCAGTGTCAGATTTGCAGGATACCAACAGAACTGGGACAGGGGCATAGAGAGATGCTTCTATGTCAGGTTCCAGAAAGAATTAGTCCCAGGGACACATAGCTGTAGAACTTCTAATCTCCATACCTACAACTGCAAGTGAGTTATGCCCCTTAAGTGACCCAGTATCTACCGTTGTTAAAGTTGTCTTTGAAAACTAATATAATTTAATCTACTCCATGTCTGAAAATATATTTAAGATAAATACCTCTTGTCAAGAAGCCATAGTTAACAAAAACAAAAAAGAAAAGAAAAAAAAGTTGAAGGAAAAGTTTTAAGTACTGCACCATTAACATAAAGCACTGTAAATTTATTTAAATATATTTCAACTATATTTTATGACAAAAGCAAAATCCTATTTTATAATGATAGGTATCTGCTTTTGATTAAGAAGGAAAAATGCTTTTACCAATTAAGACATTGAACAAGACAATGACAAATGGATGAGGGGAAGGTGCCGTGCAGAATATAGAGATCCCTGAAGTTTAGAAGTCTAGTAGACAAATGGGAAGATTTCCCAAACTTGATGCCTAGGAAAAGTTTTGGGGTGTGGCTGAGGAAGGCAATTCCAAACAGAACCTTCATGCTCTGAGTTGAGCAAACAGAGCAGGGAGTTCCCAGAGGTCAGGAAAGAGTTCATAAAACAAAGTATATGAATGAAAATCAACATCAAATTAATTCTGGAGATTAATAGATGGCCTTCTACAGTTTTCAGTTAGGTTCTGATTAACTCACTAAAGCTTAGCCAAAGGCTGCCCTAAGAGGCCAGAGAAGGAGAGAAGAAAGTTACAGTTGGTGAGATCTGGATTTCTAACAGTTCCAAGAAAGATTAAAGGATTTACTACCGATGGGCAAACAGCTTCAGTAATGAGAGTAATTCTACTTTGATTATGGAAAAAAATAATATTAGACTAAATGCTGCACTGGACTAAGATAGGATTGAAATGTGTTCAAGCATTGTTGGAAATACAAAGATAAAGCAACCGTTAAGAGTTAAACTACAATGTCTGGTATTGCACCAAAAATTACCAGGTATGAAAATAAACAGAAATTGTCACTTTCTATGAGAAGAAAACACTTCCAAGCAACTGCAAATGACTGCACTATAGAATCAGCAAACAAGGACATTGAGACAGTTATACATACGTATTCAAAAAGCTCAAACGAAAACTGAACTTCTTACTTAGGGACATATGTGATGATTAATAATATTTGTCAACCTTACAAGATATGGAACCATCTATAGGATAAGCCTCTTGGCATATCTGTGATGGATTCGCTACATCTGGTTAATTGAAGTGGGAAGTGCAACCTCAGTTGTCTGTTCCTGGGCTGATGAGCCAGACGGAATAAAAAGGACAAAGTGAGCTGAGCTCTAGCCTATATTCTACACTACATTCTGCTTCCTGATTGTGGACACAGAGTCAATAGTTGTCTTTCTGCTCCTGCGACTGCCATGATTACCCACCATCCTGGGCTATACCCTCAAACGTGATCTCAAACACTAAGGGCTTACTTTGGTTCTATCAGTATTTTTGTCCCAGCAACAAGTGACTAATACAACATAGAAAATAGATAAGAAAATCTGACCCAAGCCAATTATCTAGAGATAGACACTATAATGCATAGCATAGAAAATACTTGCTACAATAAATAATAGATTTATTGCAAAAATGCAAAATAAAACATTAATGAACCTAAAACCTAGAAGCCATAAATATTGAATCACCAAGAAAAACATCATGAAGAACAAAATGCAATAAAAAAATCACCTTTGGAATGCATCTGTTAGAATATTTTTAATTTTATATTTTCAGAAGAAAACTACAAATATTTGATATTTTCAACTATATAAAGTGATATCCATATCTCAGAGATTGTGTAAAAGAGAATACAGGTGATTTTGTTGCTTTACTTAAATTATTTTTCAAGGACACATGCACTTTCTATGCTTACAGAGAAAAGAAAATACTTATCAATTAAATGGGCAAAAACAGGCAACTTTTCATTGTGACGTAGCTTTTCCTTTAAGTTATATCATAGCTAACTTTTCCATCAGCCTTTAACCAAACCATCCTTTCTTTTTCTTCTCTTTTTGTTTTATAAGAGAAAGTCAATAGTAATTTGATTATCAAAAATTCAGATCCCAGCAAAGTCAGACATTCACAGAGTGCTGAAACTGTGCATTTCCTGTGAGGCATAGAAAACAAAAGTTCCAGATGTAAATAGACAATATACTCAACAGGCTTAAAACCACAAATAATTAAATAAAGGGAGGAAAGAAGCTCTTCCAAGGGCCTGGATGAACACTCTCTCTTTCTCTCTCTCTCTCTCTCTCTCTCTCTCTCTCTCTCTCTCTCTCTCTCTCTCTCTCTCTCTCTTCTCCCCCCCCCCACACACACAAACTCACACACTCACACACACAGTTCAATGGTCTTCTGTGAAGGTGGGTTAACAAGGAGAAAGAAAAAATTTAAAAGTGATTAAGTAAATGGAAAATACAGGGCAATGGACCTGGCTCCAAGGAGGAGGGACCCCAGTAAAAGCAGCAGAAGAGATGAGACTTGAATGAGCTCGAGGAGGGAAGGCACACAATTAGCTTTATGCTTAAGTGATGTCTTCCAACCTCTAAAGAAAGAAATTGAGGAGGATCTCAGAAAATGGCAAGATCTCCCATGCTCATGGATTGGAAAGATCAACATCTTAAAAATGGCCATCCTACCAAAAGCAATCTACAGATTCAATGCAATCCCCATCAAAATTCCAACCCAGTTCTTCATGGAATTGGAAAGATCAATGTGCAATTTCATATGGAATAACAAAAGACCTAAAATAGCGAAATCCATCCTCAACAACAAAAAAACATCTGCGGAATCACTATCCCTGACCTCAAGCTATATTACAAGGCAATTGTGCTGAAAACTGCATGGTACTGGTACAGAAATAGGCAGGTGGATCAATGGAATAGAAGATCCAGAAATGAGCCCTCATGTATATGGTCACCTGATTTTTGACAAAGGAGCAGTAAACATTCAATGGAAAAAGGACAGCCTATTCAACAAATGGTGCTGGTCCAACTGGCACTCAACATGCAAAAGAATGAAAATAGACCCGTTCTTATCTCCTTGTACAAAGCTCAAGTGTAAGTGGATTAAAGATCTCCACATTAAACCAGATACACTGAAACTATTAGATGAGAAAGTAGGGAAAACCTTAGAACACATAGGCACAGGAGAAAATTTCCTGAACAAAACTCTAATGGCTCAAGCTCTAAGGTCAAAGATTAACAAATGGGACTTGATAAGATTGCAAAGTTTCTGTAAGG
This sequence comes from Micromys minutus, assembly GCF_963924665.1. Taxonomy (NCBI): domain Eukaryota; kingdom Metazoa; phylum Chordata; class Mammalia; order Rodentia; family Muridae; genus Micromys; species Micromys minutus. Next base: position 27,782,607 of record NC_137974.1, on the reverse strand, counting down.
CTAAGGACATCGTCAAGAAAACAAAACGGCAACCAACAGAATGGGAAAAGATCTTTACCAACACCACATCAGATAGAGGCCTAATATCCAAGGTATACAAGGAACTCAAAAAGCTAGACACCAGAGAATCAAATAACCCTATTAAAAAATGGGGTACAGAGCTAAACAAATCATTTTCAGTTGAGGAACACCGAATGGCCGAGAAACATCTGAGGAAGTGCTGGACATCCTTAGCCATCAGAGAAATGCAAATCAAAACAACCCTAAGATTCCACCTCACACCAGTCAGATTGGCCAAGATCCAAAACTCAGATGACAGCAGATCCTGGAGAGGTTGCGGAGAAAGAGGAACACTTCTCCACTGTTGGTGGGGTTGCAAGCTAATACAACCACTCTGGAAATCTGTCTGGTGATACCTCAGAAAATTGGATATAGTACTACCTGAAGACCCAGCTATTCCACTTCTGAGCATATACCCCAGAGACACTTTAATACACAACAAAGATATATGCACCACAATGTTCATAGCGGCTTTATTTATAATAGCCAGAAGCTGGAAGGATCCCAGATGTCCTTCAGAAGATGAATGGATACAAAAATTGTGGTACATATACACAATGGAATACTACTCAGCCACCAGAAAAAATGACTTAACCAAATTCTTAAGAAAATGGCTGCATCTAGAGAAGATCATCCTGAGTGAGATAACCCTGTCACAAAAGAACAGACATAATATGCAGTCACTGATATTGGGATGCTAACCCCAGAGGCTTGCACTCCCCCAGAAACAACTCACAGACTGTATGAAGTCCAAAAAAAAAGAAAACAAAAAATATACATATATTCACAAAACCAGAAGACTTTCACTATTTCCGTGTTGCGTTTTTACATGTACTTTATGCTTATTGTAACTAGTAGGTTTTCAATGCATACTGTCAAGCCCTTGAAAAAAATCAAGTACTGACTAAAAAATATATTCACATGGTTTTATGTAAAATTTATTTTAATGTCTGAAAAAACAGTACTGACAAAAATGTATAATTTTAAGCAAAAAATGTTTAAAAACTGTACATTTATCTTTGTTTTGCAAAATAAAGTCGTTAAAAAAAAAAGTGATGTCTTCCTTCCTTTGGTCACCGAAGCACATATGGGACCCAGTTGGTCAATAATTATCGGTTTATTTTAGCAAGTTCCTATAGACAAGCCTATCTTAAGGGAAGGATGAAGAAGTCCCAGATTATCTCTCCATTTTCATTAACATTGATCTTGGCTCCTAGATTCCATGCCTGAATTCCTAGGAAAGTGCTTATCAAACAGATACACTCATTGATAAATACAGAGGTGATTCACTGTCAAGATTCATTTTCTCTGATTTGTGTTAAATGGCTTCAATTATGCTACAAAAACCCAGGTTTCTGAGGCTCCACTCCAGTTAACAAGACAAATAAACACCACATCCAATGTTTATTTACCTTTAAGGGCCATGTATTCAGCACATTCATGGCATCCTAATCATATTCTCCATGAAAAGTTAAGAATATAGTGATGACTTTGTGGCATTTTAAGACAAAAAATAATGGCTAAAGACGTTGTATAGAGAACTGGTCATGTAAAATAACCCACAGACAAGTGTGTGCCAGATAGAAACATGGTTGCTGAAGGAACAAATGTAGGAATGTGTGCTTCTGATCATTGTGGATAATAAAGAAGCAATTGTTGAACTGAACTGGAAGGTCATCCCTCGAATTTCACCCTCCAATACCAGACTTCCTCAGTGCTTAGTGTTAGAACCCTTTGTCTCAGTGCTTCTGCTGCCTCTGAGAACTCTTTCATGCATGTGTCAATGAGACAGCTTGAGGAAACTGATGGCCTGTGTTTTATCAATGCAGACATTTGGATGAAGGTCATGTGGCTCTTGACTTTAACAGTTCAAACCAAATAGGGCCTCAAATTAGGTCACAAGTTACATGTTCATTGCATTGATGGGATTTTTGTTTTGTGTTTTAGGTAAAATGTAAGAGAGTCTTTTTCTTATTTTTTTTAAATTGGAAATTTTTTTGCATTTGCATTTCAGATGTTATCCCTTTCCCACAATCCCATCACTACTTCCCCTCCCATTGCCTCCACGGAGGTGTTCCCTCTCCCAACCACCCTCTCTCACCTCAGCAACTTGGCATTCCCCTACACTGGGAAAATGAGCCTTCACTGTACCAAAGGCCTCTCCTCCCACTGATGTCAGAAAATGATATTCTCTGCTACATATGTACCTCGGGCCTTAATAGCAAGTAAATATTTTCTTTAGTTTGGCATTCATGCAGCTAAAAGACATAAACTAGAAGATAAATCCAGAAAACCAGTCTTACTCTTTGGGAAATCATTTTTTATCTCAGTCCAGATGACCTTTGAAACATAGCAAAGTCACTCACTGCTTGCTTAAAGATTTTTGTTTCTATTATGAAAATTGCCCACAAATGGAATGATTCATTTAAGTTCTTAATAGCAGTGAAGAAATATGGGTAAATACATTAATGCACTTGTTCTGCTAAAAGCTGAAGCATAAATAAGCCGAGAGTGGGTGGAAGCAGTGTTTGAGGGTTGCTGCTGAACAGCTCTGTGTGACACACGGGGAAGGTCTCCGTATGACATTTGATACCCGATATACAAGATCAAGATGCCAAGGGCTACGGCAGTCTGTGATGATTGGAGGGATGCTGGCACAACTGGATTCCTCTCATGAGATGATACAAATCTCTGCTGATACTCTAAGGAAGATTAAGATAAAGCGGGAACAAGTTGTAGTCATAATGAATTTGTGAAAAAAGAAGAGTCTTGAAGAGTCAGAGATCTAATGGTCTCACAAGGAAGAGCTTGACTAGTTGAAGTCTGTACTAGAACCCATAGTTAGTTCAATGTTCAATGTTCAAAGACCAAAGTATGTCACATGTATTGTTTCCATAAACAGTGAGTCCCATTCCTGTCTGTTAATGTGAACCTCAATAAAAAGACCAATTTTATTGAAAGCAAATAATAATGAATTTTAAAAATAGGAGAAAACTACACCATTCCCATGTTTTTTCCCCAACTGGTAACATATATAGAAGTTTACTAAATTATAAGTATAATCTTCATCCCAGTCTGCATTATAAGATCTATATTTGCATCACTAGCTAAACTATACACTTTTTAATGGGGAGAAATATGTTTGGGTTATAGTACTTTTTTCATACATGCATTTTAATAATTTTTTTTCTCTTTCCCATTTTTACAGACCCTTTCTATCTTCCCATCCACTTGTTCATGTTCTCTCTCTCTCTCTCTCTCTCTCTCTCTCTCTCTCTCTCTCTGTCTGTCTCTCTCTCTCTCTCTCAATAAAAAAAAAAACAAAAAACAAAAACAAAAAACAATATTACCCACAAGAATTAAAATAAAAACAAACCAAATAAAAAAAAACTCATATGATAAAACAAAACAAAACAAAAAAAAACCTCCACACACATAAAAAAAAAAAAGAAAAGTAAAAAGAAAGAGAGAGATAGAGAGGCAGGGAGACATACATAGAGAGACATAGAGACAAAATAAACAAATCATGAAATCCATTTCCTGATGGTCAACTATTTCTGGACATGGAAGTAGCCATAAAGTGTGGTTAATCCATGCAGTAATGCTCTACTGGAATATCTGATCTTTCCTTTTCTAGCAGGTATTAATTTCAAAGAGTCTCTTGTTTAGGAGTGGGACTTCGTTTCTACGTCTGCTTCTCATTGCTAAAATTTTGTGTGATTTCAACCTGTGAGTTCATGAAAATATTATTCCTGCTCTGTATAGAAGACTCCATTTCCTTAAAGCTACTCACCATCCCTGATTCTTACAATCTTCCGATCTGCTCCTCATAGATCTTTGAGCGTATAGGAGATGGATTTGATAAAGACCTCCTATTTAGAACTGAGCACTCAGATGTTTGTCAGTCTCTACACGTTATGCAGTTGTGAGTCTGTGTGTTAAATCCGTCTATTGAAAGACTCTTCTCTGATGGGGATCCACTCAGGCACAAACATGTTGTTGACTTTCTTAGGAGTAATTTTCTTGCTATGCTAAATCTGAATCATTTTAGGTCCATCATTGTCTTTTTAAATTATACAGGATGATGAATAGCATTATTCCAGCCTACTGAGTAGCTGAAGGAAGTTTCTGTGAAAATTTGTTTTGTATAGTTAACTGTTAACAGGTGGGAAATACAGCAATTTTACAAAATGAAATTTCTACAAAATTCCCACAAACATTGATCAAGTGAATTCTGAAACATTGCCACTATGGAAAAATACAAAGCTTGGGTTCTCTGTGAGACTCTGGCTACATCTTAATAAGTTGACTGGGAATAATTATGTTTTGTACAGGTATTTTTATTTTAGAATACATTTTAATGTAAATTATTGATCCACTAATATTTTCTTCACAACAAAAATGTTGCATAGCTCATGTGCTCTGGTTTGAGTCTAAGATGTTCCCCCACAGGGTCATATTTCAAAAGCCACACATACCTCTTCTAAAAATTGTACTCAGTTGCTTTAATCCTAATCAGTTTTGATCTAGGAGGAATTTTAATATTTTATGAGTAGTTGAATGTCGAAATTTATTTTTCTCCTATCTCCGATTCCTTTCTCTATTTCTCTCCGTAGATAGTCCTTTTCTCTATGAAAAGGACAGACAGTTATTAGTTATTGTGTAAGGGAAAGAGGTCAGGCAGGCTATAGTACATGTAGGTTCCTGGGCTAGGCAATTTTCATGTGATATCTAAGTCGGTTTTTGCATAGTCTCATCCATATCGTAATAATCACATCACAGAAGTTGCCTTTACAGATATATTTTTGTGAGTGTGTGTATGTGTGTGAGAGTGTGTGTGTGTGTGTATATGTGTGTGTGTGTGTGTGTGTGTGTGTGTGTGTGTGTGTGTGTGATTCTAGCCAAATGCATAATCTTTCTGCCATAAATGCCATGCTTTTCTTTGCTAGGGTTTTATTTTCCATTTTTGTAAATTGAATCTAGAATTGCAGATTTGTTTTATTTTCTTCACTCTTTAAAATTATCTTTCTAGCTTATGGCTTCATATCCCCCCCCCTTTTTTTTCTTTCTTTTGCACAGTAAAAAAAAAAAAATCAGTTCATTTTGCATGGCTCCATGCTGTAAAAGCCACTGCACTCCTAGCACTTGGGCTTCCCTGGGAATTTTGTGTTTGCCTAACAGATATCTCTTGACTTTAAAAAAAGTATGAAGTAGGGATTAAAGGTAGAACCCTGTTTACCCCATGCCCTCTATGGCCATTACAATAGATGGCAGTGCTAAAAATGACATATAATCAGGTTAAGTAGAAACTCTGCCTTGTATCTCCTGATGTGTAGTATATCACTTTTCCCCCTATGCTTTCCTTGCCAAATGGTTAGTGAGTTTATTCTATTGAAAATTTCAAATTACAGTCAATTGCCAAATGATCATGGATATCTCTGGGCAAGACATGGATTTCCCTGGGCAAAAGCTCACAATTGTTTTCTTACTACAATATGTATAATTTATCCAAAGAACATTTATTTGCTCAACCCAATTTGACCAAAATTACTCTTTAAACATAAAGAAAAGTGACTAACTCTTCTCCTTACAAACCCTCCCTTGTATCCCTTTCTTTTGCATTCTTTCAAATTTATGGCCTCTTCTCCTATTATTGTTTTGTACACACACACAAACACACACACACACACACACACACCCTACTTCTGAATCTATGAATACAACTTGGTTAGTCTGTATGATACTACCTGGATTTATGCATTTTCATTACTACTGGTTGCATAACTAATTTGTGTGCTGAAAATTAACATTTTTACACTAGAATCTAGATGGAGTAAAAAGTGTATTTTCTGTGTCCTTGTGCAATAACTATTGTTTAAAGGGTCCATATCAATGTGAGAATTTGTGCCTAAAAGTTTCCATATCCAAGCATGTTGTAATTTGGACCATGCCTTAAACTTTTACTTTTTCTCTATTTTCAATATTTGTACAATATTGTTGAATTTTCATATTTAGTTGTCCTCGCTTAAAATTAGAAATATTTGTTATATTATGAAAGATGTTGGTATTTTCTTTCCTAAGCTTAGACTACATCAGCTTTAACTGATAGAGCATGTCTTCAATATTGAAATAACTAATTGCCAAGCTTAGCTTGGCCATGGTAGGTATGGCATGACGTGCTTCCCTGCCTCTGGAACAGAGCCAGCAGGGTGTGGCCTCCATAAGTATTGATGTTTGCTAAGGGAGTAAGGCTGGTTTGTCTAATAATGAACATATTTTCATTCCCTTCCTCTGAGGAATGTCCTCTCTGTCTATGTTAATGACTCCATGATAATCAGGAGCAACACTAGTCCAAGAGTCTAGGGTGTATCTAATCTCTCAGCAAAATGGTAGAACACTGTGACCTTCAGGACAGCTCTTAAGGTTGTAGGAAAGAACTACAGAAACATAGGTTACACATATATAATCTCTCAGCTATGCAAAACATAAGGATGCAATATAAACTTTATAAGAAACTTCGCAGATCTAAGGAACAGAGGCGCTGCACTGTGAGTCACCTTGTCAGAAAGATACGACGGAGACAAAGAGATATAGGGAGTGCTGGTGGCAGGGCAAGATCACAGCCAGCCAAGGTTTTATGTATGTTTATGCTTATGAAGGCTGTCAGATGCCTGAGTTCAAGGCCTGGGGTAGAGGGAGTATAGGTACAGGCCCAGCAGTGGCAGGTATGGTAATTTCAGGAATGGGTCCTACTCAGCTCCCTATTGTCCATGCTTGAGTATCCTGTCTCTTTTGAAGAATCAAGAGACTGGGGATGCTGATTTATGGGATATTCAAAAGGGAACCTGGGCTAATGACTGGGCTTTTGATCTGCAAAAGATGAGCTGTCCAGAGAGTTTTTAGAATAGCAAGAAAAAGCTATCTTGAGCAGAACATAGGCAATCAGCTTGTAACCCATGATATGACTTTGACTTTGAGTCCTTTGTTTCTCCACTCTCAAATACCCTGTGCTCAGAACATCTCTCTGAGCCTAAACTGGTCCTTGGCAACTAACTGTATCTCCATCACTAAGCAGCAATACATTTATATTGTTTGTACCTAATTTAACCCCTATAAAAATTGTCACTAGAAAAGTACTATGGAATATGTGTAAAGACATTGATAACACAGTCTATTGATACAAATCATATCATAAAGTATGATAATATATTAGTATGAATTCAGTTATTTTTATATATACATACATATGTACATATTCATGTACTATATATGTATATGTACACATATATATTCATATATGCAGGAAAAACAATCTTTCTTGGGGAAGAATATGGTAGTTAGTTATCCAATACCAAATGTTTATCTTTAGAAATCTACATATAAGTAATTTTATATAGAGTAAGTTATTCATGTGTTTAAAAATGAACATACTCAGATATTTATGCACATATATGTATGTAATAACAATGAAAAGGAGGCCATACATTTGAAAAAATGAAGGGCGTATACAGGAGGGCTTTAAAATGGCAATAAAAGAGGAAAGTGATATAATTATATCTCAAAAAATGAAAAGAAATATTTTTAAAGATATATGATCTTATGCATGTAGAACCAGAATTAGACTCATGGTGATTGTTGTCCACAGATTGGATCTTAAAACCCACAGTTAGTGTATCATAAGACAATTGTTGCATAAGAAAAAGATGAATAGAATAAGTGAGATGCAAAGGAAATACACTTAAAGATCAGTAACTATTGCTTTTGTCCTCCTTGGAGCATCATAGCCTTTTTTTTTTTTTTCCCAGTAAGGTGAAAGAAATTCTGGCTCTTTTGTGATTAAAACTTTCAGAAGTAGTTTTATAAAATGCATTTGTAATGATCCTGTGCCTTGACATCACTCTTTTAATAGGATAAATGACTCTCAAATGAGACCTGGTAGTGTTCTGACAGGTAACAAGGGAGGCATCACAATTCTGAGGGCTTGGCTCTCTGCTGAGGCTTTCTGGGATTCTGATTGATTGCTAGTTCCCGTAGCTTCCTTTTTTAAAAATAGGTATAGCTTGCATTTTTATGATTCAAAAATCCACTACCTATCCAAAGAAACACTTAGGATTGTAGGATGCTTTTCTAGACAAGCTATAAGATTTTTATTGAGTACTCAATAATGTGACATCTGACCATGAATCAGACATTCGTCAAGGTGGAAATTAAAACAATCGTGAGTGTTTAATGAAATGCACTTGGGAAAGGGCAAAGATTATTTAATTTAAATTCAATGAAACTTCATGAAAATGGTTAGCCAAGTTTCTTCATAGAATCTGCCCGTGTCTGTAATTTAACCTTCTGCATGGATGATTCTATACCTTCTATGAAACCTCACTGTTCTATCTCATCTGCTATGTCACTTTCTTAAGGCTGGGAAATGTTCTGCCCCTTTTCTTAACTGGGGACATCAGAGCATATTCTATAGTGCCCTGACCAGTCTGTCACTAGAGCTTTGCTCTAAGTGGAGGGGTGACATTGAAGTTCAAGAGTGTCTTTCATCAAACCAATAGACCAATGATGCCTTTGTTCCACATCTCTAGAATTAGTTCCCTGTGTTTTCTGGAGTGTGGTCTTGCAATTTTGATAAAGTAATAAAAAGCCTAAAAATGCTTTAGAATTGCAAAAATTTCAACTGCAAAGTGGACCTAAATACCCAACATATCGACTATAAAGAGCACAAAGCTACACAAATTCACACACAAGTCTTCCTATTATTTCATGGTTTCAAATTACTTTGAGTAATTAATTAGTCTATTATTGTAACATGTACCCCAACAGTTCAAGGTTGATGTTAAACACATATCTTCTTTTACCTTGCTGGTGAAGCATTGTTTTATATATATGGCCTGGGATGATACACAAATGACTTTGAAGTGCTGCAAGTGTCTGTGTCCATGCCTGCTCTGCATCAGATTCATGGAGCTCAACTTGGACACATGCCAGTCTATTTTCATTCTTTGCCTTTGGAAGTTTTGTTTGCTATAGTCCAGCTGGTGTGGGTTGCTACAGTTGTGCTCTCTGATACTTTATCTTCCTTTCCTGATAAGTCTCAGCCAAATTATGTCTGCTTTCAGCCATAGCTGTATGTTTGTTTCATGTATCCAGTAACTGATTGTAAGAGAAATGCCAAGGGCATTTCAGACTGTTACTTACCAACCTCTTAATTTTCTGTTTCACTCTGAAGCTTCTGGGTTTTGTGTGTGTGCCAAAAATATGCAGAGCAAAAGAATTACGTTTAGAAAACTCACATTTCTTTACTTCACTTTGTTTTTAAACATCCACTCTTAGTCAAGAACCTGATACCAACAATAACACTATTAATAAATATTTGTCTCTACTTTTATATTAGACCATGTTCATTGGTAATAAGCAGGATGGTTTACTTTTTTGTTACCCTAAAAGTCTAGGACAGTATCTATCCAGTAATATCAAATATCTATTCCCTGATATTATGGATTCTTACGGAGTAGACTAGCAAACATGTAGTAAATACACATGCTTCCCCAGAAATATATCTGTGTGTCAAGGCAAGCTATGTATTTATAACTCAATGTGTACCAAATGTAGAAATGCTATATTAATCTTGGATTTTAGCGACTCAGATTCTAATTAATATTGTTCCATGTACCACAGTTGCAGACCAATAACACATTATTTGCTAAAAAATGTATTGTTTCTTAAAATAATCACAACTTTTTAATTTTAGAGAAAAATAAAGAATTGAAAAAAACAGAAACCAGAGGCTGTCCCTCTCCTTTACAACTTAATCCTGAAATATTTTGCAAATTATCTTCAGCATACAACAAGACTTTTCCTTTGATCAGATAATGAAAGGCAGAGATTTCTAGTCTATGGGTTCTTGACAAACTAATTTTAAGGTAAATGTCTTTACTTGCAACATGTATCAATTGTGACCCTTGAAGATAGTCATGTTATCTTTTCTTCTTATTGATAACAAAAATATATTATGTGGTACTTTGCTGTGAAGTGGAAATAAATGATTGATCATTGACACTTGCTGCTACCTGTGCTCCTGACTTGCATTAGAGATTGATATTAATTCACCCATGTTCATAGTCATCTTTGGATACCTTGAACTACTTTGCATTTAAGTAGGTAATATTACCTGTAGTGATAATTTTGGGATGTTGGTGTTGTTAAAATGGATTCTGATTTATTTTAATCCCAGGAGTGGGGATATGGGACTGCTCAGCAGCAGCTGATGGTGATTTGCTCTGTGCTTCAGCAGGTGCACATATTTTACTAGCTGCAGGTAGTTTCTGAGATTGTGTGATGTTTGAAATTTTAGGGAGTTTTTAGAGGGTATATAAATGCTAGGGCACTCAAGGGATGTGATGGGTTGTTGTTTGGTTGCTGTCGGTTGTTGTAGGTCACTGTAAAGTAATTGTGAATAAAAAGGAAACAATAAGAAATTAGATGTCTGATGGTGAAGCTCAAACATGTCTTAAGGGATTCAATGCCTATACTCAGCAAGTAGTCTAAGAATAACAACGCCCATTTCCCCTTTATCTTTTTCCCCCCACTCTCCTACATCCAGTGTTAGGGGATTGAAATGGTGGGAAATGTCTAAAAAGTAGAAGAAACTGAAGCTATAAAGTATCTAAAGACATATACAATTACCCATTTTCTATCAACAATCATGCACAACTGTAGAACTCAGATGAGGTTGGGTTTATGAGTTTCCCAAGGAATACAGAATATGGTGACATCTTTAATAGAAAATCAAACTCAGAATATGAATGAATCTGTTCATAAGCATGTATGTTCTATGATTGTCTAGCTATTTAAATGTTCCTCAGAAGATGCTGAAGGCAGAGTTTGAAGTCATGTTGTGGAATGGAGCCATTAGATAATGACATTAAAGTAGTAAGTTGTTTTAATTAAAAAGAATGAGCTCAAGACAGTTCAGAATGACCTTACCCCCAACAGGAAGTTAAACACTGATGACAATGTTAATTTTGTGATAGATTTTTATTGTAAGCACTATTTAATAGTTTCATTCTTTCTTTAACGAGTGAAACAGGAGTAAGCCTTTTGCTGCTTGACTGACAGCTGTCAAAATCTTCTCAGTCTCCTGGCTCAGAGGCAGGTAACTTGGATAAGAGCCAAATGATTGCCTTGGGGCTGCCAGGAAGTGAAGACAGATATAGAGCTAGCACTGCAGTTTTAGTGGTAAAAGAATACATACAGTGTGGCTGTAAAGAGTGTTGCTGCTACTTTTGAGAGTCTATCCAGAAGGTCACAGCCATAGTTTCAGTGCCCACCACTTCTGCCGAGATAACAAGAGCTGTTAGGCAGGAGGTCATTTCTCTAGGGATTTCTTAATTTGTCATGAGAATAACCTAGTATGTTTAAACTCTGGATCTACTAGGAAATACTGAGGTCCATCCACTGATATAAAGGTGAGAGCTCAGATGAGCCATGATGACCAGATGGGACCTTATCTCATTGAAGCAAACACTAGGAATGGTGCCTGGTTGCTTGGCTCCCTATAAGAGCAACATTCCTCCTGACCTAGGCCATCATCTTTGGAGACTTCTCTGCAAAGGACCCCCAAACTACATCCCGGAATCTTAATTTACTACTTTTGGTCTTTTGTCAATGGTAGATTATGTCATGCTGGGTTGCATGAAGATGGAGTGACAGCTAAGGCTGCTACCCTCAGGCTCAGCCAGCAGCATCAGTTAGAGGCTGACTGGGGTGTTGCAGAGAGCAGCTGCAAACAATGGAAGCAGAGATCTAAGAGGAGACCATAAAAGCACTGGGGAGAGCTAGAGACACTGGAGAGCAGAGACTGTGGAAAAACACAAACCGGCAGCAGGAAGAGTTTAGGAGCACAGTGAGAGAATTACCCTGGGTTGACAGCAGCCATCCAGAGCTGTGGTACCGTGTGGAGGTTATCACAGGATTTTCTTATAGCCAGAGTTGAAGATCCTATAATCCTAATGTTAGGACTCTAGACATGAGCTACTGAGAACTTGGGTCAATGACATATCAAAGCTCGATGCTTTAATACTAACCGCAAAGGGACCTACCTATCTACCCAATTCAGCAGTGTCAACACAAAGGAAGCTACATTTCAGCTAGTCAGGATTTCCTCCAGCGTAGAGCAGGACAGCCAGTCAGTTGCTGACTGCCTGAGAACTATGTGGTTATCATTGTGCTGAATTAGTCTTTAAAATGGCTGAGAAAGGCAAAGGGATATTAGTGGAAAATCAGAATGATACAGTAGTTTTTGGCTTGATTTTAAAGCATTGCATATTAAACATTCCTTCCAGTATGGAACAACTATTGTCAGATTATTCAGTGTAAAACACACATGCAGGCAACGTACACTTTTGGAAAAAAAACGTCAGATCCAACAAGAAAGGCAGAAAATATACTTCGGTGTTTCAAAATGGTCTTTTTAAAAAATTGACTAATGATTAAGAGAGTTGATTTCAAAGAAAGGACAAGGGTAGAGTTCTCACAGAACAATCAATCTGCTACATGAGACACACGGCTTATGGGCCCTTTGGATAAGCTGACAAGGCTTACACTAGCTGAGGAGTCCTACGAAGCAGAGCATCTAGCTTGGTTTATTTTACCTATGTATTGTGTGAGCCCAACTATGTTTCTGACTCCTCAACACTAGAGGGGTAGGAGAGGAGGGCAGAGAATGAAGTCTGAAAGGTGTGTGAAATGGCTCCAAAATTAACATGGAAAAAAAACATTGTGGCAAGAACATACACAGACATGCACACATAGAACATACACACAGACATACACACACCACACACACACACACACACACACTCACAGGCCAGAGTGAAAATATAGCACATTGAACACATGTGAAACACACTGCACTAGGCTTACAACCCAGTCCACAACAAGTGAGTGTATAACATTCTCCACTAGAAATGTATTTTCTCTTAATAAACCATCTGTGTGTGCTGCTACCTTCTCCATGCCTCCATCCGATCCCTTATTTATGGTTTAAGAACCCTGAATTGCTGTTGGTGCCACTGAACTTCAGTCTCCGTGGATATAAACAGGAAATCATATTTGTGTGTTGGCATCATGGATCATATTGGTTTGATAAGTATTTTTTTTTACCAATGTAGAGTGGGTTGTCTATGGACTAACAGTGTCCCGGAAGACAAAGCTAACAAAAAGTTTGCTCATATAAAATTTTCCTTCTAACAGAGAAGAAAAACCAAATGATGAGTAATTTAGATGTAGAAATAGAGCCAAACCTATGGAAGAGTAGATGTGGCAATAGGAGTCTCGAGTTTATTTTGTGCCTCGTGAAGGATTCTACCAGTGAATTGGATATAACTTGTTGTTTTACTAACTTAGGTTAAACAGTAGTAGATCCACATATTCCAATCTCCAACCCTTATCATGCGATTACGTAAATACTGTACTTAAAAGGCAAAGTCTCATCATCTAACTTTGAACTTTGTGTTTATTTGTTGCTTTAGTAGTAACTGCTTGATGCTAAGCAAAGAAAGTGGTTTGTCTAGATTCTCCTAGACATTAGAGGTTCATACAAACTATCCCACAAAGAATATAAAATATTATGATGCTATTTTTTAGATAGACCTTAGTCAAGAATATGGGATGAAAAAAAATACAGTAATACTTCAGAGTAAACATTATTTATCATTGAATGCAGAACACATGCAATAATGGTATGATGTCCAATTATGCTGAATATAATGATGAATACTCTATTCGCCCACTAAGGCAGACCTGAGCAGACTGACTGTGTGCCAGGTAAACAGTGCAAGCTCTGTAGATCTTAAGGATTTCAAGCTTATTTGTCTTTCACTTACATCTCTTTGTGTTCTTTCTTCTGGGTTCTAGAATTTACATTATCAACTCTCTTGGTCCTTGGGAAATATCATTGTGAGGCAACACGTGGCAAGGAAGTCTTCTTAGAGGTAGTATTTGTGATATCTAACTTCTCTGAACTTGGCCCAAATTTGTATTTACATTATGCTCACTTTATGTTTTTAAGAGGATCTTGTCAGGTGCTCCTCTGCCCTGGAATATTTCATAATGGTCCATATTCCAGTTTCCCGCAAGTGAAGCTAATAAACTTCCAACAACACTACAGCATGAGGCTGTCAAACTGAAAGGTACAGTATGCACCTGACGACAGTAACAGCACCCTTCACACATGGACTCACTACTGGTAACTATTGGTCTGTCTCTGCAGAGAAACAGATTTTTAAAAATGTCCTAAGGCAATCTGTGGGAGAGAAATTGTGGTAGAGAGAAATTCTTTTTAAGACAGGCAAAAATTGAACTAAATCATAAACCAGCAGTCATAAGAATTTCTGCTCTGCAACTGTGCCACTGGAGGTCAAAGTGCCAAGCTGGTTCAAGTCCAGTAAGTGGCTATTTGTTTCTTGGTATGTATAATGTGTGTGTGTGTGTGTGTGTGTGTGTGTGTGTGTGTGTGTGTGTGTGTGTGTGTATAAACCAGGATACCATGGTTGACATTGGAGGCATTAAAATGTCCCCAGGTGAAGCTTGGAATATGGAGTAAATCATCTTTATAAAGATTCTGTTGCTATCTGTGACTCAGATTCAGTTTTAAAAGAGGCCTCTAGTATCTAGTCCTAGAGTTATGTACCCCTGGATCTCTATGCCGGTGACATCCAAACCTTTTTTCCTTATCCACCAGCCCCAGGATGAGTCACTTCAAAGATGTCAAAAACACCTTGATGCAAGGAATTTAATGCAGGATTATTAATCACATTTATTATACTTATAGAGTATGCTACATGTTATGCAGAAGAGAAGCATGCCTAAGACACAGACATATCAGAAACTGAACACAAAGCACTGTTGCTCAGTGATACATGATACATGTTAAACTCACTGCTTGCTCCAGAAAGCATTCATCATTAAAAGCTATCTAATTTATGATATGATAATTTTCAAAATGGCGATAAACTAAAGACAGAAATGTATGCCTCTGTTACAAACCTTGAAATCAAATAGGTTACTTTGTGAATTAGTATAATTCCCTTATAAAAAAAGTAAACTCTTTCAAGATGTGCAGTTAGAACACAAAGCTCATTTTAACTCTGATATTAAAATACATATGATCTCAGTATTCAATTATTTCTGTTTTATTCTGTATTGTAATTATAAACAATTGCAAAGCATCAAACATTAAAGAAATTTGGAGTAGCTTTCTATGTGTTTGCTACCACAGCTCAATAGTTCCTGTCAAGTTTGCCTTCTCTCTGTTTCCCACCAAATTTCAGATTCAAATAATTTTTAACTGGCTACTGGCATCCTATAATCCAGTCATAAATATTTTAGTATATCACATTCTGATAAAGACTTCTTAAGATCATAAGCACAATATTATCAACACAGCTATAGATCAGTGTCTGAAAAGACACCAGTTAAATACTGATAGCTGGTTATGGCACTATAAGGAGATTGGAGAATTCTTTGCAAAACAAAACATCAGAAAGTAGAAAATGGAACCTAATAGGTGATACTAGGAATTTCAATCTGTGGAATGCAACCGTGCAGACAGAACACTGAGAAGCATCATTTATTTAAAACCTGCCAGAGCTTTAGATCAGAACAGTGGGTGTCTGTGTTTCTGCCTGGGGCTGCTCTGCTCTCTTCCCCCAAGACCAGTGTCAGAGCTCTAGATTTCCTGCATGGGTCTGATCACCAACGAGCAGCAATTTTGATGGCAGGGAAAGGACAGCTAGGTTTGAACCTTCATGTAAAAATTCAGCAGGAAATGAAAGGGGAACCTTATAGCTTTCTGAGATCCCGGTAAATCTGGAGAATGACACATGGAAGTAGATTGTAACTGTCCTGCCAGGAATTAGGATATCACACAGAGATGCTCATGCCCTTCTCTCTGCCTACTCAATCACTCTAACAACAAAGCTCAAGCAATCAACATTGCTCTAAGAGTCCCTTGATGGGGAAAGAAAAGGGATGGGCCCTGGAGTCCTCTAGAGGGAATGCTTGTCTCCAAGAAAAATGAATTTTATACTTTCAGACAGCTTGTCAGACAACTACACTTGAGAGGCTGAAGCCCAGACAGTGTTGATGGGCAAGACCACGTTGTAACATGACTGCTTAGCTGTGTATGCCTCTCCTCTGTAATCTAGACCCATGCATCATGTCAGCAGACTAACAACTGAAGTGAGAGGCATCTGCAATTCTTTGCTCTTAGCAATGTGGTCACATTGAGTAAACCTTTGCTATATTTGACATTATTATATGTTTATTTAATTGATTTGTGAGAGACACATGGAATAGCCTAGCTTGTTGGGATTACCAGGGCCCAGGCCTTACCTTAACAATTCTTGTAAGAAAGTGATATCCTCATAGATCCTTGGAAGGCTGGAAAACTATACATTAATGTATAGAAAGTCCAAGACAGACCAAGGAAAGGAAAAACAATCTGTGAACTGAGGAAAAGTTGAACCGACTTGCTAGACTCTACATAGATTTACTTACAAGAACTGTAAGACTAAATGTTACAAACTTTACCCAAGCTGACTACTGAGCTGTACAAACAGAAAAGCAGGCCACAGGAAGTCAGGCTTAACCAATACAAATATGATTTTTATACACATTACTGGTGACATTTGCAAGCAACTCTAACAGAAACAGTAAATCTTGACAAATTATAAATAAAATAAAAGAAAGAAAAACAACATAAGGAAATATAAACTATCATAAAAAACCCATGTTTCCTAAACTATATTAAGTACAAGTTTCCAAGTTTTTAAACAAATACTTTTAGGTACTCAGAGAAGCAAGGGATAAAGTGGTCAATCAAAACTGACTCTTTCTTTCCCAGAACATGGATATAACAAACACTCTATAAAGTAAGTACATTGATAAAATTAAAGGAAACAGCAACAGAGCTATCCCTAAATTCCAGTAAATATTATGAAAAGAATTATAGTAAATATGCACAAAAACCTCAGAGCTTAAGAGGCTAATAATCTCTGACAATTTTTCAATGAAGTTTCAGAATCAGTTTCGACACTGAAAAATCAAAAAAAGAAATAAAGCCTCATATGTTTTCAATTAAGAAAAACACAAGGAACAAAACAAAACAAAGCAATCCATAAAATAATAAATAGTAAAGCTGGTGGGGAATCATCAGATATACCAAGATACTTAGAGTTGACTTTACTGAGTGAGAGACAGTTGTGGGAAATGATGTCAACACATCCTAGATTTGATGGGGTAGAAAGGGTGTGTGTGCATGCATGCATATGTGTGTGTGTGCGTTTCTGTACATTTGTATGTGTGTGTTTTCCCATGTGTATGTATGCATGCATATTTGTTTGTGTGTGTATGTGTATATGTATGTGTTTGTGTATGTGCCTACATGCACATGTGCTGGTATATGTGTTGTGCATGTATGGGTGCTTGTGTACCTGTGCATGCATGTGCATGTGTGCATTTGTTTGTGTGTATGACACACCCACACATACATGCAGTGCAATGTATTTCAAACTGAACAACTTCCAACTAGGAGAAATAGAGATCTGTATTATTGTTAATTATGGCGTATCTTCTTAAAGCCAAAGATGAAGATGACAACAGTTGAAACAGAAGACATCATTTGTTTTAGGGCTGGTCAATCTAAAAATAAATGTTCTCCATCATGTATTGGACTATGCAGTAGGATAATCCTTACAAGAGAGGCAGGAGAAACAGGAAATAGTCTTTCTGATGTTGGAGTTACAAGTAGTTGTGGGGCTAACTTACTAAGAAACAAATCTCAATTCTTCTGCAAGAGCAGAGCATGCTTTTAACAGCTGATCCGTTTCTCCAGTCCTAGACCATAGTTTGTAGATTTGCTTACTTCAAAAATAAATGAAAATGTATCCAGTAAATGAAGTTCACAATTAGGATTGCCAATTCATATCTCACGGATAGAAAGAAACACAATAGGTGTGTGAATTGTTCACCTTGTACACTGAAGATACCAGGATATTTCCAGGTTGTTTCAGAAATTACAATTCATCAGTCAGTGTCCGTGCACAGTTGTCTGTTAAATTTTGTTGCATGCAAAATTGCTGTTTGGGTATGAAAGGAGGATTGAAATGCAAGGTGTTGGATGAAGTGCTCCTAACTCAAATTCGTTTGTCTGGGCTTTCTTCTTGCGTGCTAATTTTCCTTGTATTTTCAGTGGACCCAGAGTTATTTTTGAAGTCTTTTAAAATACTTCTTGAGATATAGGTCTCTTGGAAAGTAAGAATATGACAAGTATCATACTAATATGATTGAGTTTGTGACACATATTACTGTGCTCTTTCCACCTTGAAAAAGAGAAGGAAGCAAGATCATACTACATGTTAGGTTCAGACACCCATAGTATCTGGTCTTAGCTCAGATATGATTTAAAAAGCCGTTTTGACAAGAGCTCTGATTAATAAACCTCAGGATCTCCCTGACTCTCTTGCATTAAAATGAGGTAAATCCCTATAAATCAACACAATTACATATCTCTCTATGGACTGGGTGGTCAAAGAACCTTTAAGCCTCTGTGAGGTAGAATCCTGTTTGTGTACAGAGGGTACTGTTTTTAACATTGTCAAGTCAACAGGATCTAGAATCACTTAGGAGAGAAAGCACTAGGTGTGTCTATGGGGGAGTTTCTATCTTAAATTGTGTGTATGTGTGTGTGTGTATGTGTCTGTATGTGTGTATGTGTGTGTGTGTATGAATAAAGTGGTAAGCAAATAAGCAATCCAAATAGAATGTATGATATTAAGGACTCCAAGGCCGCATGGATAGATGGGACTGTACATTAATATACAGTCTTGCAAGCTTGAAACATTGACAGTGATTTTTAATAATTGTTTCAGGTGCGTGGTGGTTGGTAAATTAAAAGGCTTTCTAAATTTAGTTCTAAATTTAGTTTAAAATGATTATTTTTTTCAAGCAGTTCAGCATAAGTTAAATTTAAGTATCATGAGCCTTCTATTTGAAGAGTACAAAGGTAAAAAATCCTGAGAGTCCCTTACCTCCCAGGTCTCTGATACTTTCTAGAATGTCTTCCACCTCCCATTACCCAAGGCTGTATATTTTCATTCATTATTCTGGCTCTCTGGATTTCTCTTTTGCACATCCCCCCATATTGTTCTACTCTTTCCCTCCCCTCTCCTTTCCCACCTAGATTTCTCCCTCCATCTGCCTCCCATAATAATTTTGATCCTCTTCTAAGTGGAATTAATGTATTTTCACTTAGACCTTCTGGCTTGTTAAACATTTTATGGTCTCTGGGTTGTGTGTTAGGTATACTGTAATTTTTGGTTAAAAGAAGGACTATTTCCTTATTTGGCATTGAAAGGTTCTGTAGATATCTGTTAAATCCATTTTGCTCAAAATTTCTGTTAGTTTCTTTGTGTCTCTGTTTAGTTTCTGTTTCAATTTCTTGTCCATTGGTGAGAGTGGAGGTTGAAATCTCCTATTATTTATGTGTGAGGTTCAATGTGAGTTTTGAGCTGTAGTAAAGTTTATTTTATGGGCATGTATGCTCTTGTATTTTGGGCCCAGATGTACAGAATTAACACTTGTGGATTTTTTCCTTCCCCATCTCATTTGATAACTTTTGGTTGAAATGTTATTTTACTGGATGTTAGAATGGCTACTCCAGCTTGTTTCTTTGGACCATTTGCTTGGAAAACTTTTATCAAGCACTTTACTCTAAGGTAGTTTCTGTCTTTGTCACTGAGGTATGTCACTTGTACGCAGAAAAATTCTGGATCCTGTTTAGGTATCCATTCTATTAGCCTGTTTCTTTTCATTGGGAAATTGAGTTTATTGACGTTGAAAGATATTAAAGACAGATAATTGTTAGTTTCTGTTATTTTTGTTGCTGGAGGTTCTATTATGTATGTGTGTGGTTTTCTTCTTTTGGGTTTGTTGTTAGATGTTAAATTTCTTGTGTTTTCTTAGGTTCATTACCTTCTTTGTATTGGAGTTTTTCTTCCCGTATCCTCTGTGGAGCTGAATTAGTAGGAAGATATTGTTTAAATTTGGTTTTTTCATGGAATATCTTGGTTTCTCCATCAACAGTGATTGTGAGTTTTGCTGGGTATAGTAACCTGGGCTGGTGTATGTATTCTCTGAAGGTCTTGATGACACTTGTCCAGGATCTTCTGGCTTTCAGTGCTGCAAGTTGAGAAGTATATATAATTCTGATAGGTCTGTCTTTTTATGTTATTTGACCTTTGCTCCTTACTGTTTTTAATATTCTTTCTTTATTCTGTGCATTTAGTGTTTTGATCATTATGTGATGACAAGGTTTTCTTTTCTGATCTAGCCTATTTAGTGTTCTTTGGCTTCTTGTATGCTTATGGGCTTCTTTTTCTTTAGTTTAGGGAACTTTTCTTCTATGACCTTGTTGAATATTCTTTTCTGTCCCTTTGAGATGAAAACCTTTATCCTCTTCTATTCTTATTATTCTTAGCTTTGATCTTTTTGTTCTGTCCTGATTTTATGTTAGGAGCTTTGTAGACTTTGTATTTTCTTTGTCTGATGGTATCTTCAATGCCTAAGATTTTCTCTTCTATCTCTTGTATTCTGTTGGTGATGCTTGCATCTGTATTTCATGATCTTTTCTAAGCTTTCCATAGCTAGGTTTGCCTCCATTTGTGGGGATTTTTTTTTTCTATTTTTAGGTATTGGACCACTTTGTTCAATTCCTTCATTCACCTGCTTGATTGTATTTTCTTGTACTTTTTTAAAAAAATGGATATTTTAGTTATTTACATGTGAAATGTTATCCCCTTTCCAAGTTTCCCCTCTTCAAACCCCCTATCCTATGTTCCCTTACCCTGCTTCTGTGAGGGTACTCCCCTTCCCACTCACCCATATCCACTTCATCTAGCATTGCTCTATACTGGGGCTCAAGACTTCACAGGACCATTGATGCCAGATAAGAACCCTTCAGCTTCTTCAGTTTTTCCCCCAACTCCTACATTGGCGTCCCTGTGATGAGTCTGATGGTTGACTTCCAACATCTGCATCTATATTGGTCAGGATCTGGAAGAGCTTCTCAGGAGACAGCTATATCAGGCTCCTGTCAGCAAGCACTTCTTGGTATCAGCAAAAGGGTCTGCGTTTGGTGTCTACATGTAGAATGAATCCCCAGGAAGGGAAGTTTCTGCCTGGCCTCTTCTTCTTGGGAGGCTCTTGCTTTCCTGGCTTCTGGGACTTTCAGGTTGCTATCCCCAGTTATCCATCCCCCATTGCTACACACCACTGTTCAATTTTCTAAACCTCTGTACATCTCTTCCATCTCCTCCCATACCTGATTTGGCCCCTCTTTTTTCCCTCCCCCTCCTTATCCCCCCAAGTCTTTTGTACTTCTTTAAGGAATTTATTTGTTTCCTTTTAAAGAACTTCTACCTGTTTGCCTTTGTTTTTCTGTATTTCTTTAAGGGAGTTATTTATATCATCTTCAAGGGCCTCTATCATCTTTACCAGATGGGATTTCAGTCAGAATCTTGCTTTTCAGGTGTCTTAGGGTATCCAGGGCTTGATGTGATGGGAGAACTAGGTTCTCTTGATGCTAAATTGCATTGGCTTCTGTAGCTTATGTTTTTGCCCTTGCTTCTCACCATTTGATTATCTCTGTTGTTAACTGGCCTGGGTTTCTCTGATTGTAGCCAGTATCCTTGAAGGCAGGTAGAACTCTGGGACCTGGGTTAGAGCCAAGCTTCTGGGAGTGAGGCAGTGCTGTCTCTGGTTGAGAGAAGGGGTTCTGTGTCTCTGGTTAAAGCTGGCCAGCTCTGTCCCTGGTTTGTGCACACTGAGATACCTATTGATCCAGCTGCATATGTAGCTGAAGACAGCAGTATTTGGCATCAATGTGAAAAGAGACTTTTGGTCCAGGAAGGGCATGTTTTCTCAATGTAGGGGAATTCCAAGACAATGGAGTGGAGAGGGTAATTAGGAGGGAATGCACCTTTGTGAAGGCAAATGGAGAGGGGGGGAGGGGGATGGGAGCACGGCAGGGGGCAAAGGATAATATCTCAAATGTAAATACAGAGTATCTAATAAAAATTATATTTCTTCAGAAAAAAAAAAAAAAACAAGCAGACATCCCCTGTTCCTGATTAGAGCAATCCTCCTGGGAAACATGCAGACTCTGGGTTCTAGTTGCAGATAGAGGTGCAAATTGGAAGGACAGTGCCCCTGGTTACTATAGACCTCCTGGGAGATAGGCAGGCTGTGGGGTGTGGAAAGGTATTGGTCTGCTAAACTGGCCTGGGTGGAGTAGCAGACTAGAAAGAAAAGATGGAGCTTAGCAGAAGAGTTAAGTCCTGCATCAGCTGAGCTCTCTTGGTGCTTAAGCTGGCATGGGTAATTGGGTGGGAGTGTCACCTGTGTCCTTGGTTACCTTAAACTTGGGAGATAGGCAGGCTGTAGGGTATGGGAGCCTTCTTATCTGCCCAGGTGGAGAAGCATATCTGATAGGGGTCACACATATTCTTTGTCACTTTGTAGGAACCTGAGTACTGTTGTGTAATGAATTAGCACTACTCAGAGATCTTTAAATGTTTCCATCTTCTAATAGAACTTTATTTTCTGTAACTCTGAATGCTGACCTTGACTTATAAGTAGTCCTTGCCTTATATCCCTAGCCTTTGGAGAAACTACTAAGCATCTCACCCATATAACAATCACATCTCATCCCAGTTACATGAAGATGGGCCTGATTGGCTGCAATAAATGTTTGTAACTCTGTTGTCATCATTTCAAGGTGGTTGAAATGCAAGGTTTTTCTGATGCTTAGAGAGAACATAGTCCTTGAATTGACAGCTAGACTCTGCTGCCTCAGGGAAAATGGCATCACACTTCACAAAATTAATGAAAACAGCCCATCCCGGGTTCTATATAGTTCCATACAGTCTGAGCTACATGGCTTTACTTTTCTGTCTGAGGAATTGCTCAAATCAATCTGTGAACTCACAGATGAAAGCATTTCTTTTCATAGTTCTCATCCAACAATTGACAAATATGCCTTTCTTTGCAAATGAAATAGAATAGTGTACCTTTTACATAATCATCATTTCTCAACAGATAAATATTGTCAACTCTGAATTTTTTACAATT
Organism: Micromys minutus; assembly: GCF_963924665.1. Lineage (NCBI taxonomy): Eukaryota > Metazoa > Chordata > Mammalia > Rodentia > Muridae > Micromys > Micromys minutus. Next base: position 27,759,357 of record NC_137974.1, on the reverse strand, counting down.
CATACAGTATTTTTTTTTGTTGGTAAGATAATTTATCTGTAACAGTTCTATCACAAAAATCCATTTTTACCCCAAAGGCGATAGATTAAAACTACACGAAATCCTCTTTTATGTTTTTGGATTGTTTTTATTAGAAGTTCATGGTTTTGTTTTCAAATAATTATAACAACATAGAAAAATATATCACTACCATAAAGCAAACTACACAAAGAAGCCTAAGTATTTAAAGAGCCCAGAAAAACTCAAAGTGTTAAAAAGAACTGTGATGCTGGCCTGAAAAAATACGCTTATGTAATGCGGTGGAAATTAAAATGTCATCAACAATTAAAATAAAAACTTGTTTATCTGCTCTTTCTTTTTTGTTGTGTGTTTGTTCTATGGGGAGACATTTTTTTAGCCCCACCATAAAAAAACAAATTGATACTATGTATCATTTTATATAACTATTCATCATCTGTAGGCCTGTGTGTGTGTGTATGTGTGTGTGTGTGTGTGTGTGTGTGAGAGAGAGAGAGAGAGAGAGAGAGAGAGAGAGAGAGAGAGAGAGAGAGAGAAAGAGAAAGAGAAAGAAGGAGATTATTGCAATGAAAAGATGATCTTGCTTGCTAATGATCATATACTTATGGTTTTGAGTGGCTATCATTTTTTTCTTGGAAAAGAGACACAGAGAAATCCATATGGGCCATCATATGGTGTCTGTGGTGTCATGATTGTGTATGCCTTCCTAAGCCTATATCTCCCTGGTCCTCACTGGTGGCTGCTTTACCAAACAGGCAGCAGCTACCTTCATTTTTTCCTAAACATCAAGTCCTCCAAACTTTGCTAATCTTCACTGTCAATCCAAACACACAGCACATAGGGAAAGAATCAAGCATTCTAATTGGAGAGAGAAAAGTCTGGTGCTTTCTTTTGCACCTTATAGTCCTAAGCTTGTCTGTGTTCTTATTGTTCCAATATCTTTGTTGCTGTTGTTGCTAATCTCTTCATACACCCATTAGAGTATGATCACTTTATTATCAGTGTTTGCTTTGCCAACAATTTCATAGCTATAATATTAGCACAGATTTATAGTCTACTAAAGATTTATATGAGTTTATTTCCCAATATTATTTTTCTTTTCCTTTATTGAATATTTTTTCTATTTACATTTTAAATGTTCTCCCCTTTCCCTGCTTCCCACTCTATGAGGGTGCTCCCCCACACACCCAGCAACCCACTCCCTCCTGCCTCCCCACCCTGGCATTCTTCTACACTGGGATATTTAGCCTTCACAGAACCAAGGGCCTCTTCTCTCCTTGATGCCTAAGGTCGTCCTCTGCTACATATGCAGCTGGATCCATGGGTTCTTTTTGGTTAGTAGTTTAGTCTCTAGATGATCTGGGGCGTCTGCTTGGTTGATATTGTTGTTCTTCCTATGGGGTTGCAAACCACCTCAGTTCTTTCTGGAACTCCTCCACTGCGGACTGTGTTCTCAGTCCAATGGTTGGTAGTGAGCATCTGCTTCTGTATTTGTCAGGATCTGGCAGAGCATCTCAGGAAACAGCTCTTGTCAGCATGCACATATTGGCATCCCCAATATTATCTGGATTTGTTGACTGTATATTAGATAGTTCCCCAGGTGGGACAGTTTCTGGATGGCCTTTTCTTCATTCTCTGCTTTATATTTTGTCTCTGTATTTCCTTTTGTGTATATTTTCTTTTCCCTTCTAAGAAGGACTGAAGCATCCAGACTTTGGTATTTCTTCTTCTCCAACATCATGTGGTATGTAAATTGTATCCTGGCTATTCTGAGCTTTTGGAATAATACCCACTTACTACTGAATGAGTACTATGTGTGTTCTTTTGGGATTGGGTTACTGCACTCAGGATAATTATTTTCTAGATTCATCCATTTGCATAAGAATTTTATGAAGTCATTGTTTTTAAAAGCTGAGTAGTACTCCATTGTATAAATGTAACACATTTTCTGTATCTATTCCTTTGTTGAAGGAATCTGGATTCTTTTCAGCTTCTGGCTATTATAAATAAGGCTGCTATAAATATCGTGGAGCATGTGTTTTTGTTATAAGTTGGAGCATCGCTTGGGTGTATACCCAGGAGTGGGTCTTCAGGTAATTCTATGTCCAATTTTCTGACAAACTGCTAGACTGTTTTCCAGAGTCATACCAGTTCGCAATTCCACCAATAATGGAGTAATGTTCCTCTTTTTTAAAATAAAATTGAACAAAATGTATCAGTAAAACTTTCCATTTGTCAAGATATCTAACACAACTGCCAAGGAAGAGGATTCCTTAGAGACAAATCAAGGTGAACCAAATACCTACACCAACTACTCCCTTAAACGTGTTACTGGGCTTCTGTATGGAGATGGGCAGTCCAGATGAAGCCTAGGGACAATTAACTTACTCTAAATCAGACATAGATCAATGAACCTATTTAGTAACTGAAAACAAATGAAAAAAAGCCAATGATCTGCAAGAATCCTCGTTGTGGTACTCTAAACATCTTTTGATCTTTCCCAAGAAAGACATGCCCACTCTTATGAGATTTATATTCCAAAGATATAAAAATAATCTGGCAATTTTTTTTAAATCTGGCAATTTTTATTCTGTGCTTTTTCAATGTATGAGGGTCCATAACACTACAAAGTGTAGTTAAAAATAATAGACAACAAAAACTTAGAAGAGAAAAAAATAAAAACAGTAATTTCTATATATTCATTACTTATTTTTAATCTAGACTATTATAATCAACAGAACAGAACTGCCCAAAACAGATTGTTAATGTGATTTTGAAACTTTGGTACATTAAAATACACTATAGAATCTTCTGAAGAATCAGAGATACATACCTACTGACAAAAAAACGTGATTCACTACAGCTCATATCGTTTCATAGGGGAATGAGGAGACCTTATTATCCAAGTTTCCATGCAATTGTGAATCTTCTGCAATTAAAAGAAAACTTGTCTTCTTGAGCAAAAGAGTCCAAATATATAGAATTAGCATTCGGACAGTTGTGTGAGTTTCATTACCATCAGATCCTTGGTGAGTACCCAGTAAAGGTCAACACAATATTTTATTGGGCAAAGAGGTAAATATGCTAAAAAAAAGACCTAGAAAGAGCCAAAACTAGTGTTGAAATGGGTAATCTAGGGTAGGTAGAAAGAAATATCAAAGTATTGAGCCAATGGATGAAATAAAGCATGGTTGTGTAGCAAGTTTAGCTTAGGAAGGTGGGGCAGAATCCAAACTGAAGAATAGGCAAATATTAATCTTCTGCATTATGGTTTTGCTGAAAGCATGGCTATGCTTATCACATATTCAAAAATCCACATTTAAAATGATGAAGGTGAAACATGGGTTAATAGAAGAATACAATAAATGGTACCCCAAGGAAGCATCACCTAAATTGAGAATGTGAATAATCCTTGTTACTGAAAATTAAAACATGAATCCTTTTATAACCAGTGTTGTGAAATTGTTGGGGAAGGGGATTTATAGAGAATGAAAGAACTATAAAGAAATAACTGTAACAAGAGGACTGTATTTCCTTCTTAGGTCAAACAAAAAACAATGAACATAGCTAAAATGAGTCACGTTGCCAATAACAATGTGAATGTGTTATTGAGTTTGCTGTGATCAAGGTTTACAGGAAAATCTTACAACTTTTGATGTGCACTATGGATCTATGTGTAAAGTGAATTTATGACTGGTCATATTTTCTAGACACAGCAAGAGTAAAGAAGAGACAGAGTTTTTTAAACGTGAGCAGGTGGGAACTGCTCAAATTCTTGATAATGTAACATTTTATTTGTCTATTTAAGTTTTTGTTTGTTCTAAATTTTTCACATTGCAGTGATTTTTAAATATGTGGCTTCTCAATTAATATATCATTAATATCCATTGAAGCCATGCCTTGGAAGCTAACTCATGGTATGAAGCTTGAGTACCTATGAATTTAAATAAACCTGTTAGTCAAATCAACCTTTGGATTTGATTTTCCCAATAGAGTTTTGAAATCAGTGATGTTCTCCTCTATCTAAAAAAAAAAAAAAAAAAAAAAAAAAGCAAGCTCAACCTAATGATTAAGCATGTAGGCTGTACCCTATGCAATCATGGCTAGATATAATTCATCATGATTTGTTTAGTGAAAATTCTGTACTTTGCTTAGTTCTGAGCAATATTTTCAAACACAGAGCTGGATGCACAGGTTTAGTAGGCAGACTGTTCATGTATATTTAAGTGAATAGGATTCACAGGATCTTGAGTTAAAGACCACCATTGTAGAGGCTGGGTAACATTTTCAGCTTCTCACTCAACCTCCCACACACACTGTGGTACTCTACTCACCCACATGTGTCTTTTTTGTTTTGTTTTTTTTTTAATGAGTGAGGAAGTCTGGAAAATTAGAATTTCAGGCATTATAGAGGAGCCCTGTGGTGAGGAATTTGCAACCACAGCCATTCAGAAGATGTCAAAAGTGGGAAAGCTACTGAATTGTGTATATTCTCCACAAAAATACTAAAATACATCCACAGGGAAACAAAAGTGGAAGTTAATATAATCCAGAGAGAAATTCTTCCTTAGAACACGCATTGTTTTGTTGCCACAGTAACAGAGGATAACAAAATTAATCTTCTTACCAGTTTATGTGGACTCTTTTCCAAGGACTCCAAAAGCACTAAGAACCAGAAGAATCAAAAATTGTCAGAAAGCCTCAAGATTGTTACTGAGCTTTCCTGTGCATAGAAATGATAGCTTTAATGGCAGCCACAATATATCATGGACCCTAAGGCAAACACAACATTAGAAACTAGATTGCCATAAAATACCTTCCTCAAGGGACTAAAAATTATTCAAGTTGTCATTAGTTCCCAACATAACCAGTGAATTGCAAAGAGCATTTAAAATTGAATTTGAGTTCCTATAAACAAAACAAAACAAAACAAAACAGATCATGTGTAAAAACAGCTAGTGGTAAGAACCAAAGCAAAGCACAGGAACCAATGTCACCCTCAGCATTATTTGTGACTGCAAAGCATAGTTTTGTGTCACCAAACTCAGGTTAGTCCTTCACTCCACAATGGGTTCTGCATCACTATGAGCAAAATTATCAATGTGAAAGGAGTCTAGAAATTGTAGAGATTTGGGTATGAGCGCTTCTAGTTTTTACTAACTCACTTTTGTTATTTGTCTCCTGAATAAAGTACCAAATTGCCAACATCATCAAAATAAGGGATTGTGAGAGCAGAAATGAAGGAATCAGAGCTTTTGGGAGGTGGTGATTGTATCCTAAAATCTGTTCTATTTACGTGGACCCAAATACCTGTCCCATGGTGACTGAGTAAGTGCTCAACCTAATCTCTTAGAGAGTTTGTGGGATGTCAGCTTACTACGCCCAGGCGGCTAACATCTCTTCCTTGGCATCAAGATTTCAGGGATGGAGATGGCTCAGTGGTTCAAAGTACTTGTTCTTGCAGAGGATCCAAGTTCAGTCTCCAGCAACCATGTCAAGTGGCTCACAACTGTCTACAATTACAATTCCAGTGGATCTGATGCCCTCCTCCTAACTACCTACAATTACATTCACATACCCACACAGTCACATAATTTTAAGATAAAATAAACATTTCTAAAAAGGAGCAGGGTTTCCTTTTTATTTTTGAATGTTTAAATGATGCCTGATTATTATTCATACTTATAAAGGGACTGTGATGTATGTGTGTGTGTGTGTGTGTGTGTGTGTGTGTGTGTGTGTAATAAACAATGTAGAATAAATTATTTTTCATGTTGACTGAAAAATGAGAGCAGTTCAATTATCTAAAAGAGGTGGTGCCTATAACAGAAGGCACCATGTGCTAGTTCACTAGCAAGTTGAATAAAGGGCAGGAGCATAGTTGTGTGGTTTGTACATTGTAGACATGGGGAGTTGTGTGGCTGCTTGACAGAAGAAAATTCCAAATAAAATGGTAAAAAATCCAGAATTGAAAGTAAACCCTAGTAAAGCATCCTATAAGTCACCCCTCCAATTCCATTATGTGTCTCTTGATTGTGAGATTTCAGCCTGACTTCTTGTGTGGCCAGTTGACAGCTACTTGGTAAAAGCCACAGATGGAGACAGCAGATGACACCAGGAGGACACACATTGAACCCAGAACAGTATTCTCAAGACTGGAAAGTTTAAGGTTAGCTCTACCAAATTTTAAATTAGTTCAACCTAGTTTCCCTGTGAGTTTGATGAGATTAGGCAGTTCATTACAGAAGGGAGGTCTTGTGTTGTGTGAGGCCAGTGACCTTTCTGATAAGAAGTCTTCTCTCTTTTTTTATTATTTTTTTCTATTAGTGTTTAATTTTCTAAACCATGAAAACAGATATGATCACATATTTCCAAGAGTTCTTACAGTGATGCATAATGTTCAGGGACAATTTAACCAGAGATTCCAGTATGGTATAGAAACCAGAGATATATACTATATTATCTATTATTATATACTAGCATATATTTATAATAAATTGAACAGAAATGAATCAACAGGGTAATTTAATTAAAAAAAATAAAATAAAAACTACTACTTCAATTGACTGACTAATTATATATGTAAATATATATGTATATATATAATTTCCTTAATCCTTTCTGTGCTTATGACATATGAAGCATTTTTCTTTTTATAATTTAGAATCCTCTGTATGGATTATTCAGATGAAAATCAGTTTACTTTCCAATGATTTTTTTCCTAGAAATATTTTGTCATACACAAATACACAAATATTAGTAGGTGAAAAGTAGAGTGAACATATTTCAGTGAAGTGTTTGTTTTCTCTAAGCATACTAATTTCTTAAAGTACTTTTTTATGTCTTCTGAGTAGTCCGGTTGGATTTTAAACACTTAAAATCATCTGTATGACAAGAACTTCAAGTCTCTAAAGAAAGAAAATGGAGATCTCAGAAGACAGAAATATCTCCCATGCTCATGGATTGGCAGGATTAATACAGTAAAAATGTCCTTCTTACCAAAAACAATCTATAGATTCAGTGCAATCCCCATCAAAATTCCTACTCAATTCTTCAGAGTTAGAAAGAGCAATTTGAAAATTCATTTGGAACAACAACAACAACAAACAGTATAGCAAAAATTATTCTCATCAATAAAAGAATTTCTGGTGAAATTACCATCTCTGATCTCAAGCTGTATTTCAGAGCAATAGTCATAAAAACTATATATTATTGGTAAAACACAGAAAGGTAGATCAATGGAATAGAATTGAAGATCCAAGGACACATGCTCCTCTATATTCATAGCAGGCTTATTTATAATAGCCAGAAGCTGGAAAGAACCCAGATGTCCTTCAACAGAGGAATGGCTACAGAAAATGTGGTACATTTATACAATGGAGTACTACTTAGCTATTAAAAACAATGATTTCATAAAATTCTTAGGCAAATGGATGGATCTAGAAAATATCATCCTGAGTGAGGTAACCCAATCACAAAAATACACCCATGGTATACAGTCATTGATAAGTGGATATTAGCCCAAAAGCTCAGAATATCCGAGATACAATTCACAGACCATATCAAGCTCAAGAAGAAGAAAGACCAAAGTGCAAATGCCTCAATCCTTCTTAGAAGGGGGAACAAACACATTCTCAGGAGGAAATACAGAGACTAAATTTGAAGCAAAGACTGGAGGACAGACCATTCAGAAACTGCCCCACCTGGGGATCTAGCCCATATACAGTCACCAAACTCAAACAATATTGCTGATGACAGAAGTTTGTGCTGACAGGAGCTTGATATAGCTGACTCCTGAGAGCCTCTGTGAGAGCCTGACAAAAACAGAGGCACATGCTTGCAGCTAACCACAGAATTGAGAACAGGGTCCTTAATGGAGGAGTTAGAGAAAGAACTGAAGGAGTTTGCAACCCCATAAGAACAACAATACCAACAACCAGAGCTCTCAGGGATCAAACCACTATCCAATGAGTACACGTGGATGGACCCATAGCTCCAGCTTCACATGTAGCACGGGAGAGCCTTATTTGGGCATCAGTGGGAGGAGAACCTTTGGTCCTGCCAAGGCTTGATGCTGCAGTGTAGTTGACTGTCATGGCGGGCAGGCAGGAGAGGGTGGATGGATGAACATCTTCATAGAAGCGGGTGAGGGCTGATAGGATAGGGGATATGGAGGAGAATCTAAGAAAGGGGATAACCTTTGAAATGTAAATAAAATATATCAAGAGAAATAAAGCAAAAAATTGAAGTTGTGGTTTTACATAATTTATACATACATAATTCCAACCCTGGAATCAAGTTAGGACATGAAAAACTTAAGAATTTCGTTGCGTAAATCCCAGCTCTTTTCTTGGCACACTTTTGGCTTTGTTTTGTTTTGCATTATTTTGTCTTAGAAACAGTGTTGTCCACATCCTCCTACCTTATGCTGCTGAGCACCACTGTGTCAGCTACACTCTGCAGTTAGTTGCTATTTGGCTTTTTGCCACTGGAAAATAGATATTATTACCCTAATGTTATGCAATGCAATGACCGTTACTCACTATGAAGTGTTTAGAGTATTTCCTAATATATATTAGATACTATATAGGTATCTAATTTCAGACAAGTTTATATATCTCATCCTTATGTTTTGACTTTTGAAATTAAATAATTCTTATGACTGTCTCTTAATCATGTTCTTAGAGGTTCTATGTAATACTAATTATTTAAAACTAGGTTGATTGTTTATTTTCTTTGAGTTATTCAATTTCATTTATTTTCAAATCTAAGGACAGTTTACTAGATGAAATGCATTAATGTTTTATTTTCTTATAGCTACTTCAAAAGCACAATCTTAAAATTATCTGGGCTTTTTAGTTTATAGTAGATAAAGTTTTCTATACTTAAGTCTTTAAATTCTTTCCTTCATCTTAGTTGTATAGACATATGCTGTGTCTATCAGCACACACACACACACACACACACACACACACACACACACACACACAAATTAAAGTAAGTTAGATTGTTAGATTCAATCATTCTGGCACACAATTTGTTATATCTGATCAAAACTATAAAGCATTGATTTTCCCCCTGAATCTTTTTTTATTATCTCGCCTGTCTGTGTGTTGTTTATGCAACACTCTTAAACATCTAGAATTGAATCTTGAACAAATTTGCACACTATGCACTATTTCGATAGAGACATGTTGCAGATCCCCGGGAGTCGCCTGTGTGTCTACCAAACAGCATATTCTAAATTATTCTTCAGGGCTGTTTTCTTCCACTGCATGGACTGCCCCACCTTCTGCCAAAGAGGAAGCCACACTGGGATCCAGACATAGTGTTTCTGTCCCCAGGACTTTCTCCATGATCTTGCTGCCTGCAGGAACTCAAATGGCTTGAGGGGTGACAGATAGAACAAACTTTATGGAGACGTGAAGAAAAGAACAAGAAAGCAACTTCCCACAGATGCCAACCAGATGTCTTGCAGTCTTTTATTTATTTTCCCTCTTCTTTGTTTTGCAAGCCAGTTTAAATTTAATAGATTCATTATATACCACAAAATGTTGTCATGTGAGCCCACATGAACTTCTCCTCCAAGAGGCAAGAGGTTAGGCAATTGTTTGAATTTCTTAAAGAGAGCCAGATGTGGCTGTGGTTACACACTAATGGAACGCAGACTGTGGGAGAGAACTGTAGCCTTCGGTTGTGCTGCTGCTGCTGCTGCTGCTGCTATTAGGCTCAGTGCTAGGAGAGAAGAGTGAAAGACCCTTACTCAACTTTCCTGCATAAAAAACAGTAGGAAATTCTGAAGAAACCCAGTATGCCATTTGCCTTATTTACTCTGTAAATTCTATTTTTGGAATGTTAGGTTAAGAAATCACGATTCATAATAATACATGAGTTGGGAGAGATGGAAGGGGAGAAACTATGTACATATAGTACTTATGTATGAAAGTCTCAAAAAATATAAAATTTAAGTGAAAAACTAAGTAAGGAACATTTTGTGAGGTTTCTTTGGTTTTATTTGGTGTGTCAACTAACTGAATCTATTTATTCAATAAACACTAGACTATTTAAAAAATCACTATAGAAACTAGAATGTGTGAAAACAAATTCTACACAATATATCACATTTCATGTGGTGGATTATGATGTCCCTCCTCAGCCTGTTACTAGCTCCCAAATATATCTGAGTATTAGTGACTTGGCCTTTGGTGTCTCCTCCAACGTTTGAAATCAGAATATCAAATATCAGAAATATCCAGAGACAGAGGCTGGGAACAAACATGCAACTAAAAAAAAATCTTCAAAGTATTTTTTGATGATCAAGCCAATTCGAGGATGATTGATCCACACAGGAAATTTATCAATTATCTGATTATTGTATCAAGGCAAGATTTTACTGGATGCCTCATAGCAAATGCCAACCATGTGTTTCCTGAGCCTAAATTCTTGCTCTGAAGACACAAGTGGGAATTCGGTCTCACGTACTGACTGTACCAGTGAGAGACAAAGGCAGGATCCCACTGTACAGAAAACTAACCTAAGTATGTTCTGTACTAGGATTGTAAGATCAGGGGCTATTCGAAATAAATACATCTGGGCTTGATTTCAAAAGCACAGTCTGGGTTACAGTTGTGGTCTCCAACATCTCCTAGTGTTGCCAACTTCATAATGACAAACATGTGCTATGAACTGTCTACCTGTGGGCATCGAATGTGACAAAGTGGCATCAGTCTTCTCACGGGCACTTCTTCCCCATCTGCCCATGATGCCATGAGTCTGCTTCAGGAGACAACCCCACCTAACAGCTTCTGGCTGTGAATCATTTCTTACTCCTGTGTGAAGCAATTGGTTCCACAAGTTCTCGCCAGTTTTACAAACTTTGACCCCAAGAGTTTAGGAGTCACTTCACTGAGTGGCCATCATCCAGGATGGTAATGTTCTTATCTCTCAAATTCTGTGAAGCAATAGAAGCCTAGCTTTTGAAGGCGCTGTGCTTCAAGTTGCAGAAATGAATGCCTGCCATGCTGATGCAAAGTATATTTCTTCTGTGCAGAAACAATTAACAAATACAGACAAGATATAACTCCTCCTTCCACGCTTTAATAAATGGCCTGCCCTTTTCTGAGCTCATGGTGAGTTTTGTTTTTTTGGACCTGTTTCTTTGAATGTGGCCTTCCCTTCATTCTCTCTCTCCTCTCTCTCTCTCTCTCTCTCTCTCTCTCTCTCTCTCTCTCTCTCTCTCTCTCTCTCTCTCTGAGGACAACAGTCTCAGCATGTTCTCTTGTCCAACATAGATGAGTATCTTAACTCCTTCAGTAAGGGCTTGCTGATAGGCAGGCCTCCTCTGATGGTGGCAGACATCCTGTCAAGTCTCATCCTCAATGAAAGCAACAAAGAAGCTAAGAAAACAGCAAATAGACAGTGCAAGCCACAGAAGTAGCCAGTAACCATTAGACATCATTTACTTGATCTGCACACATGAATCTTGAGAACCTCAACAAAAATATGCTCCTCCTCATCCATTTGGAATCTGGGAAGTCAAGACAGCGTCGAGAGACATGGTAGTTTCCCCAGTATTCCCCCTTTCAAGCCCAGAATGTCACAGCAGAGGATCTATTCAAGTAGGAAATAACAAACATCTATTCATTGATCTTTCTTGGTAGATGTTAAAAAACCAGCCCCCATTGCATATCCACGATAAAAATGGTATAAGAAAGGGACATCTGAAGATCTGAAGGAGAGAACAAATTCTCAGCGCCAAGGGGTACTTGAGAAACTTGCCTGACCCAGTCATTGTGCCGGGGTCAACACATTGAGAATCTTTCTTAGCTCTTTGGGGAATCTGTGACACATACCATAAACAAGGTAACTTGAACGACAGAAGTCTATCCCAATGTGTTAGAGTTAGAAGCTTAGCAAGGTTTTGGTGTTCATGCTTCCTTCTCATGTCTGAGGTAATCTGCCCTCTACTGTCCCCTCACTTATGAAGAGATGTCAGCTTTTGCTTACAGAAGTATTAGGGTTTTCTCTGTTTTGCCTTTAGGGGGCATCTCCTTGTGTGCATGTCTCTGTCATTTATCCTTTGGATAAGGACAAAGCATTAAAAAGTGTTCCAGTCTAATGGGCATAAGAAGCTCATACTTGTAAAGAGCAGACTACAGGCTCATGCAGAGCTGGTCTACAGGATTCCTTCACTACTTATGTGACCTTGGATGATATAGTACACCACCTATCTTGGACTTTTCATTTGGGAACAAGGTAATAATATCCACTACAAGGCAGTATCTCACTAGTCGAAAAAGTTTCTAAGATGAATAAGTTTATTTTTATTCCTAGTTCCCTCCCTGATTGCTTTGGGGATCCTGGTGAGAGGTGAGAACAAAAGCAGATATGTGGAGAATGAACTGCTCATAACATGGTAGCCAAGAGAGACACGAAAGGACTGAGTTCCTCATATCCTCTTCAAGGATGCATGTGCATTGACTCAACTCCTTCTAAGAACTTTCTGCTGAAGTTTCCAGCCATTGTGAACTCAGCATGTGGCCTTTGCAGGAAATTTCCAGGGTACTGGATCAAAATTTGAAGTGAAAACAATAAATAAAATTATATGTTTAAAAGCTCCTCAAAATAGTCTCTGTTACATTACAATCTAAGTATATAGTTTTTCATTGATTAATAATATACAAGTTCATGACTGTTTTCTTACTTGTGAAAATCAGCTAAGCCCCAGGCTAGCGCCCCTGCACAATTTATTAATGTAAGAAAATTTTCTAGAAATCATCAGATGTCATGACAAAATAAAAGATGCATAGTACCTAGAGTAACCATCTGAGATAATAAACTTTGATTAAAAATGGTTCTGGCACAGCAACCACATAAAGAAAGAGAAAGGTGAACATTACAAAATATGTGTTAAAATCCAGAGTGTGATGGGTGTGTGCATGGTGGTAATTAGGAAATATAAGCATATGCAGCTAAAAATCAGAAATTTGAGACACTTATATTGAAGACATAGTCTGTGTGTTATAAAAAATGAGATTCATGGGGTCCTAGGTATAATGAGAGGAAATCAATAAGGCTCTAGTAGTTCATTCTGCATCAGTAGACAAGCATGTGCATGTGCCTGTGTGCGTATGTGTATGTATGTGTGTATGTGTGTGCACATGTGCGGGTGCCAGGTATTGAGCCCGTAGCAGCCTTGCACCTGTTCAGAATGTGTTCCTCCACTCAGAAACATGCCCATCACAACAGTGGACTTAAGTCTACTTTAAAACACCATGTCACTAGACCTTCAAACCCCCCCACCCTTGCCTTCCCGTCAGCAGATGTGTGCTCCACTCAGGGAAGAGTCCTGCAGATCCCATGCCACTGTCAGTATGGGTGACCATTGGTGCTGCAGATCTGGGAGTACCCACAAAGCATTTGCTTTTCCATCATTAAAGAAAAATACTAGTTTTAAAAGAGTTAGAGATGTAAAGCATATGGAAAGCAATAAAATTTGCGAGATAAATATAAGTAAAAGAATGAGATAAAATTTAAAAATTTTGAGATTTGGGATATTTAACAATATTTTTAAAACAACGTTTCTCTAAGGATACTAGACACTGAGTATATTCTGTAGCTGAGGAACAATTTATAAGCAGATTCCAGAGGATTCTGAGTAAGAAACACTAATATAGAATAATAAGGAGTTGTTTTCCTTTGGGCCTAGGAGATGTCTTAGATTATGGAATTGTACCTTAATATGTTGGAAAACCACTTAGGAATTGGTGGAATGTCAGAGACTTCTGAAAACTCATTTTACTAAAAAAAATGGTTTCTGTCAGTTATGTATATATGAAACTCCATTTGCTTAAATGGCCAGAATTGTACTGATGTGCTTTTTTGAAGGAGTAAGCCCTGAACTATTTTAGTAGGAAATGACTCAGGTGCCTATTTAATTGCCACAACAATGTTTAAAGTGAACTTAAAAAATAAAGGCATCTGGTTTCAATCCTAAAAATTATTTTAAATGAATGAATTGAGTAAATTAACAATGCTCCCCTAACTTCCTATATTGTAAACTGTGAGTAACTAAATTGAACAGCCTGCAAACTTTCAAGGAATAAAAAATCTAGGAGGCATCTTTGTCCCTGGGCTTTCTGCCAACAGTCTAACTTTTTGATGGACAGTTATTGTTAAGAGTATGAAAATGAACAAGCACATCAACTTGGAAGGTTTTTTTCTTCCATTGACATAATGCAGATCCACCAGTAACTTACACAGATAAGGCCTGTTATCCCCTACAAATAAGATGTGAAGCCTAGGTATAAGGAAACTGCTCCAGATTGTCACTCTCAAGGCTGCATCCAGTTCTTCCTGCTCCACTGCCCTCAGTAAGAGGGTCTCATTCTCACGATTACATTATGTTTGCTCTCCCTCTAGGCTTAAATCACCTGCCAGATAAAAGAAAGGATTAAGGAGAAATTAGTTAGTGAACAATATTGGAGGTATCTTTTGTATTAATTTTTTTTCTGTACTATACCCAGTATCAGCTGTGAGCTAAAACTGAATCACTTGGTCATGTATAGCTGCAAGAGAGTCTACAAAGAAGACTGAACTTCCTACTTATCATAATTGAAACAGGAAAAAGATAATGTGATTATGGATAGTGTATTATTTTAATAATTTTATTTTATTCTTTAATTTTTATGCTTTTATACAATGTATTTTTAGATTTATATTCATCCAGTACTACACTTTCTCCAGCTTCTAGGAGTACAATTCTGACATGTTCCTCCAATGTAATGTCTTCACTATTTTATGGAGGGGGCTGCTGAATGGTTATTTTCACAAAATAACTGGAATTACAAGTTTCTCAGTTTCTATTTTTTTTAACATTTGGTGTGTGTGTGTGTGTGTGTGTGTGTGTGTGTGTGTGTGTGTGTGTGTGTCAGAGAACAATTTTAGGGAGTCGGGATTTTTTTCCAATTTTTGAGGATTTATCTCAGGTTATCAGGCATTGCAGCAAGCAAGTTTTTCTATTAAGCCTTGTTACTGCCCATCAGTCATTAATTTTAAAGAATTACTGAATAGTCTTTCTTCCTAAATAGTTTTTATGTCCCTTAATACATGATCCATTCATAATTTTCTGTTTGAGGTTAATGTATATATTTAGATTAGACACACACACACACACACACACACACACACACACACACACACACACAAATCTTGTTCTACCTTTAGTAGTTATGGGCAAAGCATGCCTGTTGTAACTTGGCACGTGTGAATACTGACCAGACTGGCTGGCTATTTGTCTACATTTAATAGTAGTATATACCATCTTTTGCAAAGTGATAGTGTGGATATGTAAAATGTAGCACTATATTTCACACATTATGCAGCTTGATTGAAAAGAACCCCAAAGTATGTAGCATGTGTAGGTTATGGCAAAATGTCTTAACCACAGCCAAATATTTATGGAAGATACTTCAAAGGTGCATGCTGACAATGCATATTTTCTCCATATTTTAATGCCCTTTTATAATTAAAATGAGAGCTAAAAGTCACTGGCCCTTCATACTTTTAATTTTACTGTATATAGTGTGTCTTTTTTTTCAGGTATATTAGCCTTATTTTCTGGGTGTATCCTTTAAGTCAGGAGAAGAACAAATTGGGACCTTGCAGATACAGTCAAGAAGCTTGCCTTTACATGGGTATGGTTTTGGAATTCAGCATCCAGGGTAGTGTTGTAAATATGTACAGCTTCCATTCACATCCTAAACCACACAACTCTCCCAGCCTGGATTTTCTTGTGAGCTCTGGCTGGGTCTAGTTGTACCATGATCTTCCAGTTAATCAGGCAGGAAGGTAACTTACCTTTCCTAAACCTGTACCTCATAGTTCATTTTTAACAAAAAGACAAGCACTTCTTTACAATGACCCAAAAAAGATACCTACTTCATCTACATATACCTTAACTCAGACTCCTAAAAGTCTACAACCTGGCAATTTTAATGGATTCTACAGCCACAGAATCATGTCTACCCAGACTTCTCTGAAATCTACACTACTGCCTCAATTCGGGTGTATTCATCATTTTGTGGAATGACTTCATGACAGGCTGTTTGTACTCCCATTTCATGTTGCTCCTCTCTCCCCTCCATCCTATCAACAAACTGACCTTCTAAGTCCTAATATTACCCCCTTTTGTAGTAAAATTATCGATTACACATTTTGCTCTGAATAAAGTTCATAACTCTTGGAGTTGGCACCAGAGACCCTTTGACTTTTGTCTACTTAGCCACTGTACATTTTACCATCTCTTGAACTTTTTTTTCCTTTCTAGACAAAGCTGTTAGCATCATTTCTGACGAGGCAGCCTATTTCACAGCTCTGTGACTCTGCTCATTGTGTCTACAATGCCCTTCTGCTTCCTGCCGATGGATGCAGGGAAGACTCTTACTGGAAAAGAACTGACTTTCGTGCGAAGATGCAGATCTATGGCTACATGCTCTATAATGGGATCTTTTCTGACCTCAGCACTCCTACTTCATCACCATACTGCAGCTCCATTGACTTGGCACATTTATTTATATTCACCCCACAGTAATTTCCCATACCTGTGTCTCCTAAAAATAAAAGTAAATTAGAATCGGAGCTTTCTCTGACACTGTCATCAATGTATAGAATTTTATAACTCGGCTTCTGTTTGTCTATGTAGTCCTAATAAGGAAATGTAACTACACTCCAGCAGGCTTCATGTATTCCTCATAGAGGATGGCTTCTGAATAAACCACATGATGCTAACACTTTCTGTATACTGACAATGTGTTTTCACAGGGCCCCGACGTGCAACCATCACTTACAACACTTTGTTATTTAGTATCTTGTTCTTTTCATCCTTGAAAATTCATTTCATTGCTTGAAAGAAATTTTCTTCTCTGATAACTTGTTTATTATTTATTTCTATATTACATTCTAATAGAACTAGGGACCACGGTGTCACAGCAAAAAGGCTATGATTCAAGGATAAAAACAATAACCTCGGTGTTCAAACAGCATGAAATAGGATGTAATCATTTTAGTTTACTTTTGACAGATGTATAAAGTAATTTCATGCCATACCATTTTCTATATACATCACAAGAAATGAGCTGGTACCAGTGATTAATAGCTGTTTGTTTATTTCATAACTTTCTTTCCAATAGCACAGGTGTTGCCATTGGGCATCTCACCTAATTAACTGTTTTCTTATGCCAACAAGACCATTTCAATATTGGAGGATGGATAGAGTATATCTTGTCCTTTACAGTGGAGCCAACAGGAGGGATGGTGTGATGAGTTTTACTAGTCCTGTATCACTGTATTGAAGTTATGCAATTAAATAAATCATTTCTTATCATTTACTTACATCACCTTTTTAGGATACTTCTGAACCATTTAGAGCAGTGGCTCTCAACTTTCTAAAGCTGTGACCCTTTAATACAGTTTCTCATGTTGTGGTGATCCCCAAACCATAACATCATTTCATTACTATTTCATAACTGTAATTTTGCTATTACCATGAATCATAATATAAGTATCTGATATGCAGGATGTTTAATATGTGACCTCCACAAATGGCTTGTGACCCACAGTTTGAGAAACACTGCTTTAGAGGCCTTGGTTTCTGATCAGTAGTGCAACATAATTATTAATCAATTAATGTATTTTTATTAAAACTTACTACTTAATGTTTTTGATGAAATTTGCTTGCTGTAGTGGATTTTTTTCTGAAAACATGTTCTTTGAAGGATTCTTGGGTTTTAATATTGTTATCTATTAGGAAGCTTTTCTTCTTGTGTGCTCCAGAACAGATTGAGACTTGCAGCACTTTAGTAGCTGCTCATGACTTTTTGATCCCTGATTCTTTACTGTATGATCTTATTAGGCCTCTAATAATCCATCATGTCAAGAAATCAACTTAAATTTCACTTCTCCAGCCCCTTTTCCCACCTACCTCTCCATTTTCTAATCATATATTACCATAACAGAAACCTAGAGTTTCTTTTAGATTATTTTCAGCTGAGTTATGGTTTGGTGTGTGTTTCAACTATACAACTTTGTTCTTTGGTATATGTATGCTTTAGTAAATAATTTTCACAATCAAAGATTCTGTACTTTTTATGCTGACAATTTAGAAATGTGTAGGTTATATATGCCCTTCATAGTAATAAATCAACAACAAAAATTTATTTGATGTTTACTGCTATAATCATCAACTTCTCATTGCTGGAGCAAAATCCTTAAGACAATTAATTTAAATAGAGGGAAGACATCTTGATTCCTACTGTTAAAAGTTTCAGAACATGTCACTTTATTCTGTTTTTCTTTTTCTTTTTTTTCTTCTTCTTCTTTTTTTTTTTTTTTTTTTTTTTTTTTTTTTTTTTTTTTTTTTTTTTTTGGAGAGTATTTAGGAAGATTCTATGTTGTGGCAAAAAATGTGAAATGTAAAATCTCATGGCCAAGAACAAGTTAGTGAATGAATAAAACTAGTGCTCCACAATCCTTCTCAGAAGGTGACTTCACATTCTTTCTAAGTTCCTACCTTGAAAGTTTCTACCAGATCCCAACAGCACCAAGTTGAGGGGCAAGCCATTAATACATGTGACCCTTGAAGGACACTCCACATTCAAAGGATAGCAACTACTAGGCATGTTACATGGGTGCCCATTTCACTTTTACTGGATAGCCTCCATACCCTTGGTAAGATGAGATTTTATGATCTGTTTCAGACTGGACACTATTAGGATGAATACCTTAAGCTATGTGTGTTACAGCATGCAGCATTCCCAATCGTGCTGAAATTAACAAGGACCACTTTGTTAGATTTGCACAAACTCTATGCAAGAGATATCTTTAGTCCCATTGCTTCAAGTTCTAGCTTCTGCTCTGCTTCCTTGTGGCTTGGCTCATCTGCATTGTATGTGCCTCTTTCCACATGTAATGCAAGGCTGTTTACTAATGTCTTCAGTTTTACTATTCTGAAATATATTTCTTCATCTCTTTGTTCTTTATTATTATTCGTGTTCAATTTATTGTTTTAGGTGGCAGAAATAAACAAAGATGTGAAGTTAACTTCAAAAAACACAAAATTTCCTAATTTATTTTGTTAAAAAGTATTCTATGTCCTGGCTGATAAAATAGTTACACAAAATTAAAATGAAATGCATTTGTAATTTTAAGACAGATGTCAAGCCAAGCATTTGACTCATGCCTGTAACCTCATTCAAGGCATTGCCTTCAGTTTGAAGACAATTTGAGTTACATAGTAAGTTGCAGGCAAGCCTGAGCTATAGTCTTAAAAAATAAAATAGCAGAGGTTCACAGAAATCAAGCCAAAATTGATTTTATTACTGTAAAGAGGCTATTCAAGCAATCATAATTTCTAAATCCCTAATTTAGAACTTGAAAACTGAATGGATGTTTGATTTGCAGCTCTCAACCGCTTCGTGGAATATCCTCATAACCTGGGGGAGGTTGCTGTGGTTCACAAGCCGGGTCCCTTTGCTTTGATAAGCATGCCTGGATGAAACTCCTGCAGCCGGTTTCTCTGGCAGCAGGAGTATAGATGGATGCTTCTCTAATGATACCCTTTGCTCTGGTAGATGTACTATTGGTGTATTTTGCTCCTGTGCTGCTGCTCATTATAATATGATGAAAAGCATTTCTTATACTTTTTCTTATACAGTATGAACAAAGCTGCCGAACGTTTTACTACATGGGATTCCTAGTTGTCTTAATAAAATACTTATATGATTATTAGGCATCTGTATTTTAAACATGTATGTTTCCTCAGTCTTTTTATACCCCCACCACCTTAATGCCCATGTAAAGTAGCACTAATTTAAAGTCAAATTTCCAGCTTCTGCAAGTTCACAAACCTTGGGTAAATGGGCAGAGGTAGATAAGAAAGAACTGAAGCTGTTCTTGTACATTATGAATCTCCCTAGAGAAATGGCCTCCAGAATCTGTATGCTTTCATTTGTATCCATGGCAGAAATACATACCATATACGTACATGCGTGCACACACATGCGCGTGCGCGCGCACACATACACACACACACACACACACACACACACACACACACACACACACACCCCAAATGTATTACCAGGATTATATATTATTTTGTTTTTAAGTCTTGTAAAAATGATCTAACTAAAAGTGCAGACACTTGTTTGATGCATTATTTTATTTTTTTATAAGATACTCTATTTACATTTGAGATGTTATCCCTTTCTCAGTCCCTGCTTCCATCCTCCCTCCTTTCCATTTTCCTTCACAGAGGTGCACTCTCTCCTAATCACCCTCTCCATTCCATTGCCGTGTCAATCCCCTACATTGGGAAAATATGCTCTCCCTGAGCCAAAAGCCTCTTCTCACAGAAGATGAGAAAGGTGATGGAAAGAGAGACACTGTGTGCACCTTGTTCCCTAGGACTCCAGCAATGACAAAAATGCCAGGCTGTTTTCAGCCAGGATGGCTCCACACCTTGCCACTAGGGCTCTGGCCTTCATTCATGGGAACAAGCCATGAATAATCTAATTTGAGCCACCAGATGTCTTTCATTGTGGTTTCAAACTTTTCCAGAGACTATTTGTTTAACATTTGGCCAGACGTTTTCGAGATAAATCCCATTTTAGCATAAAGCCACACAGATGGCCTGAGGCTGGATTTTTCTGACAACTGGACAGCAGGTATTATCATTTTCGGATTTCATTTCTGAGTCAGGAAATTGAATGAAGTACAGAGGGAGATAGAGTCATTTTCCAAAGTTGGCCTAGGGAGCAATCTGTGGTTTCTACGGTGCTCTCTGAAACTACCTTCCCCCTGTGCCCTTAGCAGAGTTTCTCTTTCATTTAGAAATCCAGGCAAAAACAATCACAATAAATCCAAAGTTTCTATTTATATGGAAACTTTCTGAGAATTGAGTTGCAAGCAAAGAAATCACAATATCAATCTTCCTTTCCTGTTTGAAAGGTAGGAGATACAGCATTTCTTAACAAAGGCAATACAGAATGACATGTTTGCTGCTATTTGCTGAAATAGCCACAGGCATATCTTACCACAATGATAAGCTTTTCTTCTTCACATCCACAGCTCAACCCGATGATGAGTCCTTTGTGAACTCACTGGATTCTACTAGGTCCTCAGTGTGCCTACATTTCTAGAAGGTATCCTTTGCTGTTCTACAAGAAGGCATTCCTCAACAGGGGTGTTTTTAAGATTTCCTGGGTGAAATAGGGACACACTTGGGACCTGGTATTGAAAACAGGGAAGTAGGGAGAAATTGTATCCAGTGGCAGAAATGGATTTGACTTACCCTGGTGAAGTGCCAGGTTGTGCTTCCCCTGTGCTTTATGTGGTACCCCATGAGATGAATATTGTATACACTGGACGAGACAAGAGTCACACAGAAATATTAAGTTATATGCTCAAGGTTGCGCATGAAAGATTCATCTATCTTTCATAGGATGTTTTTCTTTTAATGGGAAAATATTTTACAAAGTGAAAACTTTCAAAGTAGTGTGATTGCAATCTAAAACTTAATCAACTCCTGGTCATTTGTTGTCTTACCTATTAAAAAGGGAAAGGATGGGGCCCTACCCCATTGGTTAGGCCTTGAGTAGTGTGGACAAGGCCTTGGTTTCAACCCCTAGCCCCGTTTGAGAAGTAAAGTGATAAGATATGGTTAATGGAAATGTAAACTCCTGAAGAGCAGAAAAATGATTAAAAAAAATCAGTGACCTAAGTATATTTTCTGAAGTTCTTTTGGTTTTAGAAAGCAATTTTATAAGATATAAGGAAGCAAGATATTGAACCCATCAAAGAAGAAACGAAATGTACAGAATTGAGTTGAAAATGTGAACCAAAGCCTTATTGTCTGCTGCACTGTATCACCTTAAATTGATGTTGATATTTCAACTCCTGGAACATCTTAAGAAGCCATATATGGGGAGGACATTAGGTAGATGATTAAGTTACAAATGAGACTGTTTGGTGGAGTTTAATCCAATTGAATTGTGTCCTTATGAAAAGAAAGGGACACCAGGCATTCATGTGCACACAAAAGAAATGCCTTGTGAGGCCCCAAATAAGGGATAATTAACAAGTCAAAAACAGAGGCCTTAAGACAAACCAAGTCTTTGAACTTTCTAAAGCTGTGTGTTTAACTTCTAGGCTGAAGGGAAAGTAAGTTTTGCTGGTCATATGGTCTGTTACTTGTTTTGTCAGATCTTGGTAACGAATATCAGCCCTTTCTAGTGTGTCTATTTCTTTTTAAAAGAAACATTTGTAATTATATTTATGTACAGAAAACTTACCATACATTTAACCCAGTTTAGTGGTGAGTTCTTTAGCTTTTGCCTCTTCCAGCTTGGCCACAGACTTAGGACCCACAACGTTGCCTCCCAGTGTCAGCAGATCTCGTCATATCTGTCATTATAAGTGGTCCTCATAGCTTGCGCCAGATTAGCCAGAGCACCCATGTCTTCTGAATTAAACTATGTGAAGGCAACAGTGGTGCATGTCTTTCTGTGGGCCAGGCGCCCCAGTCTGGCCTTTCTGTTGATGTTGTAGTAGGACATCCCCATCTTTTGACACAGGACAGGCAGGAAAATCACTAGCTCAATGGGGTCTATATCATGGTTAATCACCACCATCTGGACTTTCTTGTTCCTCACCAAGGTGGAGACTGTATGGTTCCTGCTCAGAGGACAGGTGGTCTTTTAGTTGGGACATCCCTTTTGCCAGCAGCTTTCTTCTCAGCATGGCCCAGTAGCCTTTGCTTCTTCTCTTGCTTTGTCTGGCCTGTACTTGAGGGCAAGCTTAAGCACCTGGGTAGCTGTTTGCCTGTCCAGGGCCTGGGTTAACTGGTTAATGGCAGGAGGTACTTTGAGCTGCTTATAGATGATAGCCCTTTGCCATTGCATCCTGATGTAGCAGGGACATTTGATGAAGCATGTTAGATCTCTTTTGGGCTGGATGTCCTGCCCAATGCCAAAGTTTTTGGGCCTTTTCTACAACAAAGGTTTGACCACCATTTTGGCCTCCTGCTTCTTGACGATGGTGCGGGCTGGGGTCACCTTCTTTCCTTTGCCTTCTTTCCTTAGGGCATTTTGCTCTGCTGAAGGAAAGAGTGGTCACTATTCTTTACATAGTGAAAATTTTTATTACAATGACCTGAAATATCTATAAACTAGAGTTGTGCAATCAATAATCATGGCTAAAATAATGATGAGAGTGAACTGTTCTCCAAATTAAACTATTACAGAAAAAAAAATCAATGTTTAGCATTGCCGTACATCTGACAATTATACTCCTGTGGTTGGTTTGTGATTATTTTCTGACCAACACTAGTATAGCATATATTAAACTGACAAATTTACAATATCTTATAGTGATGTTTTTATTTAATAAGTTTGTGACTCATTACACACACACACTACATCATCCAAGAAAAATATTTTCTTAAATTACTTTCTGCAACAGACATTTTTACTTCTCTTTCAGTTTTAAGTAGTCTAAATCTTGGCCCTCACCTTCTCATAGCTGAATTTCTAATTGCTCCTTCCTACTCTTCATATTTCTAGTTTATATGGCTATGTGTTGTACTCTTTTATACCTTTATGAGCTAACTTAATATTTACTTATTTGTATATAATGTTAAGTCTAAAAATCAAGCTAAGGAAGAGAAAGAATAAATGGAGTGCGTGAGGACACAGTCAGTATGGTGCACATAAATAAAACAATGTGGCTATTACCTTTGACCATAATATTTCGTCCTAAATTTTACCAGAGACATTGAAAAGACAGAATAACAAAAGGCAACTCAAACCTTGTAGGATAACAGTAGGAAAATTACATTTCTCAGCAAGTCATATTTATCTATACTCCAAACACCAAGAAAATATCTCTCAGTGGGGAATTCATAAAGAGATCGAGGAGACAAAAACAGTTTTTGTTCTCAGAAACATTTTGTTTTTATCTGACAAAAGTAAGTACACGTAAATACTTTCTACACATCCAGTAAATTCTTTTCTGCAAAGAAAATACAGAAAATCTTTGCCTAACAAAACACAAATTACTCATTAGAAAATTCAATCAGAAATAGAAAGCTTTTAAGAATAGATATTTTAGTGTTTGAAGTTCATTCTAGTTATGTGTTTATCAGTAGGAGCTGCTCTCCAGCTTCTTTTCAAATGCCTGGCTTCACATCACCGTTCCAGACAATAAGCTTCTTGGTGCAAACGAATTTGGTAATTTCACAGCCCTGTTACAATACAAAGATTGTTCTCCTTTGTTTCCTAATAACTTAGCTTTTTTTCAGACACTTACGAAGCAGTAATAAATTATAACTTTGAATACTACATAGAGTGGTAAATGAGCATTTATCTACTCAAGGAGTCAGTTCATATGTTTCATTCTACTAGGGAAAATTCTCAAATGTACTTATTTGGAACACAGTATTTGTGGAAACTAAATAGTAGAAGATCTCCCTTTTTGTTAGTTTGTGTGTTTGTTTAGTTTGGGAACAGTGATTAGGACAGTTTTATCCTGACACATTTTTACTCTGCTCGCAGCCTTTATGATACACAAATTATATACCATGATATGCATACACATTATGTAAAGAACAAGCAGTCAAAGAGATCTGTGAACATTATAAGTGGGCCCAGCATATGATCTAACTTTCCGGCACTCAGGATGCCATTTCCCCATCTTTCATATTTACCCAACATATGAGCTCTAGTATCCTCTTTCAAGCCATTTAATTAAGAAAGGGTATTGTGGGAATCACAGCTATCTAAAAACAAAAGCAAAAATGACTCTCTTCCAGGACTTAAGGTACAATGTGTACAAAGTTTTGAGTGATGCCAGTTGATACTGGTAGCTATGTGGGACTTTATGTGTGTCATCTGCCAAGATGATAACTGTAGCACTCAGAAGATTCTGGGAACAAAACAAACAGGACACTCCCAAGTTTCCATGAATCTAAAAGAAAACAGCTGCTCTGTGGCTCAAAATTAGATAACAGACAAAATGTAGGAACAATAAACTTTGAATTTGTGAATGAAACAACAAGCTTCTACTTAGGACCCTTAGTGGATGACTAGGAAAAGGACTGTTGTGTGCCAGGAGAGAGGAAAGTTTGGCTGTACTAAATCTCCAGTCCCCAAGGTGCCCACCTCTTCCACCAACGGGGTATGTGACAATGTTGAGGAGTCACTACTTAAAAAAGAAGCAAGTTGCAGCCAACATGCAGATATCTTGACTAGCAGGTAGAAATCTTACCCAGTGTGATAAAATCACTTAGTGGCAAATTTTCTATCATTATTGAATGAGACTTTTTGGCTGATATTTTTTTTCTCACCTACTCAGAATTTTGACTGTTATTTTTATTCTTCTAACTCATACATTTTTATTTCATCCTTACATTACTAGCTCTTTTTCTTCACTCCAAACTTCTCTTACTTTTTATTTCATTATTAATACAGTTAGATTAAAATGTCTAACATAAATTTATCTTAACCTTATGATAGCTCCTGTCTCCTAAATTTTTAGGGTGTACTTAAAGTACACAGGTGCTTATTGGCTGCGTTCAAATCAGTATTTCGGTTACCATTTTGTTGAGTATCTAACTTTCTAAATTACTAGTGTGGATAATGAGGCCACACAAAGTCTACATGCCAAAGAGATTCTCAGAAAGCAGACAAACATAACTGAAAGAAACCTGGAGGATTCACCTATTCGGATAGAGATGCAAATCAGCAAAGCAATGTGAGAAAATGACTCACCAGTCATAGCTCCAAAGACACATAACTCCTCAATAAATACATTCAAAGTAAAGGAAATAACTGAAATGTAAGGAAAAAGAATCCAGAATCTTACACTTACAAGTATTGAATTAGCTAGATGTGATTGCACATGCCTCAGGAGGCAGAGGCAGGGAGACCTCTATGAGGTCAAGGCAAGCCTTGTCTGGAAAAGAAGTCCAGAACAGCTAGGACTGAGAAACCTTGTCTCAAAACAACAAGAACAACAACAACAACAACAACAACAATAAAATTATTGACATTGAAAATGCTTCAGAGGGTAAAATGCTTGCTTTGCAAGCATAAGAATTAGAGTTTGACATATGCTCTACTATTTCCATAGCAGCGTTATTTATAATAGCCAAAACCTGGAAAGAATACAGATGTCCTTCAACAGAAGAATGGATACAGAAAATGTGGTACATTTACACAATGGAGTACTACTCAGCTATTAAAAACAATGACTTCCTGACATTCATAGTCAAGTGAATGGAACCAGAAAATATCATCCTAAGTGAGGTAACCTAGACACAAAAGAACACACATGGGATGCAATCACTGATAAGTGGATATTAACTCAAAAGTTCAGGACACCCAAGATATCATTTACAGGCCACATGAAGCTCAAGAAGAAGGAAGACCAACATGTGGATGCTTCAGTCCTTCTTAGAAGGAGGAACAAAATACTCAAGGGATAAAATACAGGGACAAGATGTGGAGCAGAGAGTGAAGGAAAGGCCATCCAGAGACTGCCCCACCTGAGGATTTATCCTATATGCAGCCTTAACCCCAATCATTATTGCTGATGCCAAGAGGTGCTTGCTGACAGGAGCCAGATATGGATGTCTCCTAGGATAGTCTGCTAGAGTTTTAGTGATGCAGATGAGGGTGCTTGCAGTTAACCATCAGACTGAGCATAAGGACCCCAATGGAGAAGTTAGAGAAAGGATAGACGAAGCTGAAGGTGCTTGCAACCTCATAGGGAGAATGACAATAACCAGATCCATCAGAACTCCCAGGGATTAAACCACCAGCCAAGGAGTACACATGGAGGGACCCTATGGCTCCAATAGCATATGTAGCAGAGGATTGCATTGTCTGGTATCAATAAGGGAAGAAGCTCATGGCCCTGTAAAGGCTCCTTTCCCCATTTTAGGGGAATGCTAGTGTGTTGAGGGGGGTAAGGGTAGGTGGGAGGGGAAGCATCCCCATAGAAGCAGGAGGAAGGGGAATGGGAGAGGCAGAACCAGGAAAGGGGATAACATTTGAAATGTAAATACATAAATTACTCAATAAAAAAAAATAGAGTTTGGAGGCTAATGAATTCCGGACAAAAATCTCAGTGGTTGATATCAAAATAGGAGATCCATGGATGAAGGTAACCAGATAGACTAGCTGAATGGTAGCCTGTGGCATTTTGATTCAATTGAGAGACATGTCTTAATAAATATATTGAAAAATGATACAGAAAGACACCTGACTGCAGACTGAGGCCTCTGGGCACAAACGCATGAATACACAGTGCCCTGCAACCACGCACACAAATGAAAGCCCATAAACACTTATCTCACACATACACACAAATTCAGTAACTGCATAGAGCACTCAAGTATATGAATGAAGTAAGGAAATCAATTCTGAACCTAGATAAAAATGTAAACTTGAAAAGTTCATAAATATTGATAAAAATTCAAAACCGTACCTAAAAATTTCATCAAACAAATTGATATTTTGAAAGAAGTATTAGAAATAAAAGACAATCAGTTTAATGCAAACCACAATACACAAAATTATCAACGTACCAAAAAAAAAAAAAAAAAAAAAAAAAAGAAGAAGAAGAAAAAGAAGACAGAAAAAAGACAATTACAGATAGAAGAAAATATCAAAGGAACAGTGGAGACCCAGGGACACAGGCCTGTTGAGTAGCCAGGTAACAGAGAGGTCTGTGGTGAGCATGTGGAAAGTGCTCCTCCCCCCTGGTTGGTTCAGGGAAGCAGGTACCCTGTTTTGGGGTGTCTGTTTCCAGCCGGGGACCCATACATGCAGAACAGACATTCAGGCCATCTGCCACCAGGAACGGCAGATATCCAGGGACACAGGCCTGGTGAGATGGCATTCTAGGTAAACAGGGAGAAGAAAGGTCTCTGCTGAGCCTACAGAAAGTGTGCACTCCATACCCACATTGGTTTAGGGGAGCAGGAACCCTGCTTTGGGGTGTGTGCTTCCAGCTGGTAGGCTGTGCATGCGGAACAGTTGCTCAGGCCATCTGACACCAGGAACAGCTGAGATTCAGGAACATAGGCCAGGTACAAGGGAGAGGCAAGAACCAATAACTGACAACAAGACCACGTATAATCACAGACAATAAGATGGCGAGAGGAAAGCGAAAAAACATACCCCAGGGAAACCAAGACAACCTAGCAACACCAGAACCCAGCTCTTCCATCACAGCAAACAGCAGAATACCAAACACTCCAGAAAAAGAAGACTCAGATTCGAAAATCATACCTCAAGATGATGATAGAGATCCTTAAACAAGAACAGAAGAGAAAGCATAAAGAATTAGAAGCTTTTAAAGAGGAAACAAGAAAAACACTCAAAGAACTCAAAGAACTAGAGGAAAACAGAACAAGAAGGAATGAAAGAAGGAATTTAAAACGGAAATGGAAACAATAAAGAAAACACTAAAGGAGACAACCCTAGAGTTAGAAAACCTAAAAAGGAAATCAGGAGTCATAGATGCAAGCATTTCCAACAGACTACAAGAGATTGAAGAGAGAATCTCAGGGGCAGAAGACAACATTAAAAACATAGACAAAACAGTCAGAGAAGATGCAAAATCCAAAAATCTCTTAACCCAAAATGTCCATGAGATCCAGGACACAATTGGAAGACCAATCCTAAAGATAATAGAAATAGAAGAGGGATAAGTACATCAACTAAGAGGCACAGTAAATATCTTCAACAAAATCATAGAAGAATGGCCGAGAAGCATCTAAGGAAGCACTTGTCATCATTAGCCATCAGGAAAATGCAAATCAAAACAACCCTGTGATTCTATCTCACACCAATCAGGATAAGATAAAAAATTCAGATGACAGCAGATGCTGGTGAGGATGTGGAGAAAGAGGACTACTCCTCCACTGTTGGTGGGGTTGTAAACTGGTACAACCACTCTGGAAATTAGTCTGACGATTTCTCAGAAAATTGGACATAGTACTAACTGAAGACCCAGTTATTTGACTTCTGGGCATATACCCCAGAGAAGCTCCAACATAAAACAAAGACACATGCACCACAATGTTCACAGCAGCCCTATTTATAATAGCCAGAAGCTGGAAAGAACTCAGATGTCCTTCAATAGATGAATGGATACAAAAAATTATGGTATATTTACACAATGGAGTACTACTCAGCTATCAGAAACAATGAGTTTATGAAATTCTTAAGAAAATGGATGCATCTAGAGAATATCATCCTGAGTGAGGTAACCCAGTCACAATAGAACAGACATAATATGCAGTCACTGATAATTGGATACTAACCCCAGAAAGCTCTGAACACCCCAGAAACAACTCCCAGACTATATGAAGTTCAAGAAAATAAAATGAAAAAACATTATGCTTAATCTTTACACACCAAGAAAACTTTGACTAATTCCAGTTTACATCTTGTTTTACATGTACTTTATGCTCATTGTAACTAGTAAGATCTTAATGCACACTATCAAACCTTTAAAAAAAACCAAGGACTGACAAAAATGTATTTGTATACTTTTATGCAAAAATGCTTAAAATCTGAACATTTATCTTTGTTTTTTAAAATAAAGTTGTTCAATTAAAAAAAATGAAAATATCAATATAGACCAAAAATGAACAGGAATGAAACTAAGAACTCTAGGATGTATTCAATGGACCTAAGTTTAAAAACAAAATAATCTAAGAAGAAGAAAAACTTGAGCTAAAATTATTGAAAGAAATTGACATCTAAATGCAAATTATATTAACTCATTTAGCGTACCAGATGTAAATAAAGAACAACCCATTTACAACATATTGTTGTTAGGATAATAAAAGTATAACATAAAGAAATAAACATAAAAATAATCTATAAAGAAAAAAAACACAGTAGTCTACCTAGGAAACCAAGAACAGAGTAATAAGACACCTCTCACCAGCAATCCTATGAGTCAGATAAACATGGAATGATCATGTTCCAGGGCCCCAGTGGAAATTGTTGAGATTGTTGTGTTCAATCTTATTTTCAAATTCATAGAGACACAAATATCTATCAAGTCATGGCTAACCCAGCATGACAGATGACTCTCAAAGATATGTGAGACAAAAAGGACGAGAGAGCACCACAAACTAGAGCACAGGAAAAGATAGATTTCACAACAAGGAGATGAATAGAGGACGATTAGGGAGGAAACTATTTTGCAAGCAAAATAAAC
Organism: Micromys minutus; assembly: GCF_963924665.1. Lineage (NCBI taxonomy): Eukaryota > Metazoa > Chordata > Mammalia > Rodentia > Muridae > Micromys > Micromys minutus. Next base: position 27,729,045 of record NC_137974.1, on the reverse strand, counting down.
AAATAAACCCGCAATGATAACAAGGACCAAAAAATTAAAAACATACCAATTAAGCCAGAAAAAAGTAACAAGCAATCTTACAGGAATTGCTGTTTCTCAGTGTTACCTTGAAGTGCAAATTATATTAACTCATTAAGACAGTGCAGCAGAAGGGCTGATTAGACTTAAAATAAGACATAGTTATCGGCTGTTGCCAGGAAGCAAACCCACTGGCAAAGGTATCCCTGTGGGGCAAGTGGTTCCTGCCACCAATCAGAAGAACTGGTTAAGTTGAGCAGGGTTACGTCAGATCTGAGAAGGGCAGGCATGGGGCCAGCTCCATACTAAGCTCTACTTGTTCTGGAACACATTACCAGGATGCCCCACTTAGAGGGCCATAACAATCTGTCACTTAGGGACAACCACTAAAGTCCTTTCCTATGCAAACAGAGCATCCCTAACATCCCAGACTGAGCCAATGGGAAGCATTTACACTTGGATCCCAACCTACTTCCAAATGTTTATAAGGTCTGTATCTACATGCAATAAAGTACACTGAGTTAATTCACCAAGAATCATCAGTGAGTGGCTCTTTTATTGAGCTGTAACACTCAGGAGAAGAGTTTGCTCTCCCAAAGCATTCAATGCTGTACCTTGGATTCACCTAGCCAGGTTCCATCCCCACTGCACCCTGTGCATAGGTACTCCCCATTTGCTGTTAATCATAGCTACTTCCTGCGTCCCACCTTTCTAGTGGCTCCAGGTGTGGTTCTTAGCTGCTTGCTTTGCCTGCCAACCACCACTGCAGTCACTGGCATTGGCGGCAGCTACCTTAGTGGGAGAGACCACAGTGAGCTTCCCTTCGGAGAGCTGTAACACCATTTTGGCCAGACATGCGGATTTTATTTCTTCTGGTTCTTCTGAGAAAAACACCTAGAAACCCCTATCACGGATTCTGTTCTTCCTTCCCTGGACAGCTGTAAAACCACAGTGGCGATATATCCCTAGAATGAGGGTCAGTTGATGAAAGTAAATGTATCAAGCAAATTGAAGCTGAAAGCAGGTTAGCACAGCTCTTGTGTTTGACAAAGTGTAGTTCAAGCCAAAATTAGTGGAAGAGATGTAAAAGAGCAACTACATACTAATAAAGAAAGCAATTTGTTGAGACGTTAAGAAGTGGTCACTATGGAAATCTGCACTGATGGTCCCTAAATGCCTAAAATTAGAGCTAGGTAATCCTCGACAGTATCTCATTCTGCAACAACAAATCTACCTCCTCTACGTTCATGCCTGTTTCCCAACAGCCACAGTATAGAGTAGCCTAGACAGCCAACAATAGAAGAAAATAGGGTATAACTACATACAACGATAGAATCCTTTTCGACCATAAAGGAGAACGAAATCCTGTCACTTTTCAGGAAACTCAACTAGAGCAGGCTTAGGATGAGTGGATAATGTGATCATGTGCAGCCCCGTTGGAGAAGCAGACTTAGATTGTGAATTTGGCCTGTAACTTATTTATGTTCATCTGTTGCATAGTATCTGAAATTCAGAAGTAATTTTGTAGCTAATTATGGAAAAAATAAATGAGCAAGCATATTATTTTATGTAAAGACTGCATCAAAATAATTATCTTCTTTGAGGGGCTATAATAAAAAAATCATTAAATTCAGATTTTCTCAAAGTTTAATTGCTTTTTTTGCCATGTAGTTCTTCATATATAGTTACTTTTTTATTATAATTGCTGAGAAGCTATTGTTTTCTTCAAAACTTAAACAATAGTTTGACTCTTTGGTTCACCAGTTTTCAGAATGGTCTTAGGTCTTTGGCAGGTCCTCAGACGCCTGTTTTTCTTAGCCTATAAGGACATGTCTGCCTACATAATGATACAGAAGTTGATTGGTACAGGGAGCTGACATCCATGCTCATGGAAGTAAATAATGAAGGAAGACAGTACCATAGCATAAATCACAACAGTGTTCACCTTTGCCCATCATCATGGTTATCTCTAGGAACAAAACTTCTTGGGCGATAAAGGGTCAGCTGATTTATGTACATGTTAGTTCCTATCAGTTTGACACAAGCTCGGACATATATGGAAAGTAGAAACCTTGGTTGATGAATCACCTCCATCAAAGTGTCCTATTGCCATTTCTGTGAGGCATTTGGCTGATTAATTATTGATGTAGAAACGCACAGCCAACTAAATGTGGCGCTACACCTAATCAAGTGTTCCTGGGTTGTAAAATGAAGGAAACTAAAAGCCTACATAAAAGAAGCATTATATGGGCAGAACCGTTTTAAAATTTTAAAAGTATAAGTTTATTAATTGTAAAAGGGTTGAAACAAATTAAAACTCAAGCTGAGCAAGGCATGAGGAACAAGCCAATAAGTAGCATCTCTCTAAGGCTTCAGCATCAGTTCCTGCCTGAAGCTCCTGCCCTGACTTCCCTTCATGATGGACAGTAATCAGGACAGAGAAGCCAAGTTAACCTTTTTTTCCTCCAAGTTGTTTTTGGTCACAATGTCTATCACAGAACTAGGAAGCAGACTAGTACAATTCCTTTTAAGAATTTTCTCATATTTAATAATAATATACAATAATTTTATTAGTCACCTTAGCAGCGAGATTTTCAAAGCCTATAAACAAAAACTGATAAAGACTTATCCAAGATGAATCCAAAAACAAAGAGGGATGTCCCTAAGATTGGGGACTCTTATTGAAGAGTTAGGGTAATGATTGAGGGCCCCAAGGGAATAGGAACTCTATAGGAAGACCAACAGATTCAACTAACTTGGACCCTTGGGATTCCTAGAAACTGAACCACCAACCAAAGAGAATAAATACTTGGGCTGGACCTTGGACCCATGCACATATGAAGCAGATTTGCAGCTAGGTCTTCATGTGGGCCCCACAGCAACTGGAATGGAGACTATCCCTAAAACTGTTGCCTATCTGTAGAATCTGTTTCCCTGGCTGGGCTGCCTTGTCTGGCCTCCTTGCTAGAGGATGTTATCAATGCTGCAGGGACTTGAGGTGCCAGGGTCAAGGGGGATGGGGAGGTGGGGGCTCTACCTTCTCAGAGAAGAAGAGGAGGAGGGATGGGGAAAAGGACTGTGTGAGTAGGAAAAAGGGGGCAACAACAGGAATGTAAAGTAAATAAATAAAGTAATGAGGTGGAGGAGAAGAGGCACATTCCCTTCCTTGCCCTGTTCAGTTGGGTTAGGTGACATGGTCGGTCACTTTTGACCTTATTTTGGGGGACAGGACATTTACTAGTCCTGGAAGTTACACCTCCATATTTGTTAGTCTGGTCAGCAAGTGAATATTTGAATCTACCTATCTCAGTCTCTGCTACCCCAACCCTGGGATGGTAAGCACTTACCCTCATGAATGCAATTTTTGATCATATATAGGAAGTTTGAGTTCACTTGCCTGGTCGCATTGTAAACCATTTACTGACCGAGCTATATCCCCATCTTTCAACTTAAAAAAATAATAAAAAAAATGTTACTGATGAATTAGAAAAATGGGATACATTTTTTAGATCCCCAATGCTTTTATTCATCCCTTTTTAGTAATCCATACATTGAAGTGAAAATATGTATACAGCAGACCACTTGTAAACACACACACACACACACACACACACACACACAAAAACCCATAATTATCTTAAGGGAAATAACTCAAGGGTTTGTTTTAATTATGATTCAACTAACTACATTTGTTTTTTACAAAACTATGTTTGCTTTAATAAGCAACTATAAAACAGGAGTCAGAAATAAATATTTTTTAAAAGTGCTAAACATATTCTATAAAAAAAAATACATGAAGTCACATATTTTGTTGCTAATAATAAAATTTGAGTTTTCTAAAAAAAAAGCATGTTGAGAAATGTTCACCTTGTCAGTATAAGAGCTACCCAATACATATTATTTTATCATATTAGTAGTCATATTAGTAAATGGGGATACTTTGACATTTTAAAATGAAATCTATAAATCAACTTTTTGCAAGTAACCAATGTAAAACATCACCAAATCATGTCAGGATAAAGATTTGAAGTGCAGACTGACCAATTAAATTTAATGTAACAGAAAGTTCATTTATATCATTTCAGATTCCACATTGCAATTAACCTTTAAGATACTACTGCTTGCCAACCTATAATATGGTATTAAAACAATCTATCTATAATTATATGGGGAAGGCGATAAGACTAATCTTCATATTTAAAATCTAAACATGTATGTATGGTCCTGCTGTTTCAAATGGTTGAAATTAATGAAGACCCACAGGGACATAGAAGTATTCCACTAAACAAGAAATGAAGATTTTCCTTAGAATGCAGCCCGGTATACTTATACTTACGATGGGGTTGTGGAGGTGGGGATAGCAGTTGTCACTGAAAGCTTCTATGTCTCTCATTCTCCGCTGTGCACCTACAGTCTTCAATAGTACTGCAAAAGCAGCTTCTTTGACCTTTACAGTCAGTGGTGGTACGGATTGTGAACTTTTGTATGCTTTCTGGAAATAGCACTTATTTCTGTCATCCACATGGCCTCCTGGTCAGCAAGCGAAACAGACCTCAGCCCGGTCTCAGTACAGATCACAGACATCAGCATGGCCCTCTTCTGTAGCAAAGGCTACAGACACCACCATAGTCCTCCCACCATAGCCACAGACATCAACATGGATTGTGGCCCACAACATGGAACACGGAGACCCGGTTTGCTTATTATTATTTAACACTTATTATCCAAGTGTTTTACCACAGCAACAGAAAGGCAGCTAAAGCATAGTTCCTGGAAGACATGGAATTGGAGAGTTTAAATTGTGTTCTTAGTGTTGTCTGATGATGTGCTGTGGGGGGAAATACAGGAGTCTTCAATAGCACTTCAAAATCGGCTTCCTTTATGGTTGATGTCAGAATGAATCATGGGCTTTCACATGTTACCTGGCAATAACACAGACCCAGGATATCCACACCATAGCCTGAAGCCAGATATAGGTATCCTGCCTACATTAGCCCAACCTTTATCGGCTGAGCTGCAGCCGACCATAGACATGTGACTGGGAGTTCTGAGCAAGAAAGCATCTGTGTTATATTGGCCTCTACTAAGCTCTTGCCCTCCCTGTCCTCAGAACAGTGACCATAGTAAACATTTTAGCTCAACAACTTCAATTAATTTTTTCATGACTCTATGACAAAACCTCGGGTAGAACTAAGTTAAGGGTAGAGACTTAAGAAGAAGAGAAACTGAGGCTTAAAAGAGAATAGTCATCTATGAAGGAGATATGGTAGTGTGGTTCCATGATGGGAATAGGACAAGGCTTTGACCTCTCAGAAGAATCTGGAAGCAGAGAGATGGTTAGGATTGGGTTGGGCTTTATCGTTTCTAAGGACATATCCTACTCCCTACAGCTATTCCTAGCTTCCCAACAAAAGTACTACCAGATAAAGACCAAGTATTCAAACACATGCTCCTCGGGGAGATGTGTTACTCTCAAGCTATGACATCTTTCTTTGACCCTTTCAGGTGTAATTCATTTTTAAAACCCAGATAGTTTCAAGTCTCTTGTTAAAGACCTGGGATACATCATTTTGAAGTGTGATCATAAAGGAAGACAACATCCCTGCCCTCCACGCTCTGTGGGAGAGCAGCAGCTAATTTTAGCAGCCAGCTCTTGTTTCAGGGTGGAAAGCTGTCTTTTGTCTTGGAGAAAGCTTGGGAGCATTTAACACTTACACACAGCCTACTCTCCGCATTGCTTCAGCCATAAGATTCAGTGCATTCAGGTTCAAAATAAGAAATGAATCTTCTTTCTCTAACTCCTCCATTGGGGTTCCTGTCTTACAATCTCCCTGGGTGAGCCTCCCCTTCTGCTTTGCCAATGCAAGTTTTTACTGTGTAAGACATTGAATTTGGGGAGGGATTGTATTCCACCTTTACTGTTGAAAGTTTGTTGAAACTTGGTCTAATCTATTTCCTGTGCTGTTTGAGATTCTTTTAGAATAAGAGGGGGAAGGTAGGAAAGAACAGTATGGAAAAAATCAGGGTTGGGTAGAAGGATCAGAGTTTGTGTGGGGAGGTAAAAAAAGCTGGGTAAGATTTAATCTTGGTGCTGATAGCACAAAGGGCAAATGAGCAAACATCAACCACTAGCTACAGCTGGAAAACTCATATGTTGTGGGATGGACTTGTTCCCTAATATTCAACATCAATAAGTTAAATTTCACATAGGGTCAGAGGCAACATAAAGTTTCTGGAAATTTTGTCAAAAAAAGATGTAACTATGAATTTCTTTTCTGCCTGCAAAAATAAAATAACCAAAAGTGTTTGTTATATGACAATTCAAGAAGACATTTCTATAGAGATAAGAAAAAATACAGTTTAGTTAACTGCACTACTCTATTTCTGCTTTTCAATTTATTTAATTTTATTGGATATTTTATATATTTACATTTTGAGTGTTATCCCCTTTCCAGGTTTCCCCTCCTGAACAAACCTGCCATTCCCTCTCCCCATGCTTCCATGGGGTGCTCCCTTTCATGCATACCCACTCCCACCTCACCACCTTAGCATTCCCCTAACTGAAGAATCAAGCTTTCACAGGATCAAGGACCTCTCCTCCCATTGATGCTTGACAATGCCATCTTCTGCTACATATGCACCTGGAGACATGGGCCTCTCCATGTGTACTCTTTGGTTGGAGGTTTAGTCCCTGGGATCTCTGGAGGGTCTGGTTGGCTGATACTGTGTTCTTCTGATGGGGCTGCAAACCCCTTAAGCTCCATTCATTCTTTCTCTAACTCCTCCATTGGGGTTCCTGAGCTCAGTCCAATGGTTAGCTGCAAACATCCTTTTCTGTATCATTATGTTTCTAGGAGAGCATCTGAGGAGACATCCTTATCAGGCTTCTGTCAGCAAGCCTTTCTTGCTATCAGCAATAGTAACTGGGTTTGACAGCTGCTTATGGGATGGATCCCTAGTTGGGCAGTCTCTGGATGACCTTTCCTTCAGTCTCTACTCCACTCTTCCTATCTGTCTTCCCTTTACACAGGAGAAAATCTGGGTTAAAATATTGAGAAGAATGAATCTGGGGCCTTGTCGAGCCTATGGATATGGTCTTTACAGATTCTCTCTCCCTTTTGTTGGGCATTTCAGCTAACCTCATCCCTGATGAGTCCAGGGAGCCTCTTGCTTTCCTGGCATCTGGGACTTGCTGGCGGTTAGTAGTGGTAATCACTCTGGAAATCAGTCTGCCAGTTTTTGAAGAAACTGGGCATAGTACTACCTGGGGATCCAGCTATCCCACTCCTGGGCATATACCCAAAAGATCCCCATCTCTGATTGCTACACACCTCTTTTAAATTCCTGACCACCTAATATCATCAATGTCCTCTCATACCTGATCCTGGCCCACTTTGTCCCTTTCCTCTTCCCTCTTCTTGTCAAGTCTCTAACACTCTCAACCTCCCTTGAGTATTTTACTCCCCATTCAAGGAAGAACTGAAATATCCACACTTTGTTCTTCCTTCCTTTTGAGCTTCATATGGTCTGAAAATTGTCTTAGGTATTCTGAGATTTTGGGCTAATATCCACTTATCAGTGAGTGCATATCATGGGTAAATTTTTGTTATTGGGTTACCTCACTCAGGATGATATTTTCCAGTTCCATCCACTTGACTAAGAATTTCATAAAGTCATTGTTTTTATTAGCTGGGTAGTATTCCATTGTGTAAATGTACCACAATTTCTTTATCTATTCCTCTGTTGAAGGACAACTGGATTCTTTCCAGCTTCTGTCAATTATAAATAAGGCTGCTATGAACATAGTGGAGCATATGTCCTTGTTGTATATAGGAGCATCTTTTAAGTACATGCCAATGAGTGGGATAACTGGGTCCTCAGGTAGTATTGTGTCCAGTTTTCTGAAGAACTGCCAGACTAATTTCCAGAGCAGTTGTACTAGCTTGCAATCCCACCAACAATAAAGGAGTAACCCTCTTTCTCCAAATACTTGCCAGCATCTGCTGTCACCTGTGTTTTTGGCCTTAGCCATTCTGACTGGTATGAAGTGGAATCTTGGGGATATTTTGAATTGCACTTCCCCGATGACTAAGGATTTTAAACATTTCTTTAGGTGTTTCTGGACCATAGGGTAATAGGCAATAACCTTTTGGTAATAGGAATATTTGATATTCTGTAGTTTAACTTCTTGAGTTCTTTGTATATATTGTATATTAGCCCTCTATTTAACGTTGGGTTTTCTCAATCAGTTGGCTGCTGTTTTGTCCTATTGACAGTGTCTATGGCCTTACAGAAGCTTTGCAATTTCCTGAGTTCTGATTTGTCAATTTTTGATCTTAGAGCATAAGCCATTGGTGTTCTGTTTAGGAAATTTTTCCCTGTACCCATGTGTTTAAGACACTTCCTCACTTCCTCTTTTATTAGTCTCAGTGTATCTGGTTTTACATGGAGGTTCTTAATCCACCTCCGCTTGGGCTTTGTACAGGAGATAAGAATGCATCGATTTGCCTTCTACATGCTGACCACCAGTTGGACCAGCACTATCTATTGAACACACTGTCTTTTTTTTCCCACTGGATGATTTTAGCTCCTTTGCAAAAGATCAATTGTTCATAGCTGTTGAGAATAGTTTTGACTATCCTGGGTTTTGTGTTATTCCAAATGCATTTGGAAATTGTTGTTTCTAACTCCATGAAGAATTGAGTTGGATATTTTATGGGAATTGCACTGAATCTATAGATTGCTTTAGAAAAGATGGACATTTCTACCATATTAATCCTGCCACTCCAAAAGCATGGGAGCTTTTTCTATCTTCTGAGTTCTTCTTTTATTTCTTTCTTCAAGAACTTAAAAGTTCTTGTCATACATATATTTTATTTGCTTTGTTAGAGCCATACCATGGTATTTTATTTTATTTGTGACTATTGAGGAGGGTGTCATGTCTTTTTCCATCTGTTTGTCTTTTGAGTAGAGGAAGACTACTGAAATGTTTGAGTTGATTTTATATCCAGCCACTTTGCTGAAGTTGTTTATCAGGTTTAGGAATTCACTGGTTTAACTTTTGGGATCATTTAGGTATACTATCATATCATCTGCAAATAGTGATATTTTGACATCTTACTTTTCAATTTATATTCTTCTGACATGCTTCTGTTGTCTATTTGGTTTGGCTAGGACGTCAAATACTATATAAAATCTGTAGGGGGAGTGTAGACAGCCTTGCTTACTCCTGGATTTTAATGGGATTGCTTCAAATTTCTTACCATTTAGTTTGATGTTGGCTACTGGTTTTTCATATATTGCCCTTACCATGTATAGGTATAGGCTTTGAACTCCTGATCTTTCCAAGACATTAGCATTCTAGGTGTGTTTTATTTTGTCAAAGGCTTCCTCAGCATTTAATGAGATGATCATGTGGTTTTATTTTTTGAGTTTGTTTATATAGGGGATTACATTGATAGATTCATATATTCAACCATCCCTGAGATGAAGCCTACTTGATCGTGATGGATGATCATTTTGATATGTTCTTGGATTTGGTTTGTGAGAATTTTATTGAGTATTTTGCATTTATATTCCAAAGGAAAATTGGTCTGGTTTTCTTTCTTTGTTGGGTCTTTGTGTAGTTGTGGTATAAGCATCATTGTGGCACCATAAAAGGAATTGGGTAGTGTTTCTTTTCCTATTATGTGGAATAATTTGGAGAGTATTGGTATTAGATCTTCTATTAAAGTCTGATTGAATTCTGCACTAAACACATCTATCTGGTCCTGGGCTTATTTTTTCTTTTTTTCTTTCTTTTTTTGTTGTTGGAAGACTTTTGAGTACTGCTTCTATTTCTTTAAGAGTTATGGGACTGTTTGGATGGTTAATTTGATCCTGATTTAACTTTGGTTCCCGTTTAGAAAATTGTCCATTTCCTCTTGATTTTCTAGTTTTGTGTATGGGCTTCTGTAGTAAAATCTAATGAATTTTTGAATTTTTTAATTTATTCAGTGTTGGTTGTTATGTCTCCCTTTCTATTTCTGATTTTGTTCATTTGAATACCATTTCTGTGCCTTATGGGTAGTCTGGCTAAGGGTTTATTTATCTTGTTGATTTTCTCAAAGAACTAACTCCTGGTCTTGTTGATTCTTTGTATAATTTTTTATAATTCTACATGGTTGATTTCAACCCTGAGTTTGATTTCTCCCTTCCATCTACTCTTTATGGGTATATTTGCTTATTTTTGTTTCAGAGTTTTAGGTAAGCTATCAGCCTGCTAGTGTATGCTTTCTCCAGTTTCGTTTTGGAGGTACTCAGAGCTATGAATTTTCCTCTTAGCACTGCTTTTATTGTGCGCCATAAGTTTGGGTATGATGTCCCTTCATTTTCATTAAATTTTAAATAGTCTTTAAATCTTTCTTTATGTATTCCTTGACCAAGTTATCACTGAGAAGAGCATTGTTCAGCTTCTATGGGTATGTAGGGTTTCTGAAATTTTTGTCATCATTAAAAACAAGTCTTAGTCCATGGAGATCTGATAGGATACATGCAGTTATTTCAATCTTCTTTTATTCGTTGAGGCATATTTTGTGACCATTTACATGGTCAATTTTGAAGGAGTTGACATAAGGTGCTTAGAGGAAGGTATATTTTTTTGTTTTAGGATGAAGTGTTCTATAGATATTTGTTAAATCCATTTGGTTCATAATGTCTGTTAGTTTTACTGTTTCTGTTTCCATGATCTATCCATTGATGAATGTGGACTGTTGAAATCTCCCACTATTATTGTGTGAGGTGCAATGTGTGCTTTGAGCTTTAGTAGTATGTTTTTATGAACGTAGGAACCCTTGCATTTGGAGCATAGATATGCAGAATTGAGATTTTTATCTTGGTGAATTTTCAATACTTTAAGGAGTATGAAGTGTCCTTCCTTATCTTTTTTGATAACCTTTGTTTGAAAGTCGATTTCATTTGATATTAGAATTCCATCTTGTTTCTTGGGACCATTTGCTTAGTAAATTGTTTTTCAGCCTTTTACATTGAATTAGTGTCTGTGTTTGTCACTGAGGCATGTTTCCTGTATGCAGAAAAATGTTGGGTCCTCCTTACATATCCAGTCTGTTAATTTGTGCCCTTTTATTGGGGAATAAAGTCCATTGTTATTGATAGATATTAGAAACCTGTGTTGATTTTTCCTGTTATTGTTGTTGTTAGAGGTGGAATTACATATGTGTGGCTGACTTCCTTTGGGTTAGTTGAAAGAAGATTACTTTCTTGCTTTATCTTGGGTGTGGTTTCCTTCCTGTGCTGAAGTTTTCCATCTATTATCCTTTGTAGGATTGGATTTATGAAAAGATATTGTGTAAATTGGTTTTGTCATGAAAGATTTCTCCATCTTTGTTCATTGAAAGTTTTCTGGATATAGTAGCCTGGGCTGGCATTTGTGGTTTCTTAGGATCTGTATGACATCTGCCCAGGATCTTCTAGCTTTCATAGTCTCTGTTGAGATATCTGGTTTGATTCCGTTAAGTCTGCTTTTGTACATTATTTTACCCTTTTCCCTTTCTGCTTTTAATATTCTTTCTTTGTTTTGTACATTTTCTGTTTTGACTATTATGTGACATCAGGAATTTCTCTTCTGGACTGATCTATTTGGAGTTCTGTAGGCTTCTTGTATTTTTACGAGCATATCTTTCTTTAAATTTTCTTCTATATTTTTGTTACGCTATTTACTGGCCCTTTAATTTGGAAATCTTTGCTCTCTTCTATACTTATTATTCTCAGGTTTGATCTTCTCATTGTATTCTGGGTTTCTTGAATGTTTTGAGTTAGGAGCTTCTTACATTTTGTGTTTTCTTTGACTGTTGTATCAATGTTTTCTATGATATCTTCTGCCCCTAAGATTCTCTCCTCCATTTCTTATAGTCTGTTTGTGATGCTTGCATCTATGACTCCTAATCTTTTTCCTAGGTTTCCTATCTCCAGGGTTGTCTCCTTTTGTGATTTCTTTATTTTTTTCTATTTCCAATTTTAGATCCTGGATGATTTTGTTCAATCCTTTCATTTATTTGTTCTTTTTTTTTCTTGTAATTCTCTAAGGGCTTCTACCTGTTTAGCTGTGTTGTTCTGTATTTCTTTAAGGGAATTATTTATAATATTCTTAAAATTCTCTAACATCACCATGAGTTGTGTTTTTAAATCACACTCTTGCTTTTCTCATGTGTTAGGATATATAAAACTTGCTGTAGAGGGGGCACTTGGGTTCTGATGATGCACTTATATGAGACTGTATCTTTCCCAGTGGTATCTGGGTCCAGAGTTCTTTGGAACTAGTTCAGCTCCAGGTGCAGGCAGGAACCCAAATGATCCTGTCCCAGACTGTTCCTTGCTTCCTGTGTCCTGAGGGCTCCATGTAGGACTCACAGAGAACAAATGGTGGTGTAACTGTGCTCTCAGGTGTTTCAGCACTTCTGGGGGAGCAGCTCTTCCTCATCAGGGTCTGGGTATAGAAAGATGTAGCACAAGGTCAGTTCTGAGTGCAGGTTAAATTTTTCATTTTCTCTGAGTAATGTGTAAATGTTTTCTATGGTATCTTCTGCAACTGAGATTCTCTTTTCTATCTCTTCTATTCTGTCGGTGATGCTTGCATCTATGACGCCCAATCTCTTTCTTAATTTTTTGTTTGTTTGTTTGTTTTTATCTCTAGGGTTGTCTCCCTTATGATGTCTTTGTTGTTTCTATTTTCATTTATAGATCTACATGGCCTTGCTCAATTTCTTCACCTGTTTGTGTTCTTCTGTAATTCATTAAGGGATTTTTGTATTTCCTCTTTTAGAGCTCCTGCCTGTTTACCTGTGTTGCCCTGTATTTCTTTAAAGGAGTAATTTATGTCCTTCTTATAGCCCTCTAGTGTCATCTTAGGATGGGGTTTCTTTAATCTGAATCCTGATTGTTTTTCCAGTGTGTTGGGGTATCTAGTACTTGCTGTAGTGAGAAAACAGGGTTCTGATAATGACAAGTAGCCTTGGTTTTTGTTGCTAAGGTTTTTATGATTGCCTCTTACCATCTGTTTATCTCTGGTGTCAGTTGGTCTTTCTGTCTTTGAGTGGAGCCTGTCCCTCCTATGAGACTGTGGGCCTGTGAAATCAGGAGTGACAGTGCTCCTGAGAAGCCAGCTCTCTCTGCATGGGATTTGGGCCCTGTGAGCTGTGCCACAGTGTTAATTATGGGCCACAAAGAAAGTCTGGGAAGATCTTATTTCCTGTTGCTCAGTGGTTCCTGAGCCCTGTGGTTTCCTGGCAGGTACCTCTTTGGTGCTCATCTCACCTGTAAGCTTAGGGGTACATCACTCCTGGGGGTCCAGCTCTCTCAGAGCAGGATTTGATTCATGAGAACTGTGCCACAGTGTTAACTCTGGGAGGAAAGAGAGCCTGAAAGTATCCTGACCCCAGCTTCTCTGCAACTCCTGGTCCATGTGTGATCCTGTCTGGTCTGTTTTGCCAGGTATTGACTAGGAGAAACATTTCTCATGTTTTTTTTATAGTAGAAGTTTTTTGTTAATCATTTGTGCATGCTTGTAAAACCCACAGTATTCAATTCATATCTTCTCCTCACCCCTTACAAATAATCACTGCAATACCTACTTCAGAGGTAAGGAAAATTAGAATTACATCAGCTGGTTAGAGTTTGTCTACTTTGGAGGCTAACCATGCTTTTTTTTTTTCAATTAAAATTGTGAACAGATAACCTCTGATAAAGTTTTTAATAAGGAAAATCACAATGACATCACTAGAGGTTAAACTCATCTACATCAGGATTCCAGTAATGCTCAAATGCATTGCACATAACCTGTGTTAACCAGTTTCACACTGACTGCTCAAAACTGATTTGTAGGCTTATTAAAAATATATAGTCTAGCCTGAGGGTCTGACAGAAAAAGCCTTTAAGGTTCAAGAATTCATAATTTTACCAAGTCTTCTGGCTTTAAAGGGCTGTATTTGAGAACCATCTCATTAGACTTTGCCTTTAGAACAAAAATTGGTTCAATAAGCTTTTTAATCAGAGTAGAATAATACATCTTTGGAGAAAACATTGATAGAAAAATACTGAAATGTACTTTTATTGAATACTTTGAAAGAAACAGCCAAATAGATGTCAAAGTTCTGACTTTATTATTTATATGAAAAGTTTCACAGTGAAAGATAGGGTCACTTTGTTTTTTTAAAAAATAAGTCCAATCAGTAATCAAAGCTAATACATTCTTCAGCAAATAACTAGATCTTCTCAGAAGTCTGAATTACCATTTGGTTGAAGATCTGAAATTCATACTTCAGAGAAAGAATTAGAAAAATTTCAGTTGTGCTTTCTATAGAGGAGAACCCAACTTAAAGCTGCCCAGCACTGCAAACAGAAGAACTACCTTCTGACAGGTCATGCATGCATGTTTAAATAACTGGCTGGTGATATGCAGGTGAATGTGTGTTTGTGTGTGTGTGTGTGTGTGTGTGTGTGTGTGTGTGTGTGTGTGTGTGTGTGTGTAGGTACACATGTGTATGGAGGTGAAAGGTCAACCCAAGCACCCTTCACCAAGTGTTTAAATGCAGGATTTCTTATTGGCCTGGGGTTTGCCAATAGGACTGGGTTGTCTGGCAAGGGATTCTCAGTGATCCCCATGTCTACCTCTCCCTATCATGCCATGCCTCATGCTTGCCTATTTACATGTAAGTGACCTTGTGTTCTATGTATGCAATCAATTTTTTCAACATGGCGACAAGATAGAAACAATGGTATATGAAATACAAATGATATAAAACATAATTATAAAGATATATTAATCCCCAAATAGTAGCAAACTTAAACTCTCCTTGGCAAGGCTTCTTACTAGCTAAGAGGTATAAGAATACAGAGGAAAAACTTGATTCACATAACATGCTGTACATTAATTCTTTGTAAATATTCTTCTCTATATATGTCTGTAACACCTAGACATCTAGAATATAATTAAATGCCTTATGTTTCCATGGTAACTCATATTTCATAAAATGTGCTCGACTGAAAAGTACTGATAAAGCTTCTTGTAAAAAGGAAGCAATGGGGCTATTTTTCTATTGTCAAAATGTTGAAGTTAAAAGAAAACTTTATAAATGTCAGCAAGACAGAAAATTATATCTTAAAAATACGATCACCTTAACTTAACAGAGTACTCATAAGGAAGTATCACAGGCAGAGTATTATACTCCACAAATGTATCATCTCACCAACTGGGGACTGGGAGCTTGAGACTGGAAGTCAGAGGGAAGAGCCTACTCCAGATTGCCTTCTGCATAGTAGACATTCTGCAGCTGTGATTCTACAGTCTTTAATCAATATATCTTTCCATATCCAAATTTGATCTTTTTGTAAAAATACAAATCACTTTAACTTGGTTACAGAACTCAACTCTTTAAAGAACCTAATACCAAATAAAGTCATATTCTGTGATGGTTACAATTTTAACATGTTTGGTGTGTGTGCCCGTGCAAACATACGTGCACACACACTCATGCACATACAAGGGAGAAAGTAGCCTACTTCAACTCTTAAGCATATATAATAGAACTAATGCTGTATGTTTAAGTATCCAACTTAAAGTCTGTTAAGGCAATGGTGGTGGCACATGCCAGGGATTGCAAGGCATAGTCAGATTGATCTGTGAGTATGGGGCTAGCATGGCCGACCAAGAACCTAGGGAGGGTTCTATGACAGACATCTAGGGTCACACAGAGAAACTCTACCCCCAAAGAAACAAAAATATTTAAAGATATATCACTGCAATGTTTGTCCATCTGGTCATTTTAGATTCATAAATAATCACAGCATTCAACAAAAATTAGTTATAATAGCCATTATGGTTCCACTCAGTGATTTTACAAATATCGGAGATACGGTGTCTTTGAACATGAAGCATTTATTTCATATAAGAATATAAACTGTATTACTTTTTTGTTTGTGTGTGTGAGTGAGTGTGTGAGTGTGTGTGTGTGTGTGTGTGTGTGTGTGTGTGTGTGTGTGTGCATGCACCTGAATGTGTTTAGAGGCCAAAGGACAACTTACAAGAGTCAGTTTCTATAGAAACCATAATGATTTATTCAATAGAACTGAGGTCATCAGGCAGAGTGGAAAGTGCTTTTTAACTGCTGAGCCATATTGTCTATCTGAACATCAAGCTTTTAAATATGGACACATCAGGTTATATGTATACATTTGTGCTTATATACATATATAAATACATACACTATATATGTACACATATGTGTAACAATACTTATGGAGGCTATTAATTTGAGAGAAAGATAGGTAACATGGGAAGGGTTGAAGAAAAAAAGAATGGAGATAAATAAAATTATATTTTAATTAAAAATGTATTAGGAATTGGAGAGTTGTCTCAGCAACTGAAAGCACTGATTGCTCTTCCAGAGGACCAGAGTTTAATTCCCCAGACACATGGCAGCTCACAACCATCTGTACTTCCAGTCCCAGATGATCTTCTGCTTTTTTTTTGACTCCACAGGTAAAGCAAGCATGTAGTAAACAGATATAGATTTGTGCAAAACACATACACATAAAATTAAAAAAATATTATATTAAAAAATAAAATGTTTTGCCTACACAATGATCAAAGAAGGATGAAGTACATTGACTTGTCATTTATTATTTATAATTTATAGCCAAGATCAAATCACTCAGCGACTCAGAGATAACTGGCAGATGACTGGCACAGATAATGACAAAGAGCAGCAGAAGCTAGATGACACAGTTTTCTCTTTTTACTGTGTATGATTCCATTTGATGTAGTAGAACCTTAAGTGTGTTCCCAACAGTAAGCATCCATTTATTTATGTATTTTATAGCTTTTGTAGTTATAACAGGACTGAATCATTTTTTACTGCCCTTAACCTCCAGATCCCCCCCTTGTTCTCAGATGCATGTCATCTCTCCTTTAATACAACCATCTAAAACTTTTCCCCCTTCCTGTGTTTATAAGTCTATTGCTATAGATCTTGTTCAGAGACTGCTCAGGTAGCTATTTTGGGAGATTTCAGGGAGTGGGCTTCTAATCCTTCTAGGAGAGACAACCTCACAGAAAACGTCCTGTTTCTCTGGCTCTTGCAATGTTTCTGCAAGTCCTCTTCTTGAATGATCTCTGAACATTAGGTTCAGGCCTTTGCTGTAAATATACTAGTCGGAACTTCGATAGCTAACTCTGAATTTTGATCTGTTGTAGTCTCTGTAATGTGGTTTCAATAAAGGTCTTTGCTTGTTATATAGACCTTGACAGGGGATGAGAACTACACTAAATATTTATTATGGAGTTAGAGATTCTACTAGTTTAGCAAATTGACAGTTGTAGGCTCTCCTAATAGAACCACAGCCTTACCATTCCTGAGTAGTTGACTAGCTTTCCAATACCAAGAAAGATTTCCCTATAGCTGATGAGGACCTTAAATCCAATTAGAGAACCATTGGTTACTTTTAAGATATGTGTATCATTATTGTAGCCTTAGAGTTTTAGCGCATTGATGTTTTGATTCTCCAAAGTAACTAAAAATGGCACTCCTTAAAGTAACTAACTATACTGTAAGCTGAGATTGATAGTTTATAGTAATGCATTTTAATTTTACCATAAAAATGGGTCACCCATGGCAATAAATGTGCCAAACAAAATATTAAATAAAATTACCAACATTAGTACTGAGATAATGTAGAATGAAGAAACAGGTAGAATTAGAAGCTGGAAGGAGGAGGATCAAGAGACCAAAGAAATAAAAGGAGAAGAGCTTAAAGGAGAGGAGAGAATTGGCAATGGAGTGGAGTGGGAAGAGTGTGGAGGAGGGAAAGAAGAGAAAGGAAGAGATATAATGGCAGTATTTACTATTCTTCTACAGATCATTCTTACAGTGGACAAAACATTTCATTATGAAAAGGAATAGAAAAAAAACTGGATATTTTCTGAAGGAGTTATTTCGAAAGGGGTTCATAATTTATTTACAAATATATTAACTTGCATTATTTTAAAGAATCTAAATTAAGTCAAGCAAACAATAGAAGTTTTTATTATTTTTTTCTCAAATCATAACCACATAAAATTACAAATGACTCTTTTTTAAACACCTTCTTCTTATCGTCCACTTTTTCTCCATTTACCTTCCACCATTCTGTCTTTAGTTCTCAACTTCTCACTTTTTGCCACCCAGCACTTCCTTCTCCATGGGTTAATTCTTAAAGAAAGCTTACTGATACAACACAAGTTATGTATTTTGCAGTTCCTTTTTATTTTGGCTTTGTTCCAAAAAAGTTCAATTCTTTAACTTAGGGTTACAGGAATAGTATATAGTTTTTTAAAAATTCAAAATGTTTAAAATTATTTAGAATTATATTTTTATACATCTTAGAGGAGCCTATATATTCACTCAACTGCCAATAACCATTATACCCACACTGACACTGAATGCACACTTGTAAACACTGACATATCCTTTTCACTCCATCTGAATGCACACACACTTGTAAACATTAACATATCTTTTTTATTCCATAAGACTGCCAACTTATCAATACTTTCATACATTTTACTGCTACAAAAGGAGTTCATGGTACATCATCCCGGAGTGCTTGGAACAGCACTTTCTCCTTTCCATTTATATTACACCAACCACCTTGTGTATCTGAATGATGAAAAATAAAATTTTAACTGACTTACAACTTTTAAAGAAAGAGTATCTCAAGAAAAGAAATTTGGAAATGTGTGAAGTGTGCTCTTATGAATTAGTTTCCAAATGTAAGCAAATCAGGATGAGTTAGACAATTAACATGGATCTGGGTATATTGTAACTACATTCACGGACACACAGAAAGACAGACAGTCTCTCTCTCTCTCTCTCTCTCTCTCTCTCTCTCTCTCTCTCCTCTCCCCCCTTTCTCCTCTCTATGCCTATAAAAAAGATTCTGAAATATTCATTAGCACTCAACTGTAAATTCATTCACACTGAGCATCTCACTAGAATGAGTGTTTACATGAAAGGTTTCTAAATTCAGATGGGAGCCACTGTGAATTTCATTAAAAATTCATATCAACAGAGTAAGCACACACACACACACAGAGAGAGAGACAGAGAGAGAGAGAGAGAGAGAGAGAGAGAGAGAGAGAGAGAGGAAGGAATAGGACTTTGATCCAACTCCTAAAAACCTGTCAGTATTTATAGAAAGCTAAAATGCTACTTTAATTCCTGTAAAATCCTCAGATGTAACCAAATGTAACATTTGAAAGTAACTTAAGGCTCCAACAATCTACCAAATGTGACCATATACACATTCAGCTTCTCTCTGTTTTATTAATTAAATTTTTATTGAATATTCTTTGTATTTTCATTTTAAATGTTATCCCCCTTCCCCCACTCCCAACCCTCTCCCTTGCTTCCATAAAGTTGCTCCCTCTCCCAACCACCCTCTACACCTCAGAGCCTTGGCATTCCCCTATGCTGGGAAAACACACCTTCACTGAACCTGAGGCCTCTTCTCCCATTGATGCCAGACAATGCCATCCTCTGCTATATATGCATCTTGAGCCATGGGTCTCTCAGTGTGTGCTCATTGGGTGGTGTTTTAGTCCCTGAGAACTCTGGAGGGTTTGGTTGGTTCATAATATTGTTTCTTCCATGAGGGTGCAAAACCTTTCAGGTCCTTTAGTCTTTTCTCTAGTTTTCATTGGGGTCCCTTTGTTCACTCCGATATTTAGCTGCAAGCATCTTCAACTGTATCAGTATGACTCTGGCAGAGCCTCTAAGGAGGCATACATATTTGGCTTCTGCCAGTAAGCACTTCTTGACATCAGCAATAGTGCTTGGATTTGGTGACTGCACATGGGATGGATCCCCAGGTAAGGCAATCTCTGAATGATCTTTTTCTTCAATTTATGATCCTCTATTTGTTCTGTATTGCCTCTTGTGAGTGTTTTGTTCTTATTTTTAAGAAGGACTGAGACATCCACATTCTGAACTTCCTTCTTTATGAGTGTCATAAAGTCTGTCAATTGTTACTTATGTATTCAGAGATTTTGGGGGCTAGTACCTGTTTATCAGTGAGTGCATACCATGTTTGTTCTTTTGTAATTGGGTTACCTCACACAGAATGATAGCTTCAAGTTCCATCCATTTGCATAGGAATTTAATAAGTCATTGTTTTTTTAACAACTTTATTTTAAGAAACAAAGATAAATTTACAGATTTTAAGCATTTTTTTGCATAAAAGTATATAATATATTTTTGTCAGTACTTGGTTTTTTTTTTAAAGGCTTGATAGTATGATCAAGATCCCACCAGTTACAATGAGCATAAAGTACATGTAAAACAAGATGCAACCTGGAAATAGTCAAAGTTTTCTTGGTGTGTAAAGATTTTTTTTTTTTTTTAACAATGAGCAGACAGTACATGTAATACAGGGTACAACCCGGAATTTGTCAATGTGTTCTTGGTGGGTAAGGATTGAGCATGACTATCTTGTTTTGTTTTGTTTTCTTCTTTTCATGGAATTCATACAGTCTGTGAGTTGTTTCTGGGGCAGTGCGAGCCTCTCTGGTTAGCTTTCCATTATCAGTGACTGCATACTATGTCTGTTCTTTTCTGACTGGGTTATCTCACTCAGGATGATATTCTCTAGATGCAGCCATTTTCTTAAGAATTTGGTTAAGTCATTGTTTCTGGTGGCTGAGTAGTATTCCATTGTATAAATGTACCACAATTTTTGTATCCATTCATCTTCTGAAGGACATCTGGGTTCTTTCCAGCTTCTGGCTATTATAAATAGAGCTGCTATGAACATTGTGGTGCATATATCTTTGTTGTGTATTAAAGTGTCTCTGGGGTATATGCCCAGAAGTGGAATAGCTGGGTCTTCAGGTAGTACTATGTCCAATTTTCTGAGGTATCGCCAGACTGATTTCCAGAGTGGTTGTATTAGTTTGCAACCCCACCAACAGTGGAGAAGTGGTCCTCTTTGTCCGCAACCTCGCCAGCATCTGTTGTCATCTGAGTTTTGGATCTTGGTCAATCTGACTGGTGTGAAGTGGAATCTCAGGGTTGTTTTGCTTTGCATTTCTCTGATGGCTAAGGATGTCCAGCACTTGCTCATATATTTCTCAGCCATTCGATATTCCTCAGCTGAGAATTTTTTGTTTAGCTCTGTACCCCATGTTTTAATAGGGTTGTTTGATTCTCTGGTGTCTAGCTTTTTGAGTTCTTTGTATACCTTGGATATTAGGCCTCTATCTGATGTGGAGTTGGTAAAGAGTCATTGTTTTTAAAATCTGAGTAGTACTCCACTGTGTAAATGTACCACACTTTCTGTATCCATTTCTCTGTTGATGGACATCTGAGTTCTTTGCAGCTTCTGACTAGTAGAAATAAGACTGCTATTTATAAAAATGAACATGGTAGAGCATGTGTCCTTGTTATATGTTGAAGTGTCTTTTCTGTATATGCTCAGGAATGGTATAGCTGTGTCCTCAGGTAGTACTATGTACAATTTTCTGAGGAACCTCCAGACTGATTTCCAGAGTGGTTGAACCAGCTTGCAATCCCACCAACAATGGAGGAGTGTTCCTCTTTCTCTACACCCTTGCTAGGATCTGCTGTCACCTGAGTTTTTGATCTTAGTCATTGTGGCTGGTATATTGCATTTTCCTGATTATGAAGGATGTTGAGCATTTTTTCAGGTGCTTCTTAGCCATTTGGTATTCCTCAGTTGAGAATTGTTTAGCTCCCATTTTTAATAGGATTATTTTAATAGGATATTTATTTTTTATTTTTAATAGGATTATTTGATTCTTTGAAGTCAATTTTTTGAGTTCTTTGTATATATTGTATATTAGCCATCTATCAGACATAGTATTGATAAAGATTCTTTCCCAATCTGTTGGCTGTTGTTTTGTCTTCTTGACAGTGTCCTTAGCCATACAGAAACTATGCAATTTCATGAGGTACCATTTGTTGATTCTTGATCTTAGAGCATAAGCTATTGGTGCTCTGTTCAGGAAAATTTCTCCTATGACTATGTGTTATAAGCTCTTCTCTACTCTCTTTTCTAATAGTTTCAGTGTACCTGGTTTTATGTGAAGGTCATTGATCCACTTGAAATTGAGCTTTGTACAAGGAGATAAGAATGGATCGATTTGCATTCTTCTGCATGCTGACTGCCAGTTAAACCAACACCATTTGTTCAAGATGCTGTCTTTTTTTCATTGAATACTTTTAGCTCCTTTGTCAAAGATCAAGCAAATATAGGTTTGTGGGTTTGTTTCTGGGTGTTCAGTTCTGTTCCATTGATCTACCTGCCTGTTTTTGTACCAATACCATGCAGTTTTTATTGCAATTAAGCTGTAATGCAGCTTGAGGTTAGAGATGGCGATTCTCCTTGAAGATCTTTTATTGTTGAGAATAGTTTTTGCTATCCAGAGGTTCCCCCCCCCAGGAATTTGCAAATTTCTCTTTCTAACTCTATAAAGAATTGAGTTGAAATTTTGGTGGAGATGCATTGCATCTGTAGATTGCTTTTTACAATGTTGATCCTTCTAATCCATGAGCATGGAAGATTTTTCCATCTTCTGACATCTTCAAATTCCTTTTTCAGAGATTTGAATTTCTTGTCATACAGGTCTTTTACTTGCTTAGTTAGGGTCACAAAAAGATTTTTCATATTGTTTCTGACTATTGTGAAGGGTTTTCTTTCCCTAGAAAAGCCCCCAAATATAATTCTATCTCTAACAACAAAAATAACAGAAAACAGCATTCACTATTCCTTAATATTTCTTTACATCAGTGGACTCAATTTCCCAATAAAAAGACATAGACTATCAGACTGGACACCTAAACAGGATCGAGAATTTTGCTGTATACAGGAAAATTATCTCAGGAATAAAGAGAGACAATACTTCATAGTAAAATACTGGGAAAAAAATTGGCAAATAAATGGTCCCAAGAAACTAGTTGAAGTAGCCATTCTTATATCAAAAAAAAAAAAAAATCATACAAAAGTTGTCAAAAAAGAGATATAAAAGGACACTTTTTATTCATCGCAGGAAAAAAATCTATCAAGATGAGAACTCTCAATCCTTAACATCTATGCTTCAAATACATGGGCACCCAAATTTATAAAAGAAATCCTACTAAAGCTCATACCACATATTACACCACACACGGTAATAGTGGGGGACTTCAACAACTCATTCTCATCAATGAACAGATTATGGAAGCAGAAACTGAACAGATACACAGTGAAACTAACAGAAGTTATGAACCAAATGGATTTACCAGACATCTATAGAACAGTCAGCTTCTTTGGAGGAACAGCTCAGAAGCTGGAGAGTGACAACTTTCCAGAAGAGAATTGCTGCAGATGTAATCTTACTTTTATTCTCCCATTGTCAGTGATTGCTAGTCTTGGAGAATCATTTATAAAACCCCTACGTGCAAAGTCTATGGGTGATTTATGAATTGGGGCCACCGTGGAGCACCTGGAGATCCATCATGCCTAGATTTGTATTAGCAATAATGAATTCCAGTCAATGATCAAAGTCAGTGCAGTGTCCTCCAAATGGCCTGAGAAGCTGCTGACCCTCTGGCTGTCATCAACTCTCTGCTTTTTATCTGAGTCTAATCATATAGTCTCTCTTTTCTTTCCTTTATGATAGAAAAATACTGTACTCTACAGAATAATAAAATATAAATTAGCTTTCAGGTTCTACTTTCTTGATTTTTGCTCTGGCTCCTAACTCTCAGTGTTCTTCTGTGGTCTTTCATTTTTATGCCTGAAATTGTCCTGTACAGCTGAAAAGATATGGATGTGTTCCAAGACAGAGACACACTCTGAGAGTTTGTGGCTGTACAAACTATACATAGTACCCTTCCAAGGTCCCAGATACCATTGCTCTCTGTTCACTGGGGCTGTTCAGTTCACCTTATTACACATGAGACTGTAGGCTACTGTAATCTAGGGGTAAAGATTCATGTATGTAAACATATCTTAATATAGAATACAAATTGTTTGAAATTTTTCTATATAAATTAAAAAATATATAGTGTTTACTAGTGGGCAGTCCTTAGCTGCAGGAAGCTTAGAGATCAGCAGTTGTTCTTGTGAATTGATAGCTGAAGGAGGAGTCAATCTGTGTGTGGTTTACAGGAGAATGGCCCTCAGAGGCTCATATGCTTGAATGACTGTTCCCCATTTGAAAGGTGTGTTAACAGGGGCTGGCTTTGAGGTTTCAGAGGACTCCTTTGTTTGCAGTGTGCTCTCTACCTCCTGCTGGTGGAGCATGATGTGAACTCCTCTGCTTTTGCTCCACTGTCATATATTTAATGACTTTTTTTTCTTCTTAAATCACCTGGGTTATGCTTTTTTTATCACAACAGTAAAAAAGTGACTAAGACAATATGGATGACTAGCACATCTCCATGTCCCATTTAGATGCTATGTACTTAGGCTATACTAAATCAAGTTGTACAAGTCCCTGATAATAATTAACTTTAGCTTACTAAACTTTTGGGGTATACAAATTTATAATTTTATCTCTTTTTGATGACTCAGAACTTATTCTTCGAGCAGTTGTATATGAGTATTTTCCCTCTTCTGTTTTTAGAATATTTTTAGAGTTGTGGAAAGATAGCCCAATCTTTGCAAGCAGGTATTCATGTGCTGTTCCTTCAGCAGAGCACCTGAATCCAGTTCTCAGCCCCTACACTGGATAGATCAAAATGACTGCAGCTCCATGGGGTCCCATGCCTTCGCTGGTCCTTGTGCTCAAGTTCACAGTCGCAAACACACACACACACACACACACACACACACACACACACATTCACACGAGGTTTAATGAGAGAGTTTGTGGGCAAAGCTCTTGTCACAGAAACCTGGCAGCTTTTCAATCCTCAGAAGCTATGTAAAAGTGACAGAAGAGAATTAATTCCACAGAGTTATTCTTTCACCTCTACACACAAGCTGTGGCACATAATAAGTAAATTCCCATGTAAATGCATCCTATAGACACATGCAGTCATAATGACAATGATGGTTGGATAAAACTTTTATCAAAACCTTCTTAACATTTTTAGCTTTTCTTAAGACATAAGACAGAAAGCAGGAATAAAACTGCTCCTACCCCCTTAGGAGTCTGAGGATCACTGCTCTGTCCAAAACCTGCCCCTCTTAAGGTCTCCAGGGACAGCAGCAAGCACAGAGCTGTCACTTTCCATGATAACAATGAATTCCAGAAAGCAGCCTGAAGAAATTGCCTAAGGCCATTTTACAGGGCTGTTTATTTTTTCAGAAGGAGGAATACACTCTAAAATAGGCATAGAAAGCATAGTGGGGTAAATGTGTAAGCGCCCAGTCTGGCCATTTATTATCACCATCAGATGCTATGAGCATTATACAATTGTGTGTGTATACTGGTAAAACAGGCAGCATACAGCTTTGCTTAGTACAGCCCCACCACAAATGTCTAAATGGCATAAAACACTATGCTGTGATGACAGCAGCTAAGTCACTAGGGGAAGGGATGCTCTCAGCCTCATTATCTTCAGGGAGAATCATCATCCACACCGTCCTCCCTTGATTGAGATGTTGTTATATAGAACTTAGGGCACCTTCTTTCCTCCATCCTTTCTGTATCCCTCTGCTCAGAATCTTGTCTCTACTTCCTTACAGTTCTGACTTTTCTGTTGTGTTGTCTTCTTCTTGACTGTCTCACTTCCAGAAGTTTATTTATTTTCTTGCCATCATTCTCCCATTTGTTCTTTTACTTATATTACTTCAAGTATTAGTTTTTTTCCCTTTCCTGTTTTATCTCTTGATTATATTTTATGCTGCCAAAGAAAACCCCAACCTTTAGAGTAATAAACTGTGATCCTGGGGGAGATTTTATTAAAAAGCCCAGAATTATCTTAGAAAATTATTTTTTTTTGGACAGAGCAAATGGGATACTCCCCTCAACCGTTAAGAATCTAGGGACTGAGAAAACCATTTTTAAATGGATTCGAAAATTCCATGGATACATCTCAGATAATATAAGACAATAGGAAAAATAATTATCAACTATAAGAATTATGAGAATATTATGAAAACAAATTTTAAATATTTGGGGAAAATGAGAACAGTCTTGTCTATGGAGAAAAATAACATTAGAATTGAAACAGCCATAGCTGCAAGTGAGGCTGGACAGAACTGAGCTCTCCATCTCCTTTGTTTTAGAGCACCAATGATCCTCCCTTCCTCCTTCCTTCTCTCTGCCTCTCTTTGCCTCTGTCTCTGTCTCTGTCTCTGTCTCTCTCTCTCTCTCTCTCTCTCTGTGTATGTGTGTGTGTGTGTGTGTGTGTATGTATGTCCCAAATGACTGAATTTTATTAACTCAAATATGATTTTTTTAAAAAAAGGTAGAAAGTTTAAATAAAACTATTAGGATGAGTACTGTATTATTAGTCTGTTTTTTGTTTCTTTATTGTTTTGTTGTTGTTGTTGCTGCTGCTGCTGTGAAAACCACTGTAATTAGCAGCAACTTGGGGGGTGTACAGAATCATTGCATATATGTCTTGATCACATTCCATCATTGAGGAAATGAGGGTACTGTGGTGATTTGAATGAGAATGGACCTCATAGGTGCATATGTTTGAATAATTGGTTTCAAGTTGGTGAAACTGTTTCAGAGATGTGGTCTTATTGAAGGTAGTGGAGTGTCCTGCCTGCAGAGAACTGAGCACCCAGGGGAGACTCAGAAGTTGTCTCCCTACAAAGACCAAGGGCCTCTGTCTGCACCCAGAGCTAGTGCTGGCCCATTCCCATTGGAACTCACAGACTGTCTATAGAGAGCTGAAAACTGATCAGAACTGGTGGCCTGCCAGCAGTTTGCTGAGCACACTGAAGAGCCGCAGGAGGGCAATCACTCCTCAGCTGAATGGTAAGTTCTCTTCTCACTGTTTATCCAAGGAGAGGCCACTCAGAACACACAGGGCACAGGTGGAGGTGCTTCCTGGGAGCACACATTTCCAGCCCAAGGCCAGATTCCTCGATCTAGTTTCATGAGGACTGGGTACTGCCTTTGGAACTCCCAGCCTAACCAGAGAGCCTAACACCCAGAAACAATCTCCCTTTGAAGATCCACAGGAGAGAATAGCTCCAGTAAGATACAACAAGATTATCTACAATCTCAGATAACAAGATTGCAAGAGGTAAGCACAAGAATCTAGAAAACAGAAACCAAGACAACCTGGCAACATTAGAACCAGTTCTCCCAACCACGCAAATAGTGGATTTCACAACTCACCAGAAAAATAAGATTCACACTTAAAACCATACTTCATAATGATGATGGAGATCATTGAGAAGCACATAAATAACATACTTAAAGAAATAAGGAAAGCCAGGAGAACAACAAGCAAACAAGTTGAAACCCTTAAGGAGGAAACACAAAACTCACTTAAAGAGCTAAAGAAAAGCATAAAAATGGGTGAAGGAAATAAAAACAGAAATAGAAACAATGAAGAAATCACAAAAGGAGACAACTGTGAAATTAGAAGACCTAGGAAAGACATTGGGAGTCATACATGCAAGCATGACCAACAGAATAAAAGACATGGAGGAGAGAACCTCAGGAGCAGAAGATAACTTAAAAATCATTGACACACAGTCAGAGAAAATGGAAAAATCAAAAAGATTCTAACCATAAACATTCAGAAAATCCAGGGTCAATGAGAAGACCAAACCTAAGAACAATAGGTGTAAAAGAAAGCAAAAACTCCCAACTAAAAGGCCCAGTAAACGTCTTCAGCAATATTATAGAAGAAAACTTCTCTAATATAAAGAAAGATGACCACGAACATACAAGAAGCCTACAAAACCCCAAGTAGATTTGACCAGAAAAGAAATTCCAGACACATAATAGTCAAAACAATGAATGTTAGAAACAAAGAAAGAATACTAAAAGCAGTCAGGGAAAAGGGATAGGTAACATATAAAACCAGACCAATCAGAATTACACCAGACTTTTCTACAAAGACAATGAAAAGCAGAATATTCTGGACCGACATCATACTGACCCTAAGAGAACACAAATGCCAGCCCAGGATACCATATCCAGCAAAACTCATACTTACCATAGATGGGCAAACCAAGATATTCCAGGACAAAAGCAAATTTACACAATATATGTCCACAAACCAGCACTACAAAGAATATTAGATGGAAAATTCTACTATAAAAAGAAAAACTTCACCATAGGAAGATCAAGAAACTAATCTTCTTGAAACAAACACCAAAAAGGAAAAACATACAAACATAATTCTACCTCTAACAACAAAAATAGCAGGAAACAACAATCACTATTCCTTAATATCTATTAAAATCAATGAATTCAATTCCCCAGTAAAAAGACATAAACTATCAGACTAGGTACGTAAACAAGATACAGCATTTTGCTGCATATAAGAAACTCATGTCAGCAAAAAAGGCAGGCACTAACTTAGAGTTAAAAGGTTGGGGAAAAATTTTTCCTAGCAAATGGTCCCAAGAAATAAGCTAAAGTACCTATCCTAATATTGAATAAAATAGATTTTCAACCAAAAGTCATGAATAAAAAGGAAGGACACTTTTTACTCATCAAAGGAAAAATCTATCAAAATGAAATCTCAATCCTCAACATTTATGTTCCAAATACAAGGGCACCCATATTTATAAAAGAAATCCTACTACAGCTCAAACCGTACATTGCATCACACACAATAATAGTGGGATACTTCAACACTACACTTTCATCAATGGAAGATCTTGGAAAAAGAAACTGAACAGAGACACAGAGAAACTAGCAGGAGTTATGAACCAAATAGATTTAATGGACATATATAGAATATTTCATTCTAAAACAAAAAATATATACCTTCTTCTCAGCACCTCATGGCTCCAAAATTGACCATTTAGTTGGTCACAAAAGAGGGCTCAACAAATTGAAGAACATCAAAATAATACCATGATTTCTATCAAATCTCCATGGACTAAGGCTGTTCTCCAATAACAAAAAAAATCAACGAAAAGCCCACATACACATGAAAGAAAGCCTTACAATGCTCTACTAAATAAAAGCTTGGTCAAGAAAGAAATAAAGAAAAAATAAAAGACCTTTTAGAAGTTAATAAAAATGAATGCACAACATAAAAAAACTTATGGGATGCAAAAAAAGCAGTGCTAAGAGGAAAACTCATAGCTCTGAGTGTTGACAAAAAGAAACTGGAGAGAGCATTCATTAACACCTTGACAGCATACCTAAAAGCTCTAGAACAAAAAGAAGCAGATATACTAAAGAGAAGTAGAGGGCAGGAAATAATCAAACTCAGAGATAAAATCAACCAAACAGAAACAAAAAGGACTATACAAAGAATCAACAAAACCAAGCACTGGTTCTTTGAGAAAATCAACAAGATTGATAAACCCTTAGCCAAACTAACTAGAATATGAAGAGAGAGTATCCAAATTAACAAAATCAGAAATAAAAGAGGGGGCATAACAAAAGAAACTGAGGAAATTCAAGAAATCATCCAATTCTACTGCAAAAGCGTATACTTAACATAACAAGAAAATATTAAAAAATGGACAATTTTTTAGACAGATACCAGATATAAAAGTTAAATCAGTGTCATATAAACCATCAAAATAGCCACATAACTCCTAAAAAAAATAGAAGCAGTCATCAAAAGCCTCCCCCCACCCCCCAAAAAAAATTTCAGGACCTCATGGGTTTAGTGCAAAATTTTATCAAACTATCATAGAAAAACTAATACCAATACTCTCCAAACTATTCCACAAAATGGAAATAGAAGGAATACTACCCAACTCCTTATTCAAAGCCACAATTATACACATCCCTAAAGCACAGCAAGACCCTACAAAGAAAGAGAAATTTAGACCAATTTTCTTCATGAATATGGATGCAAAAATACTCAATAAAATTCTTGCAAACTGAATCCAAGAACACATCAAAATGATCATTCACCATGATCAAATAGGCTTCATCTCAGGGATGCAGGGATGGTTCAATATATAGAAATCCACCAATGTAATTCACTAAATAAACAAACTCAAAGAACAAAAATCCACACGATCATATTTCCAGATGCCGAGAAAGCATTTAAAAAAAATTCAACACTCCTTTCTGTTAAAAGTCTTGGAAAGGCCAGGAAAAGGCTCATACTTAAACAAAGTAAAAGCAATATTCAGCAAAACAATAGCCAACATCAAACTAATTGTTGAGAATTTTGAAACAATCCCACTAAAATCAGGGAAGAAAGAAAGCTGTCCACTCTCTCTTTACCTATTCAATATAGTACTGAAAGTACTAGCCAGAGCAATCAGATAGCAAAAAGAGTTCAAAGGGATACAAATTGGACAGGAAGAAGTCAAAACATCACTATTTGCAGATGATATAATAGAATACTTAAGTGACGCCAAAAATTCCACCAGAGAACTTTTACAACTGGTAAATACCTTCATCAAAATGGATGGATATAAAATTAACTCAAACAAATCAGTAGCCTTCCTCTACTTGAAGGACAAACAGTCTGAGAAAGAATTTAGAGAATCTGCACCCTTCACAATAGTCACAAACAATATGAAATACCTTGTTGTGACACAAACTAAGCAAGTGAAGAACCTGTATGAAAAGAACTTCAAGTCTCTGAAGAAGGAAATTGAAGAAGATGGAAAAACTCAGAAGATGAAATTATCTCCAATGCTTATGGATTGGAAGGATCAGCATAGTAAAAATGGCCATCTTTCCTAATCCAATCTACAGATTGAATGCAATCCTCATTAAAATTGCAACTCAATTCTTCAGTTGAGTTAGAAAGACCAATTTACAAATTCATTTGGAATAACAAGAAACTCAGGATAGCAAAAAATTATTCTCAACAATTAAAAAACGTCTGGGGGAATCACCATCTCTGTCCTTGAGCTGTATTACAGATCAATCGTGATTAAAACTGCATGGTATTTGTACAAAGACAAGCAGGTAGATCAAATGGGATAGAAATGAACCCACACTCTTATGATCATTTGATCTTTAACAAAGGAGCTAAAAACATTCAATGAAATACAAATGGTGTTGGTTCAACTGGCAGTCAGTATGAAGAAGAATGCAAATCAATCCTTTTGTATCTCCTTGTACAAATCTCAAGTACAAGTGGATCAAAGTCCTCCACATAAAACCAGGTTCACTGAAACTAACAGAACATAAAATGGGGAAGAGTTTAGAGCACATAGGCACAGGGAAAAGTTTTTTGAAGAGAACATCAATTGCTTATGCTCTAAGATCACAAATCAACAAATGGTACCACATAAAATTGCAAAGCTTCTGTAAGGCAAAGGACACTATCATTAGGACAAAATGGCAACCAACAGATTGAAAAAGCATCTTTACCAATCCTACATCTGATAAAGAGCAGATATCTAATATATACAAAGAACTCAAGAAGTTATGCTCTAGAGAATCAAATAATCCTATTTAAAAATGTGGGACAAAGCTAAAGAAAAAAATTCTCAACTGAGGAATATTGAACAGCTGAGAAGCACCCAATGAAATGTTCAACATCCCTAGTCATCAGAAAAATGCAAATCAAAACAACCACAGCATTTTACCTCACACAAATCAGAATGGCTAAGATAAAAAACTCACAACAAAGATATATGCACCACAATGTTCATAGCGGCTCTATTTATAATAGCCAGAAGCTGGAAGGAACCCAGATGTCCTTCAGAAGACGAATGGATACAAAAATTGTGGTACATATACACAATGGAATACTACTCAGCCACCAGAAACAATGACTTAACCAAATTCTTAAGAAAATGGCTGCATCTAGAGAAGATCATCCTGAGTGAGATAACCCAGTCACAAAAGAACAGACATAATATGCAGTCACTGATAGTGGGATGCTAACCCCAGAGGCTTGCACTCCCCCAGAAACAACTCACAGACTGTATGAAGTCCAAGAAATAAAGAAAACAAAAACTATACATATATTCACAAAACAAGAAGACTTTGACTATTTCCATGTTGCGTTTTGTTTTGCATGTACTTTATTTACGCTTATTGCAACTAGTACGTTTTCAATGCATACTGTCAAGCCCTTGAAAAAAATCAAGTACCGACTAAAAAACATATTCACATGGTTTTATGTAAAATTTATTTTAATGTCTGAAAAAACAGTACTGACAAAAATGTATAATTTTAAGCAAAAAATGTTTAAAATCTTTACATCTATCTTTGTGTTGAAAAAAAAAAAAAAAAAAAAAAAAAAAAAAAAAACTCAGGTGATAGCAGATGCTGACCTGGATATGGAGAAAGAGGAACACTCCTCCACTTCTGGTGTGACTGTAAATTTGTACAACCACTCTAGAAATCAGTCTGGCCTTTTCTCAGAAAACTGCACATAGTACTACCTGATGACCCAGCTATACCACTCTTTGGCATATACCCCAAATTAGTTCCAATATCTAACAAGGACACATGCAAAACCATGTTCATAGAAGCCTTACTTATAATAGCCAGAAACTACAGAAAACCCAGATGTTCTTCAACAGAGGAATGGATACAGAAATTGTGGCACATATACTAAATGGAGTGCTACTCAGGTATCAAAAACAATGACTTCGTAAACTTTCTAGGAAAATATATGGAACTTGAAGCTATCATTCTGAGTGATGACTGAAGGTCATGCTGCTGTAGAGCAGGACATGCTAGTCTGAGTAGCCTGTGCTGCTACCTGATGTCATAGTGATGACATCTGGGCCCATGCTCCTGTGCAAGGCAAGGCCATGTCTGCGTCTTTAGTCCTATCTTAGCTGAAATCTGTTTTGATGTCTGTCATGGTTTGAATATCTTTGACCAAGGGAGTGGCACTACTGGGAGATGTGGCCTTGTTGGAATAGGTGTGTCACTGTGGTATGGGCTTTAAGAACCTCATCCTAGCTGCCTGGAAGTCAGTATTCTGCTAGCAGCCTTCAGGTGAAAATGTAGAGCTCTCAGCTCCTCCTGCACCATGCCTGCCTAGATGTTTCTCCCCACCCCCACTTGGTGATAATGGACTGAACCTTTGAAACTTTAATCCAGCCCTAATTAACAGTTATCCTTATAAGACTTGCCTTGGTCATGGTGTCTGTTCACAGCAGTAAAATCCTCACTAAGACAATGTCCAAAGCCCTGTTTACCACAAGAAACCATGCAGATGTTCCTGGCCTGCAGCTACCACCTGAGGCCATGTTGCTGTACAAGCACTGTGTTAAGCTGGATCCATCCCTTGCCTGCAGCAGATCTGCCCCTGCCCTTCATCTTCCAAGGGGTGGTCTAAGTGCAGGAATGATATCTTTGCCCTCTACCCCTCACTGCTTTTGTCATGCTTGAAAGCTGTCCCCAGGGTCATGAAAGCTGGAAAGCTGGACACACACTTCCACAGCTGCAGTACTGGGGAGAGAGGAAATGCAGATTCTACTTGTGTTGAGGGGTGAGCCAGCCAGAGGACTTGAGAATGTGAGAGCTGGTCTTGCCCTTTGGCTGACTGCAGTACTGGGTGTACTAGGCAGTGCAGAGCTGGAGAGCTAACCCTGGTAGTGCAGGTATGGGAAAGTGGCACTACCCAGGCCTAGAATTCAAGGTTTTGAGCGTGTCCACACTAACATCTACCAATCTTCAATCTATCAATGTGTGAGTCCACCAGCCCTATAGATTCAAAGTTGAAGGATATTCATAAACCAGGGTGATAGCAAGATGCCTGAGAGAAGTTCCAGTGGGGATCCAGTGTTGGCAGTGTAGCAGAAGCCAGAGGCCTTGGACCAGACCAATGACTCACTGCAATGAACATCTGTAAGTAAAGATGTGTGGACAAAGGGTACACTGTGTGACACAACATAAATTTTATGATTTAATAGGTTTTTGTTTTTCTCTTTTGCAGAAAGGGGTTGCAAGTGCAGATAGCAAGGAAATGGGAGATGAGTGGAATCAGTCATGTGTGAACATTTTGATTTACATGATGTAAAATTTACAGATTCAATAAAAATGATACATAATATATAATATATTATAATTTTATATATTTTATAGAAACCCGAAATTTTTGCGCACTCTGGGACACTTACATGCACATAAAGTAAATAAGTTTATTTTATTTATATAAAGCATTACTCTTTGAAAATGTTGTTCATGTCAGAATACTAGAAGTAATCTCTCTATCTCTTCTCTTTTTCAAAGGCCCAGGTAAGTATGAATTTGCTTGTATTATATTTTATAAATATGTTTTATCACATGTATTTTGCATGTTTTTGTACCAAACACACATGTTTTTAGTACACCTGGGCATTTATGCATTATGATGCAAAAAGTTGGTTGACTCTTTCTCCTTGTGGTTCTCAACATTGAATTAAATTTATGAAAAGTGAATTTACCACCAAGCTTTTTTTTAGTGTATTGTTTGAGAATTTGATACACAGTCTTGCAAACCCACTTACCTGTTTGTTCCAGCTATATGGCTACATCCAATGTCTTGCTACCATTATTCCCTGCATAGAAATAAAACTTGTCAATTGAAACAGCAGCCCATGTTTATTTCTTTATTTCTTTCTTATTGAATATTTTATGCATTTACATTTCAAATGTAATCCTTTTCCCTGATCTCCCATCCCCCTTCTCTCCCTGCTTCTATGAAAATGCTACCATTCCCACTTACCTTCTCCCATGTTAATACCCTGACTTTCCCCTACACTTGGCAACAACCCTTCACAGGATCTAGAGTTTCTCCTTTTATTAATACCAGACAATACCATCTTCTGCAACATTTGCAGCTGGAGCCATGGGTCTCTCTATGTGTACTCTGTGGTTGGTGGTTTAGTCCCTAAAAGCTCTGGAGGGTCTGGTTGACTGATAATGTTGTTCTTCCTATGGGTTGCAAACCCCTTCAGCTCCTTCAGTCCTTTCTCTAACTCTGTCATTGGGATCCCATGCTCAGTCCAATGGTTAGCTGCAAGCATCCTCATCTGTATCAGTAAGGTTTTGGCAGATCCTCTGAAGAGACATCTATATCAGGCTCCTGTCAGCAAGCACTTCTTTGACTTCAGCAATATTGACTGGGTTTGGTGGATGCATATGCGATAATCAATATGTCACACTGATGCAGAAAAAAAAAAACAAATAAAAAGCTAGAAGTATTTCAAAACCATATAAATATAGAGTGAGGAAAAAAACAGAAAAATTCTTACTGAATAAATTGAGTGGTTAAAAAAATGCCCTTTAATTTTCTCTATTATTCCATGTACTAAAGAAAGTGGATCCCCTTTCCTTGCTCTCTTGCCAAGAACTTACTGTTAGGGATCTTTGTCTCTTTTACTAAGCTTAAATCCAGTATTTCTAGATTTGACCTTGTCCCTCTAAAGACTACGGCTGCATTTCTGTGTCTTTCCAAGTCCCTCAACTCTCCTGGTAGGACACACCTATTGATGTGTCCTCTGGTAAAAATGAAATATGCAAAGTACCTGTAATTTACCATCTTATAAAACTGTGGTTTTACACAATGTTTTTAAAATCTTTTTTTTGTTTTTTCTTTATTTTACTACAAGTCATTTTAATTATAATACTTCTGTCAACCTATACTTAAACACTTTAAATCACTCATGTTATAAGAATCATTCCTTCAACTAGAATGTCAGAGAAAATATAGCTATTGGTAAACAGGAAACAGGAACTGTAAATATCTCAGTGTTTGCCTCTGATAGTTTGCAATGACAGACACGGTACTATATCCAAGTGCAACTCTGTGCATGTCTGATGTGTATATGTTGAGTACATGGTGTGGACCGAGAGGACATCTTCAGGCACTGGTTCTCACCTCCTAACTTGGGACACTCTCTTGTTTTCTACTGAATGCATCAAGCTAGCTAGCCCATGGTCAACCTTTCATTCTGTAATAAAAATTTACAGCAGCAATGGGATAAATCTTAAGTAACAGTATATTCAGATACACTGTGTAGAGCAATAAAAAGGTCCAATGATGTTTTCTCTTCCTAAAGACACACTGTTCTTCTGGGGCCATATGATCTGCATCTAATCTGGTACCATGTCTAGTTTCATTTTATAAAATTAGCCTTTACAAAGATCTACATCAACATCTAGAAGAGATCCACCAATCAGTGAATAGGAAAATTGTATTTGCCCTTCTTTCTTCCTGACTGGAGAATTGTCTTAAGCTACATTAATTATCATGGGCTAACTGGAAAACAAAATTAAAGTGAAGGTGAACACTTGTTTTCATGGTCAGGCACCATTTGAAGGTGTTTAGAATAAAACCTGAGAAATTCTTTAACAAGGCATCTGAGGACTGACAAAGTTTATACTTACTTCCTAAGCAGCAAGAGTTAATTAAACTGCAGAACCCTAATAACCAGCATCACTTAAATGGGAATATAGTTAAGTTTTATCTTAAATCCCAAAGTTTAATTTACAAAAAAAAAAAAAAAAAACTCTCCTGATATACTAGAAATCATCCAGTCATTTATTTGTTTTATACCAGAGATATAATGAATGTATTAAAAATAAAAATGTTTTTTAAACAACTTTATTTTACAAAACAAAGATAAATGTACAGATTTTAAACATTTTTTTGCTTAAAATTATACATTTTTGTCAGTACTTTTTTTTCAGATTTTAACATAATTTTTACATAAAACTATATGAATATATTTTTTACTCAGTACTTGATTTTTTTCAAGGTTTGATAGTATGCCTTGAGAACTTAATAGTTACAATGAGCATAAAGTACATGTAAAACAAAGTGTAACATGGAAATAGTTAAAGTTTTCTTGTTTTGTAAATATTTTTTTTGTTTTTGTTTTCATTATTTCTTGGACTTCATACAGTCTGTGAGTTGTTTCTGGGGGAGTGCAAGCCTCTGGGGTTAGCATCCCACTATCAGTGACTGTATATTATGTCTGTTCTTTTGTGACTGGGTTATCTCACTCAGAATGATATAGATGCAGCCATTTTCTTAAGAATTTGGTTAAGTCATTGTTTTTGGTGGCTGAGTAGTATTCCATTGTGTATATGTACCACAATTTTTGTATCCATTCATCTTCTGAAGGACATCTGGGTTCCTTCCAGCTTCTGGCTATTATAAATAGAGCCGCTATGAACATTGTGGAGCATATATCTTTGTTGTGTATTAAAGTGTCTCTGGGGTATATGCCCAGAAGTGGAATAGCTGGGTCTTCAGGTAGTACTATATCCAATTTTCTGAGGTATCGCCAGACTGATTTCCAGAGTGGTTGTATTAGCTTGCAACCCCACCAACAGTGGAGAAGTGTTCCTCTTTCTCCACAGCCTCGCCAGCATCTGCTGTCATCTGAGTTTTGGATCTTGGCCAATCTGACTGGTGTGAGGTGGAATCTCAAGGTTGTTTTGATTTGCATTTCCCTGATGGCTAAGGATGTGGAGCACTTCCTCAGATGTCTCTGCCATTTGGTTTTCCTCAACTGAAAATGTTTTGTTTAGCTCTGTACCCCATTTTCTAATAGAGTTATTTGATTCTCTGGTGTCTAGCTTTTTGAGTTCCTTGTATACCTTGGATATTAGGCCTCTATCTGATGTGGTGTTGGTAAAGATCTTTTCCCATTCTGTTGGTTGCCGTTTTGTTTTCTTGAAGATGTAATAAAAAATGTTTTTATACCAACATATTTTTATTCTGTTTCTAGACTCCTCCATTTAGAAAACAGAAATCATCTTTTCATTAAGCTGTGGCTCCTAATCCTTTAACCTCAGCTTAGTTTAAGAAAAACTTCACTTGTACAATTATATAACTAACTTTAATCAATACATGGTAATTAACTATCCAAAGCCTCAATACAGTAGCTAACTTTTGGGAAACGACTTAACACAAACAACCTACTTTGTAAAGTAAAAAAATGTTTTGTGTGAACAACTACCTTCTTTGAAAATTTCTCTGCGAGTATGAGAACTGTCTTACTTCTCTTTTTATTTTCATTTTCTATATTTTGGATATGCCTTAGAAAAGTAAAACCTTATAAAAGCGTTGTCAACTATTATATCTAAAGTCAAGATAATGTATTATCTCTAAGTCATTTCTGCAATGACTAATTTTTAAAACTCAAAATTGCTACCCATGAAATTTAAAAACTGCACTGTAAGATGCCTTTTTATGGGTGGCAACAAGTTGAAGGATAAAACAAATGTATAGAACATGGAAGTATAAAATGGCATGGCTCCACAAATACAAAAATAGGCATATTCTGTTTTACTCCACATGCAGACTTACATGTCTGTAAGTCAGATGAGAAGTCACAAATGCATCCAGATGATGAATATAAAGGTGTGTGCTGAACTAGGACTCACTTCAGCCCACAATGGTCACCTGCTGACAAAAACACTCATGGGTCAGAAATGAAGCGTCACAAATGGAAAGGTAGTCTCTGAACAGTGCAAAATGCTATTCCCTGAGTTCAGTTATATCCGTAGGCCCAAAGTTAAACATGTCATTTTAAGATAACTCAACACCTTTGGTTTTTAAAGAAATGTAATGCTTCAAAAATAAAATTCATCAATTTGCATTAACAAGTCATATACATGCCAAATGAAGCTTTACTTAACAGCTGAAAGTCAAGATCCCAAATGTGTAGAGCTATCTTCAGAGAACTTGGAATGTAACATGCTTAGGTCAGGTTAGATAATGTCAATGTCATCATCATCATCTCCGATAGCATCAAACTGGATTTCATCATAATCCCCAGGACCAAATGTGTCCGTTTCATTGATACTAGCATGTTCTGGAAGCTCTCCATATGCCTTCAGAGTTCTTGCTTCATCTGCTTTATACTTTAAGATTACATCAGCTTTGTTATCTTGATAGTCTCGCAGACCAATCAGTATAATGTCTGAGGTATTTATCCAAACCTTTTTTCTCAACTTTCCTCTTACGTGGCACAGCCTCGTCACGCCGTCAAACTACATTGCTTCCAACCGTCCGTTTCCCAGCATCTTGATCACCTGAGCATACTCCTGCCCATCCTCTTTAAACACCTCTCTTCTCAGACTCGTTCTCATTCTTACCTCTGCGCCTGTTTTTGCCTCCTTTGCCTTTATTCTTTGGCATGATGGAGAGGACAACCACAGGAGTGGAGTGAGGATTCCTGCTGACAGTGGCTGTGACTCCTATCCAGGAGCTACCACACTACTAGGACTGGCGGCAGGAAGTACCTAACAGTGGTGGATCTGAAGCAAGTGTGAGGCTGCCCTGTCAGTACAGAAGGTCCACGGCAGCAAACAGCGTTCCAGAGTCCAGGCTCCTGATAACTACAAGATAATACCTCTGTTTCTGGCCTGGTTCTCAGGAAGGTGTAGTCTCTCCAGTGGTGACAAAATGAAGCAGAAGCTCTTTACCATGGCAGCACTGGGCGAGTAGCGAGACAATGCTAAAATCTTTTTTTAAATTGAACTACTTTATTATAAAACACTAAAATAAATGTACAGATTTTAAGCATTTTTGCATAAAAGTATATGAATACATTTTTGTCAGTACTTGATTTTTTAAAGGTTTGATAGTGTGCATTAAATTCTTATTAGTTACAATGAGCATAAAGTAAGTGCATGTAATACAGGATGTAACCTAGAATTAGTCCAAGTTTTCTTGGTGTGTAAAGATTAAGCATAATGTTTTTTCATTTTCTTTTTTCTTTCTTTTTTGGCTTTATTTTTTCTTGAACTTCATATAGTCTGAAAGTTGTTTCTGGGGTATTCAGAGCTTTCTGGAGTTAGCATCCCACTATCAGTGACTACATATTATGTCTGTTCTTTGGTGACTGAGTTACCTCACTCAGGATGATATTCTCTAGATGCATTCATTTTCTTAAGAATTTTATAAAGTCATTGTTGATAAAAGTTGAATAGTACTCCATTGTGTAAATGTACCACAATTTTTGTATCCATCCATCTACTGAAGAACATCTGGATTCTTTCCAGCTTCTGGCTATTATAAATAAGGCTGCTATGAACATTGTGGTGCATGTGTCTTTGTTGTATGTTGGAGCTTCCCTGAAGTGTATGCCCAGAAGTGAAATAACTGGGACTTCAGGTAGTACTATGTCCAATTTTCTGAGGAATCGCCAGACTGATTTCCAGAGTGATTGTACCAATATATAACCCCACCAACAGGGGAGAAGTATGGCTCTTTCTCCACATCCTTGCCAGCATCTGCTGTCATCTGAATTTTTGATCTTAGCCATTCTGGTGGGTGTGAGGTGGAATCGCAGGGTTGTTTTGATTTGCATTTTCCTGATGGCTAAGGATGTCAAGCACTTCCTTAGATACTTCTCAGCCATTCGATATTCCTCAATTGAGAACTTTTTGTTTAACTCTGTACCCCATTTTTAACAGGGTCATTTGATTCTCTGGTGTCTAACTTCTTGAGTTCTTTGTAGATGTTGGATAGTAGGCCTCTATTTGATGTGGGGTTGGAAAAGATCTTTTCCCAATTTGTTAGCTGCCTTTTGTCTTCTTGAAAGTGTCCTTAGCCTTACAGAAACATTGCAATATCCTTAAGAACCATCTGTCGGTATTTGACCTTAGAGTGGGAGCCAATATTGTTATGTTCAGGAAATTTTCTCCTGTGCCTATGAGTTCTAAGGTTTTCCCTACTTTCTTTTCTAATAATTTCAGTGTACTTGATTTAATGTGGAGATCTTTGATCCACTTGCATTTGAGATTTGTACAAGGAGATAAGAAAGGGTCTATTTTCATTCTTCTTCATGCGGAGTGCCAGTTGAACAAACACCATTTGTTAAAGAAGCTGTCCTTTTTCCATTGAATGTTTACAGCTCCTTTGTCAAAAATCAAGTGACCATATATGTAAGGGCTCATTTCTGGATCTTCTATTCTATTCCATTGATCCACATGCCTATCTCTACACCAGTACCATGCAGTTTTTAGCATAATTGCCTTGTAATATAGCTTAAGGTTGGGGAAAGTGATTCCACAGATGTTTTCTTGTTGTTGAGGATGGATTTTGCTATTCTAGGTCTTTTGTTATTCCAGATAAAATTGTACATTGCTTTTTCCAACTCTAGGAAGAATTAGCCTGGAATTTTGAAGGGGATTGCATTGAATCTGTAAATTGCTTTTGGTAAAATGACCATTTTGACAATATTGATTCTTCAAATCCATGAGCATAAGATCTTTCCATTTTCTGAGATCTTCCTTGATTTCTTTCTTTAGATATTTAAGTTCTTTTCATACAGGTCCTTCACTTGCTTAGTTAGAGTCACACCAAGGTATTTCATGACTATTGTGAATGGTATCTTTTCCCTAATTTCTTTCTCTGCATGTTTGTCCTTTGAGTAGAGGAAGGCTACTGATTTGTTTGAGTTAATGTTATATCCAACCACATTGCTGAATTTGTTTATCAGCTGTGGAAGTTCTCTGCTGGAATTTTTGGGGTCACTTACGTACACTATCATGTCATCTGCAAACAGTGATGTTTTTACTTCTTCCTTTCTAATTTGTATCCCTTTGATTTCCTTTTGCTGTCTAATTACTATGACCAGGGCTTCAAGTACTATGTTGAATAAGTAGGGGGAGTGTGGGCAGCCTTGTCTAGTCTCTGATTTTAGTCGGATTGCTTCAAGTTTCTCACAGTTAAGTTTGATGTTGGCTATTGGTTTGCTGTATATTGCTTTTATTATTTTTATGTATGGGCCTTGGATTCCTGTTCTTTCCAAGACTTTTAACATGAAGGGGTATTGAATTTTGTCAAATGCTCTCTCAATATCTAGTGAGATTACCATGTGGTTATTGTTTTTGTTTTTGTTTTTCTTAAGTTTGTTTATATGGTGGATTACATTGATGGATTTCCTTATATTAAACCATCCCTGCATCACATGGATGAAGCCTTCTTGAGTATGTTGAATGATCCTTTTGATGTGTTTTTGGATTCAGTTTGCAAGGATTTTGTTGAGAATTTTTGCATCAATGTTCATAAGTGAGATTGATTGGTCTGAAGTTCTCTTTCCTTTTAGGGGCTTTGTGTGGTTTAGGAATGAGGGTTATGGTGGTAATGAAAAATGAGTTATGTAGTGTTCCATCTGACTGTTTTGTGGAATAGTTTGGAGAGTATTGGTATTAAGCCATCAATAAATGTCTAATAGAATTCTGCACTGAACCCATCTAGAACTGGGCTTTTTTTGATTCGGAGGCTTTTGATGACTGCTTCTATTTCGTTAGGTGTTATGAGATTATTTAGATGGTTTACCTGGTCCTTGTTAAACTATAGTATCTGGTATCTGTCTAGGAATTCATCCATTTTCTCCAGATTTTCCAGCTTTTTTGAGTATAGGCTTTTGTAGTAGGACCTGATGATTTCTTGAATTTCCTCAGTTTCAGTTGTCATGTCTCCACTTTCAGTTCTGATTTTGCCAATGTGGATACTCTCTCTTTGCTCTCTAGTTAGTCTGGCTAAATGTTTATCAATCTTGTTAGTTTTCTCAAAGAACCAGCTCTTGGATTTGTTGATTTTTTCAATGGTTCTTTTTGTTTCTATTTGGTCAATTTCTTCTCTGAGTTTGATTATTTCTTGCTGTCTACTCCTCCTGGGTGTACTGCTTCCTTTTTGTTCTAGACCTTTCAATTGTTCTCTCAAGTTACTAGTGTATGCTCTCTCCAGTTTCTTTCAGGAAGCACTCAGAGCTATGAGTTTTCCTCTCAGAACTGCTTTCATTGCATCCCATAGGTTTGGGTATGCTGTGTTTTCATTTTCATTAAATTCTAGAGAATCCTTAATTATTTGCTTTTTTTTCTTCTTTGACCATGCTATGGTTTAATAGAGCATTGTTTAGTTTTCATGTGTATGTGGGTTTTATGTTTATGTGCTTTTTGTTTTCTTTGTTGTTATTAAAGAACAGCCATAGACCATGTTGATCTGATAGGATGCATGGGAGTATTTCAATCTTTTTATATCTACTGAGGCTGGTTTTATGACCGATTATATGGTCAATTTTGGAGAAGGTTTCAAGTGGTGCTGTGAAGAAGGTGTATTATTTTGTTTTAGGTTGATATGTTCTATAGATGTTTATTAATTCCAATTGGTTCATAACCTCTGCTAGTATCACTGTGTCCTTGTTCATTTTCTGTTTCCATGATCTGTACATTAATGAGAGTGGGGTGTTGAGGTCTCCCATTATTATTGTGTGGGGTGCAATGTTTTATTTATGAATATGGTTGCTCTTGTATTTGGAGCATTTATGTTAAAGAATGAGTTCCTTCTGACAGATTTTCCCTGTAATGAGTAAAATGTGTCCTTCCTTATTTTTTTGATAACTTTTGGTTGAAAATCTACTTTATTTGATATTAGAATGGCCACTTCAGCTTGCTTCTTGGGTCCGTTTGCTTGGAAGTTTTTTCCCCAACCTTTTACTCTGAGATAATATCTGTCTTTGTCTCTGAGATGAGTTTCCCCTATGCAACAAAATGCTGGATTCTGTTTATGTATCCAGTCTGAGAGCCTATGTATTTTTATTGGGGAACTGAGACCATTTATGTTAGCAGATATTAAGGAATAGTGGTTGCTATTTCCTGCTATTTTTGCTTTTGGAGGTAGAATTGTGCCTATGCATCTTT
Organism: Micromys minutus; assembly: GCF_963924665.1. NCBI lineage: Eukaryota > Metazoa > Chordata > Mammalia > Rodentia > Muridae > Micromys > Micromys minutus. The sequence continues at coordinate 27,685,310 of NC_137974.1, read as the reverse complement.
CTTCTTTTGGTTTTCTTGCTTAGGTATTTTCTTTTTCTTTTTACTAGGATGTAGTTTCCCTCCTTGTATTGGGTTTTTTTTATCTATAATTCGTTGTAGTGCTGGGTTTGTGGTCAGATATTGTGTAAATTTAGTTTTTCCTTGGAATATCTTGGTCTCTCCAACTATGGTGATTGAGAGTTTTTCTGGGTATAGCAGCTTGGGCTGACACTTGTGTTCTCTTTGGGTCTTCATGATGTCTGTCCAGGCTCTTCTAGCTTTCATAGTCTCTGTTGAAAAGTCAGCTGTGATTCTGATTGGTCTGCCTTTATATATTACATGACTTTTTTCCCTTACTGTTTTTAGTATTCTTTCTTTGCTTTGGGCACTTTGAGTTTTGACTATTTTGTGTTGGTAGGTTTCTTTTCTGGTCCACTCAATTTGGAGTTATGTGGACTTCTTTTATGCTCATGGTCATCTCATTCTTAAGGGTAGGGAAGTTTTTTTCTACGATTTTGTTGAAGATATTTACTGTGCCTCTCAGTTGATATTCTTTGCCCTCTTCTATTTCTATTTACCTTAGGCTTGGTCTTCTCACTGTGTCCTGGATCTCCTGGACATTTTGAGTTAGGAGCTTTTTGTGTTTTGCATCTTCTCTCACTGTTTTGACTATGTTTTCAATGTTGTCTTTGGCCCCTGAGACTCTCTCTTCCATCTTTTGTAGTATGTTGGAGATGCTTGCATCTGTGATTCCTGATTTCCTTTTTAGGTTTTCTGCATCTAGGGTTGTCTCTTTTAGTGTTTTCTTTATTGTTTCCATTTCCATTTTAAATTTTGTATTCAATTCCTTCATCTCTTTGGTTCTGTTTTCCTCTAGTTCTTTGAGTGTCTTTCTTGTTTCTTCTTTAAAAGCTTCTAATTCTTTATGCTTTTCGTCCTGTTCTTGTTTAAGGATCTATATCATCGTCTTGAGGTATGATTTTGGGTCTGAGTCTTCTTTTTCTGGAGTGTTTGCCATTCTGCTGTTTGCTGTGATGGGAGAGCTGGGTTCTGGTGTTGCCAGCTTGTCTTGGTTTTCCTGGAGTACGTTCTTTTGCTTTCCTCTTGCCATCTTTTTGTTTGTGATTATACGTGGTCTTTTTGTCAGTGATTAGTACCCGTCTCTCCCATGTACCTGGCCTGTGTTCCTGGATCTCAGCTCTTCCTGGTGCCAGATGCCCTGAGTGCCTGTTCTTCTAGCAGGGGTCTGCCGGGTAGAAACTGACACCCTATGGCAGGATTCCTGCTCCCCTAATCTAATCTGGGATCTGGGGTGGGGACGACTTTCTGAGGCCTTAGCCCAGACTCTCTGCTCCCCAGCTACTTACTGCGCAGTCTCACCAGGCCTGTGTCCCTAGATCTCTGCTGTTCCTGGTGGCAGATGGCCTGAGCACCTTTTCTGCATGCATGGGCCCTGTGGTTGGAAACCAAGTCCCTATGGCAGGGTTCCTGCTCCCCTGAACCAATCAGGGTGGGGGGAGTGACACACTTTCCAAGCGCTCAGCACAGAGCTCTCTGCTCCCTGGCTACTCGAAGCACAGTCTCACCAGGCCTGTGTCCCTGGATTTCTACTGCTCCTCTGTTTTTACAATCTTAATTAAACTTAGATATTCATGCAACAGCTGCCTATCTCCAAGTTTACATGGTACTTTATATTCTTCAAAATATTTTTCTCCTAGATGGAGACTATTTAATCTCAGAATTCATTCATATGGTTTTTCCTATTCAAAGTTAAGGAGTGATATATAAAATTATAAATGCAAAATGTTTATCTATTGCATTTTTCTATAAATATTAAACTGTTCTTTCAATAACTTCTAAGATAAATTAACCTTGAGTGTGCATAAGCAGTTCTATTCACAATTTGTTGCATGCCATGAGAGGAAGAAGTAAAAGTTTGTTTCAATTATTTTTCTGAACTCCATTTGCTTCTTTTTTGGAAAGATATCTTAGGGCATAACAATGCTCAAAATTAATACAACTGATGCATTCTTCAAGAATAAATCAACACATTTCCAACAACAACCTGGTCTGAGTCAGGAAGACTGTGGCAGAAGCAGTGTAGAAGAGATCAAAATGAACATAAGCTTTTTCTTGCCTTTTCCTTATCTGAGCATCTAAGCTCCTAGTTTCCTTACTGAATTATGATGAGATGTAAAGACTGAAAGGCTGGCCATGATATTGGCCAGGTGCAGTAAACAGCTGGGTCTGCAAATGCCAGAAAATCTCCAGCAGTAGCTTCCCAAGTTCACAGGAGGTGATAATCCTCTCCCTGGGGCAATCAACACTTTTAAACAAGAAATCAAGAGAAGATGAATCTCAAGGATTACTTAGCACAGTTATTACAGATTTAAAGCAAGGGAATATGATCTATATTTAGAGTATAAGGTCTATGTCTACCGTACTGTTTTCAGTGTTCTCTTCATTTTGTCTCCAATTAATTAAATACATGTTCATATTTCAAGCTGCTATATGACCATAAATAGAGATATCTGATTAGGATCTTTACAGCTCACCATCCCATGAGCATAAGTACCTGTTCACAGCTTCAAATGCACTTTCAAACAATCTACTACATTTAAGATTCCTAATACTAGACAATAATAAATGATTCTTGGAGGAGGCATATTGAGGTGTGATTTAGTAGCCAACTTGAACACAAATGAGAGCTGTCATCATGGGGTGCAGGTTCAAATGATTAGCTCTACATAGGGACATGAGATTTGTGCTTGGCAGAGTACAGTGTTGTCTGCTGTGGGACACTGTCTTAAGTTGAGGGGGTACTTGAGAAGGGTGTGTTAGTTTATTTTTTCCCAGCTGTTACCAGCTTTCTGAAGTCATATTTGGAATTCCTGAATCATCTTCCTCCATTCCCTTCAATGAGGTTTATGACAGTGATCTTAAGAGTGATGGTTGGAAACACTGATGTGATTTTGTCATTGCCCTGGTTTCAGATACTTCACATTTCTCTACAACTGAAGATCACAAACCTTGAGCCAACCATTTGGCAACAATTTGAACTTTTCAAAAATATGAACAAAGTGCAAATATGTTTTATTTTTTTCATAATGTAAAATTATAACTACAAAAAAATATGTCCATAATATATTTTCTATAAACAGCAAACTTGAAAAATGGTTCAGAGAATCAAAATAACTGTTGCTCTTGCAGAATAGTGGAGGTTGATTCTTAGCACCCAGATGAGTACTAACAACTACGTTTTAGCATTAGCTCCAGTTCCAGGAGACCCAATGCCTTTTCCTTGACTTCCATGACATTGGACATACCTACATACATGTAGGTAAAACACAGATAAGCATAAAAATGAACTAAATTTTTAATACTGTTTCCTCTTAATAACTTCTAACTAAAATATATGTTGGTAAAGATGAGAAGCAATGATTAGCTATAGTTAAAAATTTGTCCACCATTTTGAAAGATGACAAAGTAAATATTTGCTTCCTGATACATACAGTTCTAATGTTTTGGGGTCTAAGGTATGAGTGTAAGACCAAGCATGATTACATAGTGCATTTCAGGCTAGCCATGGATACTATATTAGACCCTATCTCAAAATTTTAAAGTCATAGTCTTTGACTAGCCTTGCTTTCTATATGTCTGAGTCCCATTGCATATCTCATCGTTCATCTAGCTCATTCTCTTCAAGCATGGACCATCTTTCTGCCCAGACATGGTGGACTTGCATAAATATTGGGACCTCATTAGAGTCCTTCAGGCATCCTAATGTGTCTTCCTAGAACATCTAGTTTTGATATTACTAAGATGAAAGATCTCAGTTTAATATCACTTCTTCAAGGCATATTCAATTCTCAGGCCGGGTTACATTTCCAGTGTAACTAAAAATGTCATGATAATGCTAAGTGAGCTCATATTTCCTCATTTAATATTTTGTGTCCTTGTCCCCAATACTAACATTTTCTCTATGCCACCAAATAAATTCCAACAGTAATCATGTCTATGGCATTGAATAGATAAAAAAAACAGTTTTGATTAAGTCAATCATGACATAATTTCTAAAAATTGTCCTTAAACAAGACTTTTTATAGCTTTTTGCAGCTTTGATAAGCTTTGCATAGCACTGTAGATGAAACCCTAAACTCTAGTCTTTATACTATATAAACCTTGCTTTTGCCCACTCCACTGTGCCAAATACTTCCTTCCCCATAGCTCTATATTTTAGCTTTGCCAAAAAATTCTCATGATTTTTTTTACAAACATTTGCATATTCTAGACCTTTATATGGTTCTCTTTCCTCATAGTTCTTACTTGAGACTTCAACAGATCTGAATAAAAATGAATACCATTCTGACACTTTATAGAAAAATATTTGGTAATATTTATGATATTTTAAAATTTATGACATCATGAAAATACATCATCATCACTTACATATTATTATATTCTAGTGAAAGTTATTTAAATTAAAGGTTGCTTTACTTTTTTTTAAGTTTGAATTATACTTAATTTTTTGCAGGAAAAGTATAATTTGTTAACTTTGGTTGATTCCATACACCTTTCAGCAAAAAAAAAAAAATCAATTTGTAAAATTTTGCTTAAATCCCACTGAATAAGTCATACATTATTTAGATTATCCAGTGGCTACATGATAACATTCGATTGCTCCGACTCTCTGCAGAAGAAACCAGATTCCATTAATACCATCTCTCTTTCAGCAACTCCTTTAATACCAGCAATGCCAACATCTGTTTTAAAAGACTCACACATGCTTATGAGTTCCAATTTTTTTTCAAACACACCATTAGTATATTTATTTCAGGAAGTATGTTTGAATACAGATAAATGTACCTTCTTAAATAGTTTGACTTTATAAGGTGAGAATAATGTAAAATATTTATTGGAAGCACTTGGGATTCTTAAATAATATAGTGTAGGAAAGAAATATTTGGAAGACAGTAATTACAAGAGCAGTAAGAATTAGCATAATGTGAATCATGAACAGATGGAAACATTTGATATTTTTTAAATTATTTTTTACAGATTGAAACAATTATACATCATCATTATAGATGAGAAAAATCTAATAAGGAATTAAAACTTGTAATAATATCACCATAAAAGGTAATTGAAACAGGCCAGAAAATCAGGTAGGCTTCTGCAGATCTCAATGTTTCCCTCAGCCCACCATATCTAGTATCCCAGTCATCCTGCTGCAGACCTCCCATATACACACTCATCTCCAGTGGATCACACAGATGATCCCTACTTAACTTACCTGGACAAACTGAAGATCCACCCCCATTCCTCCAAATCCAATACCCCATTTTTATACTCTAGACATGTGATAGACAGTCTACTGAAGCTTCTCCATATTCAGTGTCCCCGTCCCCAGGGGACTAAGAAGATGCCACTGGAACACTCTCCTTTTATTCATCTTTTGTACCTCCTCAACTCCACTTTCTCCAAGCCCATTCCAATGCCTAAGTTTCATAACCAATTACCTAGACACATGTAACCTACCAATAGCCTCACCTATCAGGATCCTAGAATAAATTTCTACCAGGAGACTCAAAGCTACCTCACTCTCAGAAGAAGCAGAGAGGGTAACAGAAACCAAGGGGGTGGGGAGATAACAAAGACAGCAAAAGCTACAGAACTGAGAAGTACAGTGTTCCCAAACCTAGTTGCCTAGATGCCAGTGTAAAGAACTCAGTAACAGCCAGAAAAATATGTCTCCACTAGAGCCCAGCAATCTACCACAGCAGGCCATGAGTATTGCAACAAAGATGAAGCACATGCTAAACCTTAAAGTAGCCTTCAGGAATATAAAAATCCTTTTAAAAGAAATTAATAAATACCTTAAAGAAATATGTGACAACACAACCAGTGGAAGAGAATGAATAAAACATTTGAAGACTTGAACATGAAGTAGAATTAATAAAGAAGATTCAAAATAAGAAAACTTAGAAATGGAAACTTTAGAAACTAAAACAGGAACCTTAGACCCAAGCCTCAGAAACAGAATACAAGAGATGGAAGAATCTCTCATACTCATAGACTGTGAGGTTTGCTAGTATTAGTATAGTAAAAATGGCCTAACTACTAAAACCAGTCTACAGATTCAGTATAATTCCCATCAAAATTCCAACACAATTCTTCATGGGTCTTGAAAATACAATTTTCAGATCAACATAGAAACATACACACACACACACACACACACACACACACAAATCTATAGTAGCTAAAATAATCATGAATAATAAAAGAAGTACTACAGGAATCACCATCCCTGATTTCAAGTTGTACTACAGTGGCATAACAATAGAAAGTATGACACTAGTGGTGAAGCAGATGTACTGACCAATGAGACTAAATTGGAAACCGAGACATAAATCCACTATCCATACACCTAGGGACCCTTATTTCTTATGAAGAACACAGAACTACACACCAAAAAGCTAGTATTTTCAGCAAATGCTGCTGGCCAAACTGGACAGCTGCATGTAGAAGAACCCAAATTGATCCATACTTAACATCTTGCACAAATTTCAACTCCAAATGAGTCAAAAGACCTCACCATACACTGAACCTGATAGAAGAGAAAGTGAGAAATAATCTTGAACTCATTGGAATAAGAAAAGGCTTTCTGAGCGGGATACCATAAGCAAAGGCAATAAGATAATAAATATGACTTTATGAAAGAGAGAGGCTTGTACTTTGCAAGGGACTGTGTCATTCCCTTAAAGCACCAGTCTATTGAGTGGAGAGATTTTCTTTTTACCAACTACACACAATAGTGGTCTAATATCCTAAAAATAAATAACTCAAAACAATAGATATCAAGAAAACAAATAACCCAATTTAAAATGGGGTACAGATATAAACAGACAATTCTCAAAAGAATAAATACTGAGAAACACTTAAAGAATATTCATCATTCTTAGTTATCAAGGAAATACAATTAAAACTATTTTGAGATTTCATTTGACTCCTATCGAAATGGCCAAGATAAATAAAACTAATGACAGCTCATTCTGGCAAGGATGTAAAGTAAGGGAAGCACTCAGCCATTGATAGCAGATGTGTAAACTTGTATACAAACAATGGAAATCAGTGTGGCAAAGATAAGCACTAATCTACCTCAAGATCCAGCTATGCCATCATATTTTCTAGTCACACTTTATTCTACCACAGAGAACCTTCCTCAAGTATGTTCATTGCTGGTCTATCTATAATAACCTGAAACTGAAATTAACATAGATACCCTTCAACAGAAGAATGGATAAAGAAAATATGGTACATTTACACTATAGAGTATTACTCAGCCATTGAAAAAAGAGATAATGAATGCAAAAGTAAATTAATTGGATCAGAAACTATTTGATTGGTATTGTTGTTCTTATGGTGTTGCAAACCCCTTCAGGAAGGAAGCAAGAAAGGAAGGACAGACAAGAACGAGGGAAGGAGGGAGGGAGAAGAGGAAAGAAAAGGAGAAAGAGAAATAATGATAGTGACTCAGGATTCTGTGCTATACTTACAGATCAATGCCTTTCTCACCCATCATCAGAGAAGCATCTTCTTGCAGCATTTGAGAAGAAATACAGAGACCCATCGTCAGACGTTGTGCAGAAAGTGAGAGACCTTGGAACACTCAGCCCTAAACAGAATGTCTTAAATCTCTTTAAGGTTCAGAGAACCCCATAAAAGAGAAGACTGAAAACATGTAAAAGCCAGAAGCAACAGAGAACATTAAAAGGGGGGGAGGCTTTAAATCAACGTGATCAATGCACATATGAACTCACAGAGACTGGGCAAATGTGCACAGGGCGTGCACAGGTCTGGGCCATTTCTTCTGTGTCTATATTATTTCTTCCTATTTAGTGTTTTTATGAGATTCCTGGGTGTGCAAATGAGTGGAATTCTGTTTCTTGTGCCTTTTTTTGGGCTCTTTTTCTTCTGTTTGTTTCTTTTCTCGAATTCCAATGTCTTAGGTTAGTTATATATTATCAGATTTTTTAAATTATTACCTCTAAGAAACCCCTTTGATTTCGAATGAAAGAGAGAAAGGGAGTGAATCAGAAAAGTAAGTGGAGAAGAACTGGGAGGAGTAAGGAAAGGGGAAACTGTAGTTGAGATATGTTGTATGAGAAAAAAAGTCTATTTCCCATAAAAGGGGAAAAAAGTAACTGAATCAAAACAGATACCAGAATTGTTTGTTTTCTTTGGTATTATATTCATATACTTCTACATATGTAAATATTCACATATGTATATACATATGTTCAGCTTTCAAGTTATAAAGAGGTATTTACTTTTTCATATCCATTTTTTCAATATCATCATCAAGATATTTTTATTTCTATACTTGGAAAAACACTCATAAGTCTACAGAGTTTAAATACAAACATGATTTAATGGTAAATTCTGCTAACTTAAGTTATGACTGAATTATTGATTATCTAATTGATAAGTAACCGATTTTTCTCATGTTGTAAAATTACAAATAGCAGACAGTTCTGAAAAGTTGTTAAATATGCTTGTTAATTTTTCTATCATGTTTTCCTACCCCACAACTATTAGATCATGAATTATGTGTATTGTTAATGCTTGTGAGATTATTCTGATTGTTTTCCCTAATGGTGGAGAAAATACATCCTCTTCTTTGTGACACTTTTGTTTTTCAGCTTACATTTTTACATTTACCAATACTGAATAGTAGTTCGAAATGTTACAGCAACATTTTAATTTGAGAAAGAAAATCTTATATTCAAAATGATGTTTCAGGGAATGCATGCCATTCATACACATTTGAAAAGGTTAAGCAAGAATAATGACCACTTTGCTTTCAGCTTCAACTTCTTAAAATGTTCCCCGGGAACACCACTGTTTGCTGTATGAGGTCTCCGCCACCTACTGGTGTGTGGCTGTTGGCGTTCACAAGTATGTAGGTTCTCATATTCCATGGCTCCTACAGCTGTCTGGATTCAAACATTATTAAGAACACCCACCACCAAAAAAATATGAAAATAACTTTTTGCCTTCTAATTTTGCAATGTAAGAGTTGTTCATTCTTTATTTATGTACGACTTTGTCATTAAAGTCAAGAAGAACGTTTGTAATTTTGAGCTTATAAGTCTTCACAAAAGGTAAAACCAAATGAGGGGATTTATGCCGCTCCCCCATTACTCCTTCATCTCTTTTATAAAGGAGTCATTATTTTTCCTTTCAAATTAAACCATGCAGGACAAGATTGAAAATTTGATAATCTGCATTCTGGTTGTTTTAATGAAGGTAAATGAAGCATCATTGTTAGCAAATATGATTCATTTGAGTAGAGTTACCTAAATACAAGCCCCTCTCTTACATAATTTTTTTTAGGGAATTAAAACAACAAGCACCGAGGTTTCAGCCTGTCTGTGCCTAATGATAAAGAATCAGACATTTTTGTGATGGAAAAACTAAGGGTTAGGTGCCTGTGTAGCTCCTGTTTGAGTGATCATGCACATTGCTCTGGGAAGGCAGAGTACTCATCATAGAGTCTGGAGAAACCCCAGAAACTGTGACAGGCATCTTTTATTCACCCCAGTAAAAAGAACAGAATCTGGGAATGTCCCTCCACAGTGAAAATGGCTTTAGCCTATGTCCTATGACCTAAATTTCTCTCACCCACTGAAATGCATACATCAGGATACTGATATGTTTATGATATGTTCTACCATAAACACTTACCATTTCCCTTGAGTGCACTAAGGAAGTTTCACAAGAATTCTAATAATCAAATAGCAAAACAATAAAGTAAATTATACAGACTGAGGTGTTCAGGGCTAGTGGGGAATGTGAGAAGCCAGCACGGTGGGACTCAGAAGAAAATTGTGAAGTGTGTTCCCTGAAAAAGGTTCATTACTTGTTTTGTATGAAGTGTAAGGCATTATTCCTGTAAGGAAAGTAGGTTAACAGTTCATCAGCCCCCCTTTTCCTCTGTACTTTAAAACCTTATGGCATTTTTCCAGTAAGGTCCTGTGTCTGAGAGCAAAATACTTAATACACAAACTCAAAACAGCATAAAAGACATGAGGATGGTTTCAACCTTATATGGCACCCACTGTTAAAGGTGTTAGCTTTTATGTATGTTGGGTTTTGTTTCATTTAATCTCATCATTTTATTGTGTTTCAAATAGGTCCTTAGACTTGGCAGCAAGTGTCTTTACTCACTGAGCCAGTCAACAGCCCTAAATCATTAGTATCTTTATGTTCCTCATGCACCGAAAGTAAGTGCAGTTTAGTCCAGTAATTATGGATTATTACTCACGCAGTGAGTCCACTCTTCAGTGTGAGTTAGTTTTATCACAAACATGTCCAGAGTGTGGATGTTGTCTGTTTAAATAACATCTATTCCAGAGTTCTGAAAGTAGGAGATGATACCATTTCTGCCTAGCAACTGAGTTTTTTTTTTTTTTAAATGTTTCAAGACATCTTTACTGTTGACTCACTGCCAGAATCTTTAACAGCTTTTGGGAAATGTTCTAGAACTTTCCAGAATTCTGATACTGAAGAAAGAGACCTCAGAGCACTCCCTTTTCCTTTTAAGGAATTGTTTTCCTTGGAACATTTATAACTCATAAAAGGCACAACGCCTATTATATGTCTCTGCCCTTATTTTAACTCCGTTTTATAATTTTTTCAGCTAAAACATAAAAATAGTCTTTAAAAGAAAGCAAGTAAAGACATAATTCTTTCTAGTCAATATCAGCACATTTGGCCAATTTATAGCACATAGTCTACTGTCTTCACTGGGTCACTGCTGAGGTCTGAACTACAGCATTATGGTTCCCTGAATGTAGTATATTCTAGCATCTTGAAAAGCAAGCTCACTTATGTAAAAGTCAAATAAAATAATAACCATGAATGAACTCTTATTAAAATTTACAAATTAAAAATCTCTGGTATTGTATTATCATGTATATCTACAAAGAAATAAAGAAGGAAGCAAGGAAGGAAGGAAGGACAGAAAAAAAGAAAGAAAAAAAAGAAAGAAAGAAAGAAAGAAAGAAAGAAAGGAAGTAAGGCAGGAAGGAAGGAAGGAAGGAAGGAAGGAAAGGTAGGTAGGAGAAAGGAGGAAGAGAAAGAAAGAAAACAGGCTGAGCAGGTCATGCAGAGCAGCACTCCCCCATGGCCTGCTTGCATAGTCTCCTGCCTCAATGTTTCTGCCTGGGTTGAGTTCCTGCCTTGACTTCTCTCAGTACTAAGGCAGATGAATACATGAGTCCAGCTAAAAATGTTATTTTTTTCTTCTTGTTGTTGAGAAAAGCAAGTAGCTCAAGTTATCCAGTCATAAAATTTGATTCACTGAGTTTCTTTCTCCTTTATTCAGTCATTTATGTGTATGTGATGTGTGTGTTTTCATGTGTGTGCACACAATCACCTGTGTGTGGGTTAACAGGCCACAAACACTTAGGATACACTTTAATCTCCTATGTGTGTAATCATGGCTTTTGTGTAGCTAGCTATAACAATAGTCACTGTGCCCACAGATATTTGGCTGATTTCTTTGTGCTTTTCTCAATTTATTCTTATAGATTTCCAGTGATTGTTGTCTAGTTTCCAAAGCAACAAAAAGGGTATTTCTAAATAGTAGCTATTCAATCAGCCTTCATTCCAATACGCTTGGGACCAACTGTTTCCCTGCTTAGTGTGCCTGGCATGGAAGCCTTCTTGTGCTATTTCAGGGTCATCTCCCTCATCATTTGCTAGACCCTCGAGGCTAATGTTCGATGAAACATTCTCCTCTGCCAGGGAGGATGTAAGCACACTACTTGCTTCTTGCAGCCTTTTGATTCACTCTGCTGCTGGGCACATTTCCTGAGCAATGCTTCTGCTTGGGAACAGACTTGGTGGTTCTGTTCTGTTCTATTGCTAATCCTCCAGAGAGCAGGATGCTTGCAATGTGTTTGCTTTGGTGCTCCAGGGAAAATTGGCTCTCCTCAGGGGAATTTTTCCATATCTTGAGCTTCTTTGACAGGGTGGTCAAGCCTAAAAACACCTTCTGTTCGCATTCAAAAGGCAAGTCTTTTGGTCTCACCTCTAAGTGGGGAGAAGAACTCCACTTCATAATTTGAGTCAGGAAACGAAAGCTGTTTTTGTAATACTGCAGACCCTACTTCCAAGTGTTAATCTTTTGCTTATACATCAATCACTCTGGAATCTCCTGAATGTCACACTATTCATAAATCCTTCATGTAAATGTATAAACATCTATAATTAGTATATTATAACATGATATAATACATATGCAATGATATATTACATATGAGAAATGTTATGATTGGCATGATATGTTATATGATATATGACATATGATGTATGAGGTGTGGTATACAATATATAACATATATATGATATGACATGACAGACATGTGGATATGCCTAGGATTAAAGTTCCTCTTGGGTGTTGTTTATTCATTCCCATGTTTTCTCTTCCTTTAAGGCTACTTTGACCAAGAGCATTTCTCCTCAACCTTCCAATCTACTCTGTGTCTTCCACATTGTTGTATTGCTAAGTATTGTTAAAAGTTTATTTGGTGTCTAACACAAATGCAATACCAAAAATAAATACAAATATTTAAATATAAGAACTTTATAAAGACTAAGGAAACTTATAGTCTTGAACTAGTAAAGATCATAGATTAGACTCAAGGCTCAGAGTAGATTAAAAGTTTTTGTAAACATAATTACAAACATTTTGGTTGTGGCTAGCAATAACCTCTGATTGATCACATTCAGTCAGTATTTTTTGAAGTGATAAATGTGTATCCTCTATAATTGTAACTCTAGTACTAAAATTATTTCCAGAAACGTTATGTTCTATTTATATTTGACAAAATTAAATGACATTCTCTTTATATGAGTTATGGATGGAGAATATAACTGCTTTTCAATAGAGGACCAATCTGTTTGGGTATATAATTAGGGATAAATAGAAGAGTTAAAACTATAAGGCAACTTATGTTTGTTAATTAACTCAGATAGACCAGTTTTTAAGGTAACTTGCAAGTGAATTGTTAATTAGATGATATTCATAGCTTGTTAGTTAGCTAAACTGAAGAACAGCAAATGTTGAATATATCCTTCCCTCTCCAACTAAATGCCTCGAGTGTTACCTGTTTCACATCTCCTTTGTTACTTCTAATGCTACCTCCAGCCTTTGTCACTTGGTCTCCCAAGGATTATTCCTCCTTCTATCTCAGCTTCACCCCTGCACTCTGCTCTGTTGATAGAACCCAGTGTGAGTTGCTGCACTGTAGGCACCAAAGTATGTATCACATTGTGGGTCTCTTCAGTAACTTTTAGTTATGACTCTTTGTCATTTGACATCTTACATTTTCTTGTCCCTCCTTAAGGTGATCTCCAACTTTTTCATTCAATCTATATTTCCAGCATGAAAAATTGTACTTGTCTCAGAGTAGCATATTGATCTGCCAATAACTATTTGAATGTTAATATAAAATTCATGTTCACAGAATATTATTGTTCATTTACTTCTTATGCTCTACTAATGCGTGCTGGTTAGGGTTTCCAAACATGAAACAAGCTAGAGTTATCTGGGAAGAGGAAACCTCAGTTGGGAAAATCTCTCTTTCTCTCTCTCTCTCACCCCCCCCCTCTCTCTGGTTGCCTATAAGCAAGTCTGTAGGGCATTTTTTTTAAATTGATGATTAATATATGAAGGCCATCCCATGAGAGATGGCGTCATTCCTTGGCCAGTGGTTTTGGATGGCATAAGAAAAGCAAAGCAAGTGAATCATGAGGATCCAGACTGTGTGCATGGTCTTTGCTTCAGCTCTTGGATACAGGTTCCTGCCTAGACTTCTTTCCATAATGAATTGTAATCTGTAAAATGAAATAAACCCTGTATTCCTCATGTTTCTTTGGAATATGGTGCTTATTGCATCCACAGAAACAAAGCCAGGTTTTGCAGGAAAGAGTTACTCTCAGGTATAATTCAAGGAGCACATAGACTAATTACATGAATATTAATGAATAATTCTTGTCTTCCTTGCATTTGATAAGTGTAAGCCTAATTACTATTAAAAAAGACTAATTACTATTAGACAGAGTTTTTATAGAAGTTACTTATTGAACCACTGCATCTCCACAATTACATAAGTAGGTATGATTTATATTTCTATAAGGAGAGAAACTGTTGCTAGAGAGTTATTTTCCATTGGTCTTTGATCAAGTATACATTGGGAAAAGTAATAGTTAATATTTATTCTTTTAAAGCTCAACTAGACTTTGAAATGCATACTATTCAAAAGTCAAGGAGAACCACAGAATACTCTGAGAACCTCACAGTCCCTTTATTGTGGAGGGAAGCTGAGACAGATGAAGTTACAGAATTATTAAGTTAGGATTCAAAAGAAGGCAACTAATTGTAGTTTGCCTTCTCCTTTGGAAATTTGCATGGAACCTTCTGGCACTATGATAGCTAGTTCTCAGGGATGGGGCATTCAGGACAGTTCTAGATCAGAAGTCTCTTGGCCCTGTTTCTGAAACTTAATGGTATCCTTAGAAATAATGACAGGGATGAATGGAAATATGCAGCTGCCAGAGGTTGTGGGCAGGGGAATGAGATCCAGTGACTGGCCCAATGTGGGATTTATTCCATGAGGAAAACAGCACCAAACCCTGACAGTATTTCAGGTGCCATGTAATGCTTGCAGATAGGAGCCTAGCATGGCAGTTATCTGAGAAACTCTATGAGCATCTGACTGAGACAGTTGAGATGGATATTTATAGCTAACCACTGGACTGAGGTCTGAGACCCCTGTGGAAGAGTTAGGGGAAGGACTGAAGAATCTGAAGGGGCAGTGGGAGAAGAGGCACCTAATCCAGAAGATACTTGATGTCCTCAGGAAAGTGGATGCCTGGGGGATTTGAGCTGGGAATGCATGGGTGGGTGAGGAAAGAGGAACATGGGGAACACTCTCTTAGAGGCTAAGAGGAGAGAGGATAGTGTGAAGAACTCTTGGCTAGGGAGCGGGGCAACATTTGAAATCTAAATAAATGAAACAATAAAAAGAAAGAAACAGAGAAAGGAACAAAAAAAGAATGGTTTACTTACATTCCACTTCTAGGGGGTACATATGTGTACATAATAACAATTAATTTAAAAGGAGTCCAAGAATTTGAAGGGGAGAAAGATGGGGTATATGGGAAGTCTGAGAAAGGAAAAAGAAGAGAGAAACACTGTTAATAAAATAAATCTCAAAACAAAAGAAGGGCAGACAAAAAAGAAGAAAACTGAACTCAAACTATCTAAGAGAACAAAGGTGCTAGCAGGAAGAAAAAGATAGAAAAGTGGGAAGGTCTAGACAATAGGTACTTTGCATAAATTTGCATCAAAATGTCCTTATGTAATATATGCACTGAAGATGAAACAGAAAACATTACAAATATGTTTGTAAAGTAGGCGTTGAGTGCTTTTTTTTTGCAATTGCCCTGGGTCTCAGGTCTGCCCTGGCACTCTGCCTTCCAATGAATGTTATCTCCAGTACAGGTAAATCTTGTGAGTCTCAGATTGCACACTTTACTAAGCTAACAAGATTCTCTATTCCTCATGTTAGATGGGGGAAAAATCCACATTTTCAGATGGTCACAAGTAAAATATTAGAAACCTTCTTATTCAACATTGAAAGATATAGTCCAAGAATACATATTTTAAGTAGCAAGAAACCTAAGGATCCATTTAAGTCATATGTATTCAAAGAACTATAGTGTCAGCATTGTTATGGCTTTAAATACAAGAGAGACAAACACGGTTTTTTTGGTTACATATGGAAATCCAGGACTAGGCAATTCTATCTAGTTAGGAATAAGTCTATAATATACTAGAAGATTAGCATAGACCTGTCAAATCAGCTGTTTCAAACCAGTGCTATAATAAATATTGCATCACTTTTAGGCCATAATAATGCTATAAATTATTAAAATTGGCATGCATGTGTTCTTTTGTGGCACTGTAAAGAAATATGAGCTGGAGAGATAGCTCTTTCTAGTTAAGAACATTACTGCTCTTCCATAGGACCCCCATTCAATTCCCAACACATGTCAGTTCACTATTTGTAACTTCATTTCAGAAGCTCCAACCCCTTCTTCTGATCTCTGTGGGCACCTGGCATGCAAGGGCCTACATACATAAATACAAGCAAATTACCCATACATATAAAATGAAAATAAAAAGGTCATTTTTCAAAATAAGAAAGATTGGAAGACTCATTTTTTGTGTTTTATTGATGAGATTTTCTGGTCTGCAATTACTCCCTTCCAGGGTTTGAATTTTTGTGAATTATAAGTTATGAATCATATGCTGTATGACTCAAGTTGATGGGTGAAAAGATGACATTGAGGAGCACAGATGGCCTTTTGTAGTTAGGACAGAAACCAAATATGGTTCCATTTTTAAATAGGGTTTATTATAAGATGCATACGTATAAGAGGTAGACATAAGCCCCTTCTCAGAATCATGCATTCTTTTGACAATGTATGTTTATTACATTGTGTGCTGGGTCATATATTATTAAAAACGGATTCAAAGATAAAAAAAACAGTTCCTTAGAGAACTTAAATTTATTTTTACTTGGGGCTTCTAAAGTAGTTACATGTAATTTAACAATATTACAAAAAGTCTTGTTATTTTCTATTATCACAAAAAAAAAACCCAATTACCAAGATGATTGCAAGAGATTAGTATAGGTGACATTGAGATCCAATTACTGCACTGTCCTTTAGGATGTGGTCACTGGTGGATTGCTCAGGCCCCAGTAGAGGGTTCCACATTCACCTGCAAATAAGAAGCACTAATTAAAGTTAGAGCTGATTAATTTACATAAAACACATGAAGTTAGAAGAAAACTATGTTTGGGAGTCCTGAGGATGATATAAGTGGAAAAAATAATGAGTGAGTTTATTCAAAATGCATTGCATATATATATATATATATATATATATATATATATATATATATATATATATATGTACAATATTAAAAATACATTTTAAAAAACATATTTTTATGATCTCTAAATTCATAGTCTAGACAAGTATCTTGGAAATAATGCATACCATTTCAAACATTATTTAGGAGAACAATGCTGCTGTTTCCTCTTAACGAGAGACAGGTCTGCAGAGATGGATGAGGATTAAGAGCAATTGCTGCTCTGTTCGAATATCAAGGTTAAGTTCTCAGTATCAATATCTGGTGGTCATGACCATCTACAAGTCTGTTTCCAAGGGATCTAACTTCTCCTGATCTCAGCAGGCATAAGATATATGCATGGTGTTTCCACCTATGTACAGAAACTCACAGAGACACATAAAAACAAATAAATAAATCTTGCAATTCAAATATACATGTTAAAGGCTCTGAAACGTCCTTCAATAAAAAACATGTACAATACACTCTGATAAATTATAGGACACACTTGTCAGAAAACCTCACAGTCTACTTTCAGAACTCTATCTCTTCTTCTTCTTCTTCTTCTTCTTCTTCTTCTTCTTCTTCTTCTTCTTCTTCTTCTTCTTCTTCTTCTTCTTCTTCTTCTTCTTCTTCTTCTTCTTCCCTCTCCTAACCCTCTCCCCATTCTCATTCCAGACTCAGTTCCCAAGTCTGGTTCCAGTTGCTGCCACAGAATACCAGCTTCAGCCTTTTCTCACCACTACCCATATTTTCTGTGAATCCCACAAGGCATTCCCTTTTAACCATCCTCCCCAATTTGTTTCCTTGTCCCAGAACTTACCCAACTCTAGCAGACATTCCAGGCTAAACAAAGGGCCACGCCTCACAGAGCAATGAGTAGGATCAAAGCAAACCACAGGAATCCTACTGCTTCTGAGATTCAATCCCCTCAGCTCTGTAGCTGGAAATCTGCTATAGTCCCCCATTCCACTCTGACCCTATTTCCAATAGATAACAAATATCTTCTTCAACTGTTCTTTCCCCAACTTATCCCAGTTACACAGCCTCCTCCAACCCACGGCATGTGTGCTATAGTCACTCCCTGTGAATATACCAGCTGAACAGACCAAGAAAATAGGCATCAGAAAACCATCATACCCTTCAAAAATCCAGAGAAGAAACAGATACCAAGGAACAAAACACCCACCCAACAAAGACAAAGCCAATAATAAGCACCTCTAATCATCCCAAACTGAAAGGCCCAAACATCACCATGAAATCACAAACAAAAGTAGACAAGGTTTGCTTCCACTAGTGCCTACATATCCTACAGCAGCAAGCCATAAATATCCCAATGTACTTTAAGCACAAGGAAAAGGCACTAAAACAGCCTTTATGAATATGAACTAGTTACTTGGGGTGGAAACAAATATATCTCCTCGAGAAACATAGGAAAATACAAACAAGAATATGAGGAAATTAATAAAACTGTTCAAACCTAAAAATTGGAAATAGAGTTAATAAAGAAATGTTGAACTGAAGGAATTCTAGAAACAGAAAATTTAGAAACTCAAACAGAAACTAGAGGGACAAGTTTACCAACAAAATTGCAAGAGATGTAAAAGAGAATCTCAGACATTGAACATATGATAAAAGAAGTAGATAAATTGATCAAAGAAAATGTTAAATCCAGAGACTTTCTGACACAAAATATCCAGGAAATCTGGAACACTATGAAATGACCAAATACACAGACTAAAAGAACAAATGCAAAAACAGAATCCACCTTTGTGCCACACCCAAGAAACACACCTCAACGTCAAGGAAAGACATTACTTCAGGGGAATATAAAAGATATTCCAAATAAATAGGTCAATGAAGCAAGTTGGTACAGCCATTTTAATATTTAACAAAATTAACCTCAAAACAAAATAATCAAAAGTGACAGGAAAAACACTACATACTCGTCAAAGGAAAAAAATCTACCAAGTCGATATTCAGTTCTTAATATCTATGCTCCAAACACAAGGGTGCCCAAGTTTGTAAAAAGAAACAGCTCAAATCACAGACTGATAGTGAGAAACTTTAATACCACACTCTTATTGGACAGGTTATTCATACAAAAACTATACAGAGAAATGCTAGGGTGAATACATATTATAAACCAAATGAATCTAAGAAGTAGTTACAGACCATTTCACTTAAACACAAGAGAATATAAAAAAATTATAGAAGTATAATACTGGCAACTTAACAGCACACCCGAAAACTATAGAACAAAAAGAAGTGTCATGCCCAAAAACAAAACAGCAAGACATATTCAAACAAAAGGCTGAAATTAAGAAAAAATTTAATAAAGAGAATAATGCGAAGAATCAATGAAACAATGCATTGGTTCTTTGAGAAAAATCAATAAGATAAACAAATTCTTATACAAATTAACTAAAAGACACAGAGAGAATATCCAAATTAACAAATTCAGAAACAAAAAGAGGGACATTGTAACAGACACCAAGGAAATCCAGAGACTTGCAAGGACATTTTTAAAAACCTGTACTCTACCAAATTGTAATATATATAAATGGATAAATGTTTTTGTTCCACTTACCAAAGTTAAATCACAATCAGATAAATTATTTCAATAAAACTATAATATCTACTGAAATAAAAGCAGTCCTTAAGAGTCTCCCAACAAAAACAAGCCCAGAGCCAGACAGCTTTAGCACAGAATCTGACAATACTTTCAAAAATGAGGTTAAGCAAATACTCCTCAATTTATTTCACAAAATAGAAACAGAGGGAACATTGTCAAATTAATTTTATGAAGCCATAGTTACCATGATGGGCAAACCATATAAAACCCAACAAAGAAAGAGAATTACAGTTCAATTTCTCTGATGAACATAGATGAAACACTTATAAACCAAATCCAAAATCACCTACCATGATCCAGTAGAATTTATTACAGAGATGCAAGGATGGCTCAATAGATAAAAATCAGAAAATGTAATCCATCATATAATCAAACTAGAAAAAAAAACGATATGGGCATCTCATTAAATGTAGGAAAGGTCTTTGAGAAAATTCAACACCCCGTCATGACAAAATGTCTTGGAGACCTCCTCTTAGAAGCCTTGCAAGTGTGGCTGCAATGTCACATATGTGTCAGCAGGTGGCAGAGAGAAGAGAGGCTCTGGTTACTGTTCTGACATAAGAACATCTGAATGAGTAGTAGCCTAGCATTTCCTGAAAAAGCAAGCTCAAAACAACCACCAGTCTGGCTCTGTCTTGGCCCTTTGGCTCCCAGGACCAGGAGCAACCCAGAAAGTGGAAGAACCCTGCCCGGGACAGAGACTTCTGAGCAGGAGTAAATATGAGACAGTCGACTCTCACATGGAACCAATCAGCAACTCTGGTGGCCCATCCAGGAGCAAGTCCCAGATGATCAGCAGACAGGGGCCGTGTGGTCTAGTCAGAGAGCTAGTCTGCGATGACCAGAGTGGGGTGGGGAAGACAATGCCTAAATGACCCCGAACCAGTGCCATAATGCATGAGCGAGGCATAGCAATCCTTAGATTACTCTTGAGATGGTCCTAGACACTCAGAGACCCTGGGCCCCTCTAAGAAGAGCAGAAAAAATGTGAGAAAAATTAAAAGTTCTTGTAGAAATTAGAGATACATGAGACATACCTAAACATTGTAAAGGCAATTTACAGCAAGCCTATAACTATTAACATAAATAGAGAGAAACTCACAACATTTCATTGAAATCAGGAGCAAGAAAAAACTGTCCACTTTCTGCATAAATATTCAATATATTACTTGAACTTTTAGGTACAGCAATAATAAAATTAAAGAAGATTGAAAGAATATAAATTTGAAAGGAAGAAGTCAAAATGTTGCCATTCGCAAATGATATCAAGCTATACAAAAGTTATACTAAAAATTCCACCAAAGAACTCCTGATAAACACGTTGAACAAGTGGCTGGATACAAGATTAACTCAAAGGAAAAAAATCAGTAACTCTCTATATACAAATGACAGACTGAGAAAAAAGTCAGGAAAACAATGCCTTTCACAATAGCTTCAAATAATATAACTATTTTGCAGTACGTCTAGCCAAGCAAGTATGATAAAAAAAAAAAAAAAAAAAAAAAAAAAAAAAAAAAAAAAAAAAAAAAAAAAAAAAACAAAAAAAAAAACAAAAACAAAAACAAAAACTTCAAGACTTTGAAGAAACTGAAGATGATACCAGAAGATGGTATGCAGATGTAATGCAATCCCCATCAAAATACCAATACAGTTCTTACAGACATTGAAAGAACAAGTCTCAACTTCTTTTTGAAAAGAGAGAGAGAGAGAGAGAGAGAGAGAGAGAGAGAGAGAGAGAGAGAACACGCTAGCTAAAACAATCCTGAACAATAAAACAATTGCTGGAGGTATCACCATCCCTGATTTCAAGTTGTACTACAGAGTAATAATAATAATAATAATAAATAATAATAATAATAATAATAATAACAGCAAAATAAAACACAGGATTTTGGCATAAAACAGACCTGTTTATCAATGCAACTGATTTTTAATGAAGTCAAAAATATACACTAGAAAAAAAGACAACATCTTCAACAAATTGTGTTGATAAAACTGGATATCTCCATGGAGAAAAATGCAAATAGATTCATACTTCTTGATCTGTGAAAAAATTAAGCCAAGAACATCAAGGACCAAAACATAAAACAAGATATACTGAACCTGATTGAAGAGAATGTAGTGAATAATCTTGGAACATTGGCTTCCTAAATTAATAAATGTGGCATCCTGATGTTTTAAATCTTCTGTAATGACAAAACCTAACAATTGGACAAAGCCAAAGCCTAAGACATGGGACAAGACGTTTTACCAATTCCACATAAGATAAAGGACTACTGTGAAAAATATATAAAGAGCTCAAAACCAGATCAAAGAATGATAATCCATTAATAAATGAACACAGATCTAAACAGAGAATTCCCAGGCATGTTTAACATGTGCATCCATCAGGGAACTGTATGTCAGAACTACTTTGAGATTACATCTTATATCTACCAGAACATATAACTGATAACAGAAGTGACAACTCAGGCAACTTCACAGTACTACATACTTCCTTTAAAATACAGAAGAGATCTTGGATTAGTATTATTAGCATATATTAAAAAATCATAAGAATGCCAAGGCATTGAGGTGGGAGTGGGTGTTTGGGAGAGAGAGCATCTTCATGGAAGTAAGGAGAAAGGACAGGGGGATGTGAGTGGGGGGGGGAAGCAGATAACATTTGAAATGTAAATACAGAAAGTATCCAATAAAAAAATTTAAACCCCACAAAACTCTAGAACAAAAAGAAGAAATAATACTCAAAAGAAGTAGATATGGGGAAAAAAATATGGGACCGAGAAAAAAAAAACATGGGACTGAAATCAATAAAATAGAAATTGATAAATAATAACAAAAAATGCAGAGAATCAATGAAACTAAGAATAAATACATTCTTTGATAAAATCATTAAGATTGGCGAACAGCCAAATTGACAGCGGTAGTGAAGAGATCAAAATTCACAGATACAAAAGGAGATCATAGCAACAACCTCCTAGGAAATCCAGAGAATCAAAGACCTCCATCAAATTCAAAACTAAAAGAAATGCTCAATTTTCTTGACATATATTTTCTGCTAAAGTTATATCAAGAACACACAAGCAATATAAATAGATCTTAGTGAAAAAGAAGCAACCGTTAAATACTCCCGGCCAAAAAAAGCCCAAGACCAGAGAGTCTGAGTGCAGAATTCTATCAGAGTTTCAATGAGTTAATTCCAATACTCCTCAAATAATCCCACCAACTGGAAACAGAAGGAACATTGCCCAGTTCTTTTTATGGGGTCACAGTTACTAAGACCCAAGAGAAAAAGAAAATTACAAACTTTTGAAAAAATTAAGTTCTAAATTTCTCCAAAAAATACTTGCAAACAATCCAAGAACACATGAAAAAGGTCATCCACCATGACCAAGTAGGATTCATCCCAGAGATGAAGGGACGAAGCAGCTGAAAGAAAAAAAAAATCCATGTGATCATCCCCTTAAATGATAAAAAGTTACCGCATAACAAGCCTAACAGAAATCTAAATAGAGAAAAGCAAAGAATTTTTACAAAAAAATCAGGAACAAGAAAAATTTGTCCAGTCTCTCCATACTTATACAACGTAGTATTTGAAGTCTTAGCCATTACCAGAGACATTTCCTCCTGCAGCAGATGGGAGCAAACACTGAGCCACACTGCCTTGCACTATGTAGAGAGTGAGAGACCTTGCAATACTCAGTCATAAAAGTATGTCTCCATCAAATCCTTCCCCTCAGAGATCAGAGAAACATTCATAAGGGCAGATGGAAATATCATGAAACCAAGAGGAGACAAACATTAAGGCAGCAAGCCCTATAGATGCAAAAAGACCACAGAGAAGAATCACAGACTCTGGTAGCACGCACAGGTAGGCCCTTAGCATATACATTATTATTTCTGGGTTTTGTGTGGTTAACAGATTCTTATGTGTAGAGATGTGTATGTGTCTGCATATACATAAATACCTTGCAATTTTTCTTAGGCTTTTTAAAAATCTGTTTGTTTTGTCCTATTTCAAATTGTTTGTATTATACTTTAATTGTATTGTAATTCTTTAGATGCCTGTTGGTTTTCTTTGGAGAGACTGACTGGGGTGGATTCTAATGGGAGGGAAGGGGGCAGAATCTCAGAGGAATTGGAAGAGGGGACATTGTGATCAGATTATATTGAATGAAAAGAAAATCAGTTTTCAATAAAATAAAAAGCAGGTTGAAGAGAATATTAATTCTTTAAAGTGATTTAATCTATGTATTTCTTGATTTATATTTTACTCAGGAGGATTTTTTCAAAGGTTTCATGTTCAAAGTTAATCATTACATTTCTAAAGTAAAGCATTCCTCTTACTTATTTGCAGTTAATTTTATGATGACAAGCTGTTGCTTTCACAAACACCTACTGTAACATGTTAGAACTGATCAGGAATACACTGAGTCATCCAAATTCTTTATCCAGGGACCAGGAAAGTGGCTCAGAGATTCAACAGGACTTACTGATCTTGCAGAGGACCAGAGTCAAAGACTCATTCATTCTCACAGTCTGGAGAACGGGCTCATTGGGAGTAATGTGGAAACAGTGCATTGGAAACTTCCTGGAATGTATGGAAGTGACTCTAATGATGTCACCTAATAATAAGAGATATCTCAACTGACCATATCTAGTAGGCAGGTGAAGCTTCCAAAGCTGGAACTAGGTTGTATTCAATTAAGTAGTTGGCCAAGGGAATTTCATGGAAATCCCCAAACAGGCTGTTGCTAAGACAAAGATTGCTTGTCACAGATTGACAATATGGACCCTTGTGGAAGACAATACCCTAACAACTCATTGAACATGGGATAATCAAGTTGGTGCCTACATAAAGCTATAAGCTCTAGTCTCTTTTTGTGCAGGAAGGTATGCTACAGTTTACCAAAAGAAAAATATGGACACCAAGGGCTTCTCTTCTCACTGAAGCCAGACAATGCCATCCTCTGCTACATATGCAGCTGGAGCCATGGGTCTGTCCATGTGTACTCTTTGGATAGTGGTTTAGTCCCTGGGAGCTCTAGTTGGTTGATATTGTTATTCTTATGAGGTTCTAAACCCGTTAGGCTCCTTCAGTCCTGTCTTTAACTTCTCCATTGGGGACCCCATTCTAAGTTCAATGGTTAGCTGTGAGCATCTGCCTCTGTGTTTATCATGATCTGGCAGAGCCTCTTTCAATCCTACCTCTAACTCCTCCATTGGGGACCCTGTTCTAAGTTAAATGGTTAGCTGTGAGCATCCACATGGTGTGGCATTTGTCATGATCTGGCAAGGCCTCTCAGGAGACAACTATATCAGGTTTCAGGGAATCTCTTGAAAGAGAAGGCAGAAAGATTGTAAGTGCCAGAGGAGATGAAGGGAATACCAGGTGAACACAGCCCTCTAAATCAGCTGAGCAAACTCACATGAGCTCACACACAACGAAACAGCAAACACAGGGCCTGTACAGGATTACAGCTTTAACTTAGTATTTTTATGGGACTCCAGACTGTGCGGATGATTGAGTCTTTGACTCTTATCCCTGCTCTTGGGATTCCTTTCCTCCTGTTAGATTGCCCTGTCCAATTTCTATATGAATATCTTTGCTTTATCTTATTATATTTTGTTTTGTCATGTTTGATTGTTATATTCTATAAGCCTATTTTCTCCTAATGAGAGATAGAAAGGGGATGGATCCAGAGGAGAAGGGAGTTGTAAAAAATAGGAGTGGAGAGAGAGAGAGAGGAGACTATAATCAAGGTGTGAGAAAAGATTTGGTTCTAAATAAAAGAAAAATAAACAATGAAAAATAGTATAAAAAATTAAAGTGTGCACATGCTCACACACTGTGTTACTGTGAAAACATGGTGATCTTTTGTGAAAACGTTATGAGTAGGCTATAATAAGTTACTTTTTATATATTAGAAACCTGTTTTATTTTTTATCTAGACGTTTTAAACTTTTCTTTTTGAGAATGTACTTTTCTGAAGTATTCATAGAGCTCCCGAGAAAATAAAACCTTGTGTTAGAGAAATCATAATATATAGTTATAAATCTCAAGTGCCAAGAGCAAACAAACAGGATTCTAGGTTCACTGGCATTGGCTTTGAGTCAGAATTATCTTTTCGGTAAAATGACTGTCAGAATTTTGGATATTTCACAATGAGTATGAATGTTAGTTCTCAAATTATGTTTGTAGACAAGTGAAACTGTAAAGCAAGTAAACAAAAAGTAAAAAGAAAGCAAATGAAAAGTATGAGCTGAACTATTATAGCAAATTAATAGTTGATGTGATCAAGTAGCTTTAAAACTTGTTCAGAACTTTAGTAAACCTCTCAACACTACTTGGAGAGGCAGGTTGGTGTAAAGTATAAAGCCCTCCAATTTTATTCTTATCTTTGTAAATGACATTTAGACTTGTGCATTGATTAGAGATACATTTTCTCATCTCTATCCAAAGAACATCAGGAGGTATGACTTAGCCTCAATGGTTAAAACACAATCCATCAAGGAGTAGGAGAGATGACTTAGTGGCTGAGAGCACTTGGTGTTCTTACAGACGACTTGAGTTCTGTATCACCTGCATAGAAGCATCCAGCCATTAGTAACTCCAGTTCTAGGAACTATGATACCCTTTTCAGATCTCATCAGCTACTAGCAAACATTTGGTTAACAGCCATACATGTAAATGAAATATCCATGCCTAAATATATAATAAACAAATCTAAAAGATACAGTCTGTTATAAATCAATTTATTTACCCACAGATATATTTTCCTATGGCAGGTACTTTGTTGTGAAAAGAAGCATTAGGGAGAATAAAAGGAAAAGTGCACAGTGGGAGGAGGAGACAAAAATGGAGGAGGAGGGGAAAGAAGGCAATGAAAGGAAGAGGAAAAGGGCAGAGAGAAGTAGGACAAGGAAGGACAATATAAAAGAGTGGCTTTTAGAATAAATGAGTGTCGATTGCTGTGAAGGGACTCCATGACCATGGCAGCTCTTATGAGACAAAACAATGAATTGAGGCTGGCTTACAGTTTCAGATGGTTAGTCCATTGTCATCGTGGAAGGGAGCATGACAGCACACAGATAGACCAGGTGTTGGAGAAGTTTCTACATTCAGGTCTGAAGGCACCTGGGAGAGAGACACTGGAACTCTCTTGGCTTTTGAATCCCCAAAGCTTACCTGGAGTCATACACTTCCTCCAACAAGGCCACACCTCCTAATCCATTTCAGATGGTGCTGCTCCTTGATGATTCAAATATATGAGCTTGTATGTGCCATCTTTATTCAGACCACCATACTACACATTGGGTGCCAGATTATACCAATGGCATAATTGGTAGAATAAATAGGCATCACCTCAAGTAATTTTCCAAATAATGAAACCAATACCACAAGAAATAAGGAATCTTCCCTAGAATCATAGACCTAACAAGAGAGAGCAGAGAGTTAACAGCAACCTACATTTATCACCTATTCTTTGTCTTGTAGGTCATTTTTCACAGAAGCATCTCAGCATTGACTTAAAAAGCAGTCTTTCTCCATGAGCATCTTCTACTTACAACAATCCCATGCATTAGGCACAAGAGATGGGAGAAGGAATTGTGGAAATAAAAATGGTGTGCACAGAAAAACCAGACACTCATTAGGGCTAGTGACTCTTTTTATGTCACAGCTTTAAAGAGTGAGCCTGGACTATGGTCCCCATCCTCATATCCAGAGAGTGAAGTGTTGGAAATGCATTGCTAAGTGAAAACAGGTAATGATACCTGAAGATGCTAACACAGATTTCTTTAACAAGACTTGTTTTCTTTCGGTATAGAAAACATTTACCCAGAGTTGATGCTATGGGAATGCTTTTAATCTGGTCATAAAAATTATTGTGAGTAAATTTCTACATAATTTTACATACATCTCTGAGCAAAAAGAAATTTGAAAAGAAAGATTGCATCATCATCATCATCATCATCATCATCATCATCATCTCCCAAGGTAGTCCCAATGAAAAGATTTGTCATCTTTGTTTCTTTATTTAAATTAGAAATTTAATTTATTTTAATTATGTGGATCTGTATTGGCATTAGTACATGCAAGTGAAACAGCCATTGTACTTAGAAGGGAACATTAAAATCCCCTAGAGTAATTGGAGTTTATGTGCTCTACACTTTTGGAGGTGTGTAGAATCATACCGTGATTTTGGGGAGAGCAGAAAGTTTTGTTAGGCACTGAGCTATCTCTCCAGTCTGTGGGGTTTTTTTATTGCTATTTCAATTATAATATTTATGATGTGTGGTATGATAATTTGATAGGTATATACAGTGTATAGTGGTCAAATCAGGACAGTCATTGTTTTTATCTATTTTTTTAATTTAATAAAATTGGCAATTATACATATTTGTGGAAGGCAATATAGCCTTTCAAGAAATAATCAAATGCTGCGAAGGAAGCAGATAAGGAACACTCACTCACTGGTGGTGGGGAAGTAATTTGAACAGCCACTTTGGAGCACAGTATGAAGAATCCTCAAAAAGTAAAAATAGACAAAAGTAGATCTCTATGATACAGTCATCGCACAGTCAAGACTGTGAAGTACCACAAACATGGATGTTCACATGGGTTCTGGTGTGTAAAAGGATAGAGTCAAAAGCAACCTCTTTAATGTGCATTATAACACTACCTAACTGCAGTTAGGTTTATACACAGAGTGCATGCTTTCAGGTACACTCAGGAATTATAACCAAATGCACACACTCCGTCTTTTTAGTGAGTTTAGCCATCCACCTCCCTCAGCCTCCATATAGGAATGTTGCCCATAGTAGCACCCAAGCTCTTTTTATTCCCAAGATGCAATTTTAAACACAACAATGAAAGCAAAATAGGTTCATCTTACTGATAATGAAAATGCTTAAAAATTTAATATATTTTGAATGTCACCATTTAGATGGAAATATCTAGCATGCATAAATAGGTCAGTGATACAGTGGTGATATTTATATTCACTTGGAAGTCTAAAAGGATCTTGTTCATTGAAAAGCAGGAATAAGGGTCAGATAAAAGTAACAGTGTACCGTTTTGAGTGACCAAGCAACTATTATTTCAATCTTCATTATGTGGGTTTGACTTTTGGCTGTCAGGATCTCTTAGCAACCCTTATTTTTTATGGCTGGAAATGAATATAAAATAGTCCAGTGTGAGTATTTGAGTAGTACTTAGCTTATTTTTCATTATAAATCCAGTTTGTGTCTGGTTAGAATAATGGAGAGGAAATAGGGTTATATGGCCTCCTTCTTGTGTTGGCAATGGAACAGTCTTGAAACATAATTGGGAACGTGGAGGTGTAAGTCTCATCTTGATGTAAAAGGAACACAGCACTCCTGAGTCCCCCTACCCCTAATTGCTGCTAAATTGGGAGAAAGTAGCTGGAATTGCCTCTGATAGTGATTCTGATGTGCTACAGATCAATGTGATTTTCCTAGTTCTGGATGTTGAGAGCTACATATATCCCAAGCTGTTTCTCAACTTCACCAATAAAATCATTCCAAAAACTATACGACATATATAAGAAATGAGGCAAAAAGAAATGATACTAAGAGGAAAAGCGGGAGTTTTACCACAAGCCTATAAGGCCTCTACAGTCCAATCAGTAGACCCCTTGACTGCAGGCTGTGACACTCAGCAGCAGCAGCATAGCTCTGAGTAACTTATGCACAATGTAAAGACAATGCAAGCTGAAGTGATGGTTTAGCTGGGAAAGGTACCTCCCCTGAGTAATGATGACAGAGGTCAGTTCCCAGGACCCTTGCAGTAGATGGCAAAAGAAAAAGGAGGAAATAAAAAAAGGCTGTTCGTGAAAATATAGAAAATAATTATGATGATGTGTATCAAAGACTTCAATTCCTGATATTAAACAAACACTTCAATACATACATTTTTATTTTTCATGTTATTCTAAAACTGCTACTGAATATATTAGGACTCTACTCTTACCAAGAGAGTTGACATGTGTCTCTCGTCTCTTCCCATATAATGAGTTCCCATAGTCTTTTGCTTGATCTCCATGACTCACTTGTTATTTCATGCCCTTTGGGCTTCTACACTTTTTGATGAGAAATTATCTGTAATTCGGAGTGGCCTGCCTTTCCCTGTCACTTGGTGTTTCCCTTATGCAGCTCTGAAAATTTGTCCTTTGTTTTGTATATTTAGCACTTTAACTATGATATTGCCTGTGTAGTTTCTAATGTACTCTTGCCTATTTTTTTGTTCTATATGACTTTTGTACTTGGATTAGTCTCTCAACAAAAATGTTAAAAGCCAGAGGGCATGAGACAATGACTTACAGTTTCTGAAAGATCACAACTACCAACTCAGAATATTACATTCATGTTCCAAATACAAGGGCACCCACATTTATAAAAGAAGTCCTACTAAAGTTCAAAGCAGATATTATATCACATACAATAATAGTGGGAGAATTCAACAACCCACTCTCATCAAGGGACAGATCATGGAGACAGAAAATGAACAGAGACACAGTAAAACTAGCAGAGGCTATGAACCAACTGGAATTAACAGACATCTACTGGACATTTCATGCAAAAATAAAAGGAAATACTTTCTTCTCAGAATCTCACAGTACCTTCTCCAAAACTGACCATATAGTCGGTCATAAAACAGGCCTCAACAAATACAAGAAGATCAAAATACTCCCATGCATCCTATCAGATCACCATGGACTATGGCTGGTCTTTAATAAAACAAAAATAATGAAAAAATTCCACATGCACATGGAAAGTGAACAATGCTCTGCTCAATGATAAAATGGTCAAAGAAGAAATAAAAAAAGAAATCAAGGATTTTTTTAGAATTTAACAAAAATGACACCACTACATACCCAAACTTATGGGATGCAATGAAAACAGTACGGAGAGAAAAACTCGTAGTTCTGAGTGCCTCATAAAAGAAATTGGAGAGACCATACACTAGCATCCTGACAGCACAGCTGAAAGCTCTAGAACAAAAAGAAGCAGATACACCCAAGAGGAGTAGATGGCAGGAAATAATCAAACTCAGAGCAGAAATTAACCAAATAGAGGCAAAAATAACCATACAAAGACTCGACAAAACGAAAAGCTTGTGTTTTGAGAAAATCAACAAGATAAACCCTTAGCCAGACTAACTAGAGGGCAAAAAGAGAGTATCCAAATTAACAAAATCAGAAATAAAAGGGGAGACATAACAATATAAAGTGAGAAATTCAAGAAATTATCAGGTCCTATTACAAAAGCCTATACTCAACAAAACTAAAAAATCTGGGGGAAATGAATAAATTTCTAGACAGATACCAGATACCAAAGTTAAATGAGAATTAGATATACCACCTAAACAGTCCCATAACACTTAAAGAAATAGAAGCAGTCATCAAAAACCTCCCAACCAAATAAAGACCAGGACCAGATGGATTTAGTGGAGGAATTCTATTAGATTTTTATAGAAGACCTAATACCTATACTCTCCAAAGTATTTCACAAAATAGAAACAGAAGAAACACTACCCAACTCATTCTTTGAAGTCACAATTACTCTTATACCTAAACCACACAGAGATACTACAAGGAAAGAGAACTTCAGACCAATTTCTCTCATGTACATTGATACAGAATTACTGAATAAAATTTTTGCAAACCGAATCCAAGAGCACATCAAAACAACCCACCACCATGACCAAGTAGGCTTTATCCCAGTGATGGTTCAACATACAGAAATCCATCATTTTAATCCATCATATAAACAAACTAAATAAAAACACACACACACACACACACACACACACACACACACACACACACACACATGATCCTCTCATTAGATTCTGAGAAAGCATTTGACCAAATTTAACACGACTTCATGTTAAAAGTCTTGGAAAAGGCAGAAACTCAAGGCCCATGCCTCAACATAGTAAAAGCAATGCACAGCAAACCAGTAGCCAACATCAAAATAAATGGTGAGAAACTTGAGACAGTCCCACTAAAACAGGGTTTAGACAAGGCTGCCCACTCTCTCACTACCTATTCCATATAGTACTGGAAGTCCTGACTGGAGTAATCAGACAACAAATAGAAATCAAAGGGATTAAAAAGGAAGAAGTCAAAATATCACTATTTGCAGGTGATACAATAGTATATTTAAGTGACCCCAAAAATTCCACCAGAGAACTTTTACAACTAATAAACAACTTCAGCCAAGTTGCTGGCCATAAAATTAACTCAAACAAATCAGTAGCTTTCCTCTACTCAAGGATAAACAGGCTGAGAAAGAAATTAGAGTATTGGCACCCTTCCTAATAGTCACAAAGACCATAAAATACCTTGGGGTGACCCTAACCAAACAAGTGAAGAATCTGTATGACAAGAACTCAAGACTTTGAAGAAGTAAATTGAAGAAGATCTCAGAAAATGGAGAGATCTTCCATGCTCATGGATTGGAAGGACCAACATTCTAAAAATGCCCATCTTGCCAAAAGTAATTTATATATTCAATGCAATTCTGATCAAAAATCCAACTCAATTTTTCTTAGAGTTGAAAAGAGCAATTTGTAAATTCACCCAAGATAACAAAAAACCTAGAATAGGAAAATCTATTCTCAAGAATAAAAACACTTCTGGGGGAATCACCATTGCTGATCTCAGGCTATATTACAAAGCAATTGTGATAAAACTGCATGGTATTGGTACAGAGATAGGTAGATCAATAGAACAGAATTGAAGACCCAGAAATGAACCTACACACCTATGATCACTTGATCTTTGACAAAGAAGCTAAAAGCATTCAATGGAAAAAGAAAGCCTCTTAAACAAATGGTGCTGGTTCAACTGGCAGTCAGCATGCAGAACACAAATCAATCCTTTTTTATTTCCTTGTACTAAGCTCAAGTTCAAGTGAATCAAAGATCTCCACATAAAACCAGGTACACTAAAACTAAGAGAAGAAAAGGTGGAGAAGAGCTTAAAACACATAGGCACAGGGGAAAGTTTCCTGATCAGAACACCAATGGTTTATGCTCTAAAATCAAGACAAATGGGACCTCATGAAATTGTGATGCTTCTGTAACGCTAAGGACACTGTTAAGAAGACAAAATGGCAGCCTATAGATTGGGAAGGATCTTTACCAATTCTATATCTGATAGAGGGCTAGTATCCAATACATTCAAAGAACTCAGAAAGCTAGACTATAGAGAAATAAATAATCCTATTTAAAAAAGGGGTACAGACCTACACAAAGAATTCTCATCTGAGGAATGTCAAATGGCTGAGAAGCACCTAAAGAAATGCTCAACAGGCCTAGTCATCAGGGAAATACAAATCAAAACAACCCTGAGAATCCACTTCACACCAGTTATAAAGGTTAAGTTAAAAAAACAAAAACAAAACAAATAAACAAACAAACAAAAAAAACTCAGGTGACAGCAGATGCTGGTGATAATGTGGAGGAAGAAGAACACTCTACCACTATTGATGGGGTTGTAAGCTGGTACAACTACTCTGAAAAATCAATCTTGCAGTTCCTCAAAAAATTGAACATAGTAATACCTGAAAACCCAGCCAGTGCACTCCTTGGCATAGGTCCCAAAGATGCTCCAAACTATAACAAAGATACATGCTCCACCATGTTTATAGCAGCCTTATTTATAATAGCCAGAAGCTGGACTGAACCCAGGTGCCCAACAACAGATGAATGGATACAGGAAATTTGGCATATTTACATAATAAAATACTGCTCAGCTACTAGAAACAATGACTTGATGAAAT
Organism: Micromys minutus; assembly: GCF_963924665.1. Classification (NCBI taxonomy): domain Eukaryota; kingdom Metazoa; phylum Chordata; class Mammalia; order Rodentia; family Muridae; genus Micromys; species Micromys minutus. The sequence continues at coordinate 27,651,891 of NC_137974.1, read as the reverse complement.
TCATAGGCAAATGGATGGGACTAGAGACTATCATCCTGAGTGAGGTAACCCAGTCACAAAAGAACACACATAGTATGCACTCACTGATAATCAGATACTAGCCCCAGAAAGCTCAGAATACCCAATACTCAAGAAACAATTCACAGACCTTATGAAGCTCAAAAAGAAGGAAGGCCAAAATGGGGAAGCCTCAGTCCTTCTTAGAAAAGAGAACAAAACTCTCATGGGAGGAAATGCAAGGTCAAACTGAAGAAAAGATTACTCAGAAGCCACCTCACCTGTGGATCCACCACATATGCAGTCACCAAATTTAAGCACTATAGCTGGTCCCAAAAAGTACTTACTGGCAGGAACCAGAGATGCCCCCTCAGGGACTAGGCTAGAGTCATATAGATATAGCTGAACATGCTTGCAGCTAACCATCAGTTTGAACTCGGGGATCCCAAAGAGGTTTCTAAAAAAAAGGACCTAAGGAGTTGAAAGGAGTTGCAACCTTATGGGACGATAATAATACTATCAATCAACTAAACCCTGCAAAACTCCCATAGGACAAACTAAGTACCCGTAGGTGTTTACATATAATAAAAAGGAACTTGCATCCATATATGTATTTACAAAGAAAGGCTACTCTGGGAGCAAACAACCTGGGGAGTTGCTTGGCTCACTGTTTCTAACGAGAAAGTTTGTCCTAAAACCTAACTTCATTCTTGCTATTTGAAAGTTAAAATCTTTAGGAAATGGAGAGATGTGTCTGCAGTCACTGATAGTCCTTCATCCCACAGAAGACTGTTCCGAGTTCCAGAAAAACCTGGGCAACTCACTGCCGCTGATATCTACATCTCCTCTTCAGGCCTCTGGGGATAACATACAAACCCATGCACACTCACACACACACATCACACACACATACACATATGCACACACACCACAAAAATGTGCACATAACACACAATACAAATCCACACACATACACACATACCAACACACCATAAAGACAGATGCACACACACAGACACAAATATATACACACCAGCATGCTTATGCATTCACAATTTTTAAAAATTAAAGCAAATATTAAACAAAATAAAAGCTAGCAGAATAATTAGAACTGATAATGTATTCTTTTAAACCTTAGAGTTCTTGACCACTGTGAGTGAGGACACGAGACCAGAACTATAAAAATAAAACATTCAAGGGCTGATGTTAGTACATGCACTATAATAACCTTTCAAATTCAACAGCACATATAATCTCAAGTTGAAGAATTTTTCAGAGAGTTTGCAAGAATAAGTGTCTTCATTTGCTTTATTAGACTCAAACAGGTTCAATTCACTCTGCAAACCTCTGTGTGTTTGTACTTCTTAGCTCTAGACATAATACTGTCCACAGATGGTGGATGTCATTTGATCCTAGCCCTTTCTAGCAAATTCACATGTGTCAGCAAATGAGTCTAAAACAACTCCAGGTTTCAAATGCAAAACATTTGTAAATTGCACTGATTCATAATCAGGACAAAATAATAAACTACAATCTAGTCAGTGGCCTTGTTCACCAGAAGCAGGGGAAAAGCACCAGAGAATAGAAGCCCAGACAAGATGTGGGGCTTGGCTCTTCTAGGGCTAGGAGTTTGGATATTCAGTCACTTGCCTGTGGAAAGTTCTGGGATGATGTCTGTGGAGAATGAAACTACTTATCATTTCAGACAAGAGAATGAAAGATCAGACTTCCCATGAATACAAAGGCCACCCTTGAAGCAGGATCGATTTCCCATTTCAGATGACATGTGTGTACAGCTCCCAGTTGTGTCGTCTCTCCGTCCACTGGCCTCCATTTCAGGTGGTTTCGGTTATTAGTGTAATATTAATTATATTCAGATGTTTGTATCAGTCGAGTTTAATTGTGTAGTGTAGGACAGTGATTTGAAAAGACAAAACAGTTCCATTTCTGTTGCTGTGATTAAAACATCACAACTCACAGTTTCAGTCCATGATGGTAGAGCTGAGGGCTCATATCTCCAGCCACAGCGAGGAGAGAGAGGACACCATGAATGGCTTGAGTCTCTTGAAACCTCTAGCCTGCTTCTGTGGTGCACCTCCTCCTATAAGCAATACACACCAATCTTTTGGTAATTTTAATCATACTTCATTCTAATTTAACCGGTATCCTAATGCTGCTTAATGTAATACATCCAGAAAATGAAGACCAAGCCTTTCACATATGGGGAGAGGGCATTCTTATGCAATCCACTGCAATTTGTAATGCTGATATTAAGTTTAAATACAACATTGTTACTTTTCATGGCCTGGGATGACAGAAGAAATCCAAGGCTTTGCGTTGTGGAAGCAAAGTGAAATTATTGAAATCAGCTGCTGTGGCTCAATTGGATGGATTCTGAAAAGAAAACAGGAAAGAAGCAATGGTGTATCTGGATAACTCCCTAATTTGTCAGTCATCTTTCCACCTGTTTTTCTTATTCTTTTCTTCTCCCTTTCCATAAGGCACTGCACAGTATTTACCTACACTTGGTAAGGCAAAGGCCTTCATGCTGAAGACTTTTCTGGCATCTTGAAGATGTCACCTTTGGCCAGTTCTCATTTACCTTCTTTCTTACTAGTAGGTCCCTGAAGAGCTTAACTCTCTCCTGCTGGGAGCTGTACTGAATTTACTCTGGCAATTGTGGCCAAGGCCAAGTTTTCACAATTTAACCTTTGAAGAACACATGCATGATTCCTTGCAACCAAAAATACTCTTAATCAAATAAAGCCATGATATTGGTTAGCACACAGCTTGCCCAAGTGAGGGCCAACTGGCTTTCCTTTTCCTGGAGACTAGTTACATGTGTAAACAAAATATGTTTCATTATTAAGCATTGTTTTTTGAAAGTCAAGCCAACAAAGGGGAAGGAAGGTTCTCCGCACCTGTGCCTTGCCAAGCCTGTTGGCCACAGACTAAAGTTGAAAGCCAAGTCAATGACATAAAAGTAAAAATGGGGAAGGAAAATAATGTTTCTTTTTTCCTTAAAATATGTATTTATTTAGATAAGTATACTGTATCTGTCTTCAGACACACCAGAAGGGGGCATTGGATCCAATTACAGATGGTTGCAAGCCACCATGTGGTTGCTGGGAATTTAACTCCAGACCTCTGTAACCACTGGACCATCTCTCCAGCCTGAAAATAATATTTCTAAATTAAATACACTTGCATATACATCTGAGAGAAGATAGCCATAGTTACAGATAGTTGATTAATTCCCAGAGGCCCAAATATGACACATGAGAAAGCCATTTTATTCAGATAATATCTGGTTTTGCTATAACACAGAGAACTACCATGGCCAGAGGTGGGGAGTAGCGGGATGACAATAAAATGTATTCTTTCTCTCTTTCATTTAGAAGTCCAGAGTGAGTGGGGATGTTGGGAGTGGTGTACTAACACTATGTTGTCACCAGTGACCCAGATTCCAACTTTCAATGTCACCATTCAGATAGGAAGTGCCTGTTGTTCCAAGAGAGTTCCCAGATTTCAGAGCAATAGAGGACTGCCCCTGACATTTGGCATTACATACCAGAAAAAGAACAAAAGACTATTTCAGTTTCCTAAATAGTTCAAATCCTTAAGCAAGCTTCTAATGTTTCATATGTCTCAGGATTTCTGCTGCGAACAGCAGAATTTATAAGGCCAATGCTAACTGACAACCAAGAATCAGAAATGTCTTTTTTTTAACTGTATTTTTAATGGTAATGATCCAGATAAAATTCAAACTTTTCCTACTGCAGCAGAAGGGGGAAATCAGTTAGTTTTCTCAGGTAATTCAAACGTACACGAATGTGAGACTTCTGAAAATAAAGGATCACTTTAATGTAAGGACATCAGAAGGAAACAAAAAGCAAACAAACAAACAAACAAAAAACCAACTCTGAACTCTTTTTTTTTTTTTACTCCCCTAGAAACACGTTGACTTTTCAGGGGGAGCAAAGATTAATTCTCCTTCCCATTGTCAAAGCCCTACATAATACAACAGCTTCCTGCTTCTTTTGTGGTGTTCATAAACAGTTTTGGGATACTTGTCTCGTTGCTATCTGATACATTTACTTCTTTACTTTACCTGCCTGAGTATACTTGAGATACCAACTCAAGAAAAAGTGAAACTTTCTGATTCACAGCAAAGATCTCAAGCCATCATTAAACAAGCGAGCACATGTACAAGAGGGACAGATGGGTAGAGGAGGGACAGGGCTGGAAAAGTTGGTATTAGGACATAAGTAAACAGCACAGGGCACAGACAGTACTATTCCTAATGGGTTGTAAAAAACCTGCCAGGTGTTGTGGTCTCAGTGGCCTTGCTTTCAATTCTGATTCTGCCTTTCCTTAACTGTATTGTGCTGGCCAGGCCCATTTCTTTGAAAAGTGTTAGCAATAGATCAAGCCTTTCCCAGGCTCTATGGAGATTAGTTGAGAAGGAAGTCTCTTGAACCATGCTGGAAACAGAGTCCCAGCAAGGACTGGTCACTGGTACCTTTTACTATTCATTTTCAGGTGGTTTTTTTCCCTCACAGGAATCATTACACAGTCTTATATGCCCCTGAAAGCCAGAGATATAACATAAGACAAGGTATTTTCTACACAAGATTGCACTGCAGTTCAGTAGAGGAGGTGGTCAATAAAGTTGACCTTGTTTGCATTTATCTGTGCCAGATGTTACACTACAAATCACAGTTTCTTAGCTAGGTAAAATTGCTCTGTTACTTGTACCTCGAAGACAAGTTGAATTAGAACCAAAAGACCATCTCAAACTCCCAGAAGTTAGAATGAGTTAGGAGTAGGAAAAACTCCTTCAAAGTCATTGTTCACATTTGATCACTAACTATCCCACTCCTAGGTAACTGATGATCTTATTTTTCATTATGTAAATGTTAACATGTTAAATAAATATTCTTTTGAAAACATTTCTCTGCTGCTTTCAATAATGGAATAATGATCATTTTTTTGGTTTCTTCTATTGAATTGCAGTGGAGAATGTGCACAAGAGTGCTTTCTTGGATTATGTAAGAAAATATCCTTATGTTTGAGTCCATCCTCTGCAGCTCTTGTCTGCACTCTTCATGTTCAATATATTACACTCTAATGTTCAATATGTTATACTCTAATGTTCAATATGTTATACTCTAATGTTCAATATGTTATACTCTAATGTTCAATATGTTATACTCTAATGTTAAGTATGTTATACTCTAATGTTCAATATGTTATACTCTAATGTTAAGTATGTTATACTCTAATGTTCAATATGTTATACTCTAATGTTAAGTATGTTATACTCTAATGTTCAATATGTTATACTCTAATGTTAAGTATGTTATACTCTAATGTTAATATCATGAGCCAGATTTATCCATCAATGTCTATCACATTACTTCTTTTTATTACTTGATCTCGGGCCTTCTTGTTGCACTAAAAATAGTAATATTAGAGAATGTTACATTTAATGAAGAGCTTTTCTTAAAATAATATATAACATGCTTTTAAAAGGCATGCTATTCCCATAAATAAAAAGACTTCATTGAATGGCTAAGATACATAGCAATTTAAATAATGCCATCTTTCCACACTATTAAATATCCATTTAAATAACCTGTCAAACTTTTTTTGGTGAGCTCAAATTATTTGCAAACATTGAATTTAAAAAAAAAATAAACACTTTCATCCAAAGAAATCATAAATAAGAAGCTCGATTTCCCCGAACAGACAATGCATTAATGAATCAGCAAAGTGTAGACGGTCTATTTTATTTGAGCTCATACTGCATGAGAGAAAGAGGTCATAAAATGGAACATCAGGAAAAAAAATACTCCCCCAGGACAATCAGAAGAATTTCATTATTGGAAATCAGGCAGAACATTGTGCTAGAAGCTTAGATGAATACTACATGGTCCAATAAAAAAGAGAGGGATTAGCACTATTTCTTGCAGGTTGGGCAATGAGCCAAACAGACTGTAAAGAAGAGACAAGCATGGAAGAAGATTATTAGGAAGTGCTGCTGTTATCAGAGCCTATGGAAAAGAAGTGAAATAGGCTGGATTGTCAGGGAAGAACATTGATACAGAGGGTTTTAGCCAGTCACATGGGTAGCTTGGATGAAAGACAGCCCTAGAAAGTTCTTATAAATGGATGTGGAGCTCTTTGTGACAATGGTAGGTGACCTAGAGAAAAGAAATCATCCTCAGCAGAGACCTAAATGCTGTGTCTGGATGCTGGTACTTAGAAACTGGGATAACTGATCCTTCATTCCAAGATGAAAATCTAAATGCTTAATAGATATTATTACAGAATTCTTTAAAACCATCATCAGTGTCTTCAAGCAAAGGAATAGCAGAGTGAGAACAAAGTCACACTGATTATATCTCTACAGGTACTGATGTACTGAATTGGGCCACAGTTGGCCATTCCAAGTTTCTAGAAGAGAGTATATTGGTATGGGGGTGTTATGGTCCTAGCGATTAGTGATATAGATTCAGGTATCAATGCTCTCTCTTTACAGTATAAGATTCTGAATGTAGTACTTCCTTCCAACTTAATAATAAATATATACTCCTGAAGTCTTAAATTAAATGAATCTATAACACTTGGTGGACCTAGTCAATAAATTACCTAGGGTTACTGCAGTCAACATGCATGAAGGATAACGTACAACTGCCACTTAACTAAACCAGCATGATCCCTAAGTATTTTCTAAATATTTAATCCCATACTTACAGATGCATGTTGTTCTCACTTCCATATCAGCGACACTTGTCTTATCAATAGACAGAGACCGTTAGACGTAATAGCAGAGAACAAGAGATCAAGTGGGTCACAGTGTCAAATGACACACGTCTACAAAATAACTGAACCCAAGGCTCGGGGATAATTTAGTGTGTGTGTGCACTTGTGCATGCATGTGCGTGTACATGTGTGTGTGTTTGGTGGTGGTGTGGGAGAGAAGTATTGTAAGAAGCAGAGAAGTGGGAAATTTGCTGTGGGATTGGGTCTCCTAAGCATGTGAGAGAGGCTATACTCTTGATGTCTCTTCAACATGGCTGCCTAAAAAAGACCTGAATAATAACACTAACAGACATGCTAACATGAAAGGGGAAAGCCCACGGGGCTTCATCACTAGACAAAGAACTACGGGAAACTTGGGAAAGATGAGAGCTGGATAAATAGTGGTCTTCAAAGGAACACCATTTTGTCATGAATTTGAGAGGAATAATTGCCTACATCAAAAACATACCTTTCAAACAAACAAGCAAAATAATGCATAGAAAGTCAAAAACAAAGTAAATTCTAAAAACTAGAAGGAAGCAAGGTGACTGAGATAGAGACTCCCTACCCCTGAGCAGACCACTGGCCACCACTGTGGATCCTAGCCATGCAGTCTGACTTTTTAATTGTATTTAATTGGCCTCTCTTGCTGAAATTTGCCCATTCTTCCCCTAGAAATGAGATGTTTACCCTTTACTTGATCTTATACTATATCTTGAAAGTGTGTAGCTTTTTTTTCCCTACAGGGGATCACAGGTAACAGTTTACCTTGAGTTTCAGTGGAGACTTTGGACCTGGAGTTCTGAGTAATGCTACAACATTTAAGTTTTTGTTACTGCACATGAGCCCTTGGGAGATGAGACAGGAAGGCTCTCATTTGGATCTGAAACACTCCCTAAGTGTACATGTGTTAAAATGTTTCTTAATGTTTTGCTGGTCAGTTTAAGAAATGGCATCTAAGGTTTTTAAATTGTTGTGTATGGCCTTGAATAGGATTGTCAACCTGTCACTTTGATGAGGAGTCTAGACAGGCTAAATTGTTGAAGAATATACAGGGAATATGGCCTACATTCTGTTTGTTGTGTACACATAGACACTTGAATGTTAAAGGCCTAGACAATGCTTAGCCTTCTATAAATTTGTGCATGTATTCTGAATATTCACTCCCAGGGTAAGCTTAAAATTAATTATGGTGTGCAAATATATATGTTAAATGTACTACCTCAGTCAACACGAATTTAGGAAGGAGACGTGTGATTAATTCTAAGGCAGGAGTCATCATCTTACTTAAATAGAAAGGTCAATCGGATTTTTCAAATTGAATGACAAGGTAATTTTCATATCCCCCTCCTGGTTGCAGACCAGGAGGCAAGATGCCCAGGCAGACTGCTGAGGTTGGCAGATGGAAAGCACAGAAATCGCTTAAACCTTAGCTCCACAAAGTCGCTCATCTCTGCTAATTTAATTAGGGGTGCTGCTGTGGCAGGTGATAGCTTTATCCACAGTCAGCATTATTCAGCACACTTTCTGAATTCACTGTCTATTTACTGATTCTTGTTTCTGTAAGTCAGAGAGCAATTCTCCAAATTGTGTCTGTTCCTCATATCCCATGCCCCAGAGACTACCCAGAAGCAATTGGGCTCAAACTCATGAGTTTCATCACCTCGATTCAGCAAAGAACACTGACTAATTAAATTTCAGAATGAAGATGTAGGAGGAAATCCTCATAACAAATCTTTACAATTATTCTTCTATAGTCCACAGTCCTTAACTACAAACTGCTTGAAATCACTGAGGCATGAGTAATTGGAGAGAAGCATTTTAATGCTGACATCTTGATTCTGGCAGCTACTGAGATTCCCTCTCAGATTTGAGGCAGCTTGTCACTGTGAAGATATTACAGGGATATCCAAATCCTGTCTTCTCCACAGTAGTATAGCAGGAAACAGCCAGGTCTTCTTCAGTGCTTCATAAGACTAATATGTAACTATTGGATGCCTTTACAACTGGACAAAACAACCTGTCCAAAATCCTTGATTTTTGTCTCCAAACTCCTACATGAACTATGAAATTCCATTGCCATCAGCAAGATAATGAGTCTCGGGTGATTACATGTGTACCTGACTGCCAACCACCAGCTTCTTCTCGTCTGCAAGCCAAACGTTTATAAGACAATGATGTTTAACTTTCTGGGAAAAATAAAATAAAACAGTGATGCTCAATTTAAAATATCAAGTTAATTTGAGTTAAATAATGAACAAATTTTTGGCAAAATATTACTTTTTTGGTGCTTCTATAAAGATGTTTCTAGAAGATACTAGCATTTGACTCTGAAATAAAGTTGTGTCCTTGCCCACATCTGTGTATATTGCATAGCATGCTAAAAGCCAGGATAGTAAAGGTTGAAGAAAGGTAAGCAATCACTTTCCTTGTATTGGGATATTCATTTTCTGCTGGTCTCCTGTCCTTGTGGCGTCAAACTCTCTGAGTCTTACACCATTACTTGATTCTCATGCTCTTGGACATAATGTTCCAATATTGGACTCTCTGGTTCTCAAGCTTTGAATTATTGAATTATTGTACCAGTTTTCTCCATTCCTATATTTCAGGTGATGTGCTGTAAGACTTTTTAGCCTCTCCTATTGTATGAAGCAATTCCCATAGCAAATCTTTGGTTATGTGTACTTTCATATCTATTGTAGGTTTTATTTCTCTGGAGAACCATGACAAGTGCACCTATCATACATTGTGTCAAAAAAGACTGGAAATTTTTATATCAGGGATTTCCTACATTTAGCACTGCATGCTATTAATATGTGAATTCTAACTCTCATCTCTTCTTACTTCTCTCCTTTGACTCACTGCCCAAGGATCAGGCTTTCCCGATCCTTCAAAGCCTGCTCTCTGTGGTATACTTAATATAAATATTCTGTAGTTTGGTTAGTAGGATTCACCATAAAAATAATTCAATATACTAGGTAAGGTTATTTATTGCACAGCTATTTTACTCAAAGCTTTGTGTGTTTCAATAATTTTGGTATAACCTGAGCTGTTGCATTGACTTGCTGAGTTTTTTTTTAAAACAAAAATACTTTTGACGTTGAAGTACCTCTAATAAATGCTTAATCTGTCCGATAAATCATATCCTTCTTTTAATATGGGCCTTATTCTTCAAATTTTAGATGGTAGTTAAACATCAAAGAAACAGATATCATCATTAGCTTCCATGTATTATCCTAATGGAACTAAGCTCTGAGGATTTACATTTGAAATTTTTTGTTTGAAATTTTCTCAATATGCATCACAGAGACTGCATATTTTCACATCTAAGCTATAGACTTCCCAAAGACTTCATATTAGCATTTCTGTGTAATGTGCCTTCACTCATTTTTACTTGAGAGCAGAAAACAAAAACAGAACTGTGGCCAGCCAGACATGTTCATAACAATGACTAACTCATTAAAAGAGTACATATTGTCCCTGTTTTATTCAGTGCTGGCAAAGGCACAGAGCTTCTGAAACAACCAATGGAAACTACAGAAATGAGGCAAGAGCAGAGGTTTGTGTAGAGATCTACAAAACACTTTACTTTTTGTACAGAAATTTTGGGATTGTTTTTATTTCTATGAAGAAAATACTTGCTAATATTTATAAGAATATATTGGGCCTGATGATTGGGGAATATGAACTATATATTAATAGTAATTCTTTCAATGAATGAGCTTAGGATGACTTTCCATATTTCTCTGTGTTTCCTTCAGTTCTTTGCATCTATGTTTAATCACTTTTCATTGTGAAGAGCTCTTATCTGTCAGGGTTAACTTTTCTCTGGTTTTTGGTTGATTTTTGTAGTTAATGAAGCTATTAGGAATGAAATTTATTTCTTACAATCTATTTCAGATAATTCTCTTTTAGTACATAATAACACTGCTGAGGTTTTGTATGTTGCTATTGTAATTTGCTACTTGCTAAATTGACTTATTGTTAGATTTGGTGGTGTCCTTTTACTGTTTTGGGGTTTGAGTCTTGGTGGGGGCTTTCTATATTCTTTGTATAGATTTTTCTATACTGTTTGTATAGATTTTTTTCTATATTTAGAATCACAATAAAACACTGATACCTCTTCTTCAGTTTTGCTGACCTATATTTCTTTGCCTTTCCCATTATCCCGCCTAAGAGCCCAGCACTACAGTGAGTATAAATGGTAAATGAGGGCAGTTTTATCTTGTTTCATATTTTAGCTACAAAGCTTTCACCATTTGTTTTCTCAGATTGAAGTTAGCTGTTACCGCTGCAAGCTTTTCCAGGGCCAAGGTAGGTTCATACTCTGCACCTACAGTTACCAGCTTCTGATCAGACAAGGATGACTTCTGCACAGCTCTGAGAATAACTCCCACAAATAGAACCTTTCACAGGTGACAACTTGGTACCTAACTCCCCTTTTCAGAGCGTAAACAGTTACTCTTGCCATGTTTCACTATGTGGGATTGGGTATGGACTATGATGGCCCATCCTGTGGGCTACCACAGTACCTACTCACCCTGACTCTATAGTCTACCAAGAGCAGCATAGGACCCAGGTACACACTACTATGACCTGTGCATTGTAAAAGAAAACCCATGGCAAGACTACTGAAACAAGACTTTGTGATGCAGACCAGGATAGATATATGATAGACTATTGAGCCAGAAGTTCTACTTGACATTAGGAAAACTCCAGCTGCTCACACTTGAGAACTATCCCAGGGACTAGGACTAATATAATCAATCTGAGGTAGGTTTCACCTGCCCCTTACTAAGCTCCCATGCTCTCTAGCCTATCCTCTTGTCCCTTTTTCCCCAGGCTATGATCCTGAAAGTTATGGTAGTATTGAAGATAGTCTCTTAAACAAGACCTATATTAAGCTAAATTTATCTTGATCTCACAGTCATGGGAGGAAACAATTCAGTGGCAGAGATTCAGGAAATAAGGTGAGTTAGGTACCTTAGGTTCATTGCAAAACCAACAATAAAAGAGACCCAGACTTGAATTTGTCCTATTTCATACAAATCTCCACCAGAAGCCAGCACAGTCATAAAATCTCTGTGTACACTATTACCTAGTTTGGGAACTTGATTGGTTCCTGGTGCTGGTTCTCACAGTAGCAAACCTGACTGTAAACTCATAGGCACATTTTCTCACACTTCTCCATAGTGGATAGTGTCCCCATCTACTACAGTGATTAGAGTAGTGTTGGTAGAGGTTGGCTGTTAAAGGGTGTTAATCTCCAAAGAGAAACTGTGTCATTTCTTTTGGTAAACAGCATATTTAAATTATTTCCTATTTGAATAAAAACATGAAGTCACTGAGCAACAACTCATTCAGGAGTTGTTGGTATATGGAGTATGTATATGTATATCCCAGCATAACAGAGTTGAAGCAGGAGGAAGATCCCAAGTTCAAGACCTGGGTAGCAAGATATTGTTTCAAAACCAAAATCAAACCAGGCAAACACACAAAGAGCAACAAAAAGTAAATAGAAGCTCATCCTTTGTGTGTGTGTGTATGTGTGTGTGTGTGTGTGTGTGTGTGTGTGTGTGTGTGTGTGTGTGTGTGTGCATATATACATGCATGTGAGTGTACTGAGACAGAAAGCAGAGCACTAAAATACTATGCCTTCTTTTATTCCTTGGATACTTTGCACTGAATTTCGGTGATGTTACAAATTTTGACTCTTCGTAAAAGAGGACTGGTGATACCTCACCGCTTTGTGTGCGTGTGCAAATATCAAATCATGCAGCAATTAGAAGTACATTCAATCTATAAAATGCAAAGATCAGACACACAAATGAATGAAAATCAAATTAAAGACCTAGGAAAAGTTTTTTACTTTTCTTGTTTTCCTTATTCTTCTGAAACAGTGTGTGTGGTCAGTCGATTCCAGTATATAGCTGCTGACATCAGCTGGAAGGCCACAAGAAGACAGAAGCGTGCAGACAATATATGTTCAGTAGGTTCATATAATGGGAAAGGGACTACGTGAGGAAATTGGTGCTAAATAGAAAGGAAAGTTAACGGCACTTAGAGCACTTTAAGTAAAGGCTGGTCTGTAAAAATGAAAGTCACATCTATTATTTGCTGTGCTGAAGGGCAGTACAGAAGTAATAACAGCCACTATTTCTGAAGGTAGAACTACTCTTTTTCTGTATCCAAGGCCCTGATCATCCTGAGAGAAAGACATAAGATACATTAAATAGTAGGGAAGGAGATAGTTGTGATTAAATCATTGCATCTTGCTAGAATTTGGAGACTTGATAAATGCAAATCACATACACCTTTATTTTTAAAGAAATGTCAGCCCTGTGGACTATTTATCAAGACAGAAGAATCCATGACAGATTCAGTTGTTGTGTATTTTTTGAAGTTGTTGTGTTATGTCTTGAAACATGGCCAATGTAATAACTAACCCATTTTGTTGACATCCACCTTACCTTGGATACAACATATCTCAATAAATCAACAAAACATCTAACCAGTGACAAAATTGTAGTCGATCAGATAGGAGCAAAGCTGTAATTTGTTCCAATCGTTAAGCTTGACGATAACAACAACAAAGACAACAATTTTTATCAACCAGATCACCCAAAGTTCCCAGGACTAAACCACCAACCAAAAAGTACACAGGGAGTACCCATGGCTCCACGTGAATATGTAACAGAGGATTGCCTTGTCTGGCATCACTGGAAGAAGTGTCCCATGGTCCTATGGAGGCTTGATGACCTAGGATAGGAGAATGCTAGACCACTGAGGCAGGAATGAGTGGGTAGGTGTGACACCACACTCATAGAGGCAGGGGGACAAAGGAGGGAATAGAGGGGTTTGTGGAGGAGAAACTGGGAACGGGGATATTATTTTAAATGTAAATGAATAAAATAACCAATAAAAAAGAACTAAGAAATATATTTACTTAAAAGCAAATATTGTTTGATGCCTCCTTATTAAATAAAAATTAAATTTTAAGTAAAAATTATTTACAGTTTTTAAATGAAATTTATAGTAACCTTCAGATTCACTTAAGAGTTGGCCCTGATAAATTTTTGATTAACTATTGGTCCATTTTCAATTTTTCTTGAAGACCAATGATTTTTAACACTGTGTACCACTATATAAAATGAGCATTTTGTGTGGATCTTCTCTTGTGCTGGATAACTGTATATAATATAGCAAATGAAATGGGCAATGTGGTGTCTGAAGATGCTTGGTATACTTATAAGTTAAATGATATCTGTTACTGGTGGTGGCATCACTGTAAACCCCATTACCATTGTGATAGACAGATTGAAGTATTCAAAGAACACAACAGACAAAAGTCATAGTGAGTCATACTGACACTCAGTCCAGACATAGAACTGGTTTTGGCTATCATGTGTATGAACTGTTCAATTACTATTTAAATTAGACACATTATCCAAAACTGAATTGCTAGTTTCTACATAGATAATCAAATTGTAGTTGTGAAAATGAGAATATCTAGAATTAAAAAAAATATAAGGTAGCTTGTGAGGATTTGAGTTTGGATCTCACCTTTGTAGAAACCCCAATACCAGACATAAGAAGCCCTCTTTTGAATTGGTGACTCCCAAATGTACATTCTATTGTTGCTGCCCTTAGTTACATGCAGAAGTGGAACTTCTGCTGTGTCCCTTTTGCACAAGACACTGTATACCTCAGAAACAGGCTCTAGAAACTATTGAACTAGAACTTACCTGAATGTCCCCTCCCTGAGGACTGGCTTTCATGATACCAGAAAGTGCCATACAAGCTTTCAAAAAATGCAAGCAACAGTATTACTCTTTGATGTTGCCTATAGACTATATCAGTGACCCAGATGTCACAATAAACCTATGGGTACAGTGGTGACATTAATATTTTGGCAGTAACTAATAGCTCTAAAAGAGGACTTAAGGTCCACTTAAGGGGATAAATCATGTATGGTCTAGAAAACTAGGTAACTACTTTGTGCTGGTTAAATCATGGTTATTGGAGAAGCATCTGAAACAACTACTTAACTCAAAAAGCATAATATTTAGGTAAACATTTGTCTTCATACCAACAGATAAATGCACTCTTCACCCTTCATCAAAGAAAGTTCTTTTTATTACAAACTGAGACGGCTACATTAAAATACAACTGAAGTTTAGGGTTGTGGAATATAGTTTATTGGAATAAATCTACAAAATACTTCCACACCTACAACACAAGAAAAATTGCACAGGAGGGAGTAAAATGATTGTAAGAGCCAGAAGATCAAAGATTTCCATATGAGATGATGTCTCCTAGAAATGTCAGAAGCTATACACATGCCAAACTGGGTGAGGAAACGTCCACAAAGCCTCAACCCTACACAGAGGACTATAGGCTAGTACAATGAGTAAGGGTGGAGTGACAGAGGTAGTCTTCATTAGGGAAGAGCATAGCAATTGTTTGGCCAGTGTCAAATGGTTGCCCAGAAAACACACATGCAAGTAACTATATGGAGTCAGCAGGTTATATTTAAAAAAAAAAAAAGTGTGTGTGTGTGTGTGTGTGTGTGTGTGTGTATGCATACAATAACAATGAATGAAAAATGAGGTCATGAATTTGAAGGAGAGCAGGGAGGGGTATATAGGAAGATGTAGAGGGAGGAGAGGAAAGAAAGAAATGTTGCAATTAAATCACAATCTCAAAAATAGACAAAAAGAATCCCATACTATATAAACACATAAAAGTTTCAAACAATAAAAAGTTAAATTAAAACAACCACAACGAAGTGAATAGGCCACAACAAAACATACTGGATTTCGTGTCATGTTTCTGTCAACCCAGGATATACAGGAAGATCTCACAGACTTGCTGTGTCCCTCATGATCTACATCCTTTCCTTCTTGTCCTCACATTAACTTTTCCAGAAAAAGGTATAATTTGTTTGATTGTTCCTGAACACAACTCTGTCATCTCATAGTATCTTTACTGAGATACATAACTGTCCAATGTTGCTATTGGTGATGGTGGTGGTGGTGGTGGTGGTATGTGTTTGTTTGTGTGTGTGTGTGTGTGTGTGTGAGAGAGAGAGAGAGAGAGAGAGAGAGAGAGAGAGAGAGAGAGAGAGAGAGAGAGATTTCTTGATTACATTTTTTCCTCTGCTTTAGAGAATGAGAATTTTATAAGACTAGAGACAGTCATCATAACTCATAAATTCTGACACTTCTGTCATTGACTGGCACATGGTTAGAGCTCAATAAATATTTTATGAAATAATAAGCAATCATAAAAGCAAGGGAAATATGCTGAGGCCTGATAAATTCGCTTGTAAGTAAATGAAATATGTTGAGGTCTTAAATTCATTTGTTTACTAGTTTGTACACAGAAACTAAAATGAATTTTTTATTATTATTATGCATAGGCACATGGACACACAAACAGGTCATTTTTATATGCAGTATTTATTTTTTCTCTTCTGTACTCTTTTTTGTATTTGGAGCTTGATTTTAATGTGCAAATGAAGTATGAGATTACTATAGGATAAGGCCTATTTTGTGCACATACCTGTATGGCTTTAAAATCAAGTACTAGAAATCTGAAAAGTTAATCATGATGCCTTTTGCAAGGACAGAATTGTTATGCATGGCAGCCTGGGGACAGGTTCTAACAAGAGTTTTCCACAAAACTAATCTCACAGTAGTTGGAGAATTCAAGGCTTACAGCCTATTTGTATTTTCCTCTTTAAAATTCTGGAGATTTTCCTACTGAGAGCATAGCAGCAGAACATGAATTTCCATAAATTGGTCCACACAAGGGGATTTCTAGACTTTTCTTTTCTCCCTCTTCTCTATTGCTGGGTTTAAAGGGTCAAAAGATTCAGGGTTCAAAACTGTGATCTACAGAGACTATGGATTTGTCACCATGGCAACAAGCAAACTAAATCAGTAAGCAAGGATAAGAGAAAATATTCTTCTCCATTGTCCTGCATCAAGCAAGTTATCAATGCAGAACTTTTTCTAGATGAGACAGCAAGCCTATTGTAAAGGTGAGAAACACCACTTCTTACCCTCCTACTTCCTGACATTTTCTTCAGCTCTAAACTTGAAACTGTTTAAATGACTGGACATTAGTTTTGAGGAAGTCCATACTTTAAATTGCAATTCTGTATGTGACTATAAGTTTCTCACTTTAATACACAAATTACTTAAGACTAGATTAAGCGTAATTGGAAGTTAATGATTTCTTTTTGCCTAAGTGGGTTGAAGCCTATGAGCTAGGAGAAACATTGAATTAGTAAACAGGAACAGTGGAACTTTGAATCCATTTTGCACGTGAGGAGTCAGCCAAGGGGGCTCAGAAATGCAATTGCTCACAGACAGCAGGCTGGCTCACTTGAGTCCAGCAGAGGCAAACAATGCTGAGGATCTGGGAATTCTACCTTATTTCATCATCAGGACACCCACTGTCTGATTGATATCCATGCAGGGCTGCCCCTGTGCCATATAAAGACTTGGTAGTGACTATGCATTTAAGAGCTATAACATTGAGAGTTGCTATAGCTGCTGACACCAGAGCTCTGAACTATAACCTCTGTCACTAGTGCCATCCCAGTTAGATTCATCTGTCCACAAGAGATCACATATTAATTTTTAATAACAAGTACTTGTACCTCCTAGATGCTATATAAATAAATTTGAGAATGAATTAATGAATGAAATAAACAGCCTGGCTTGTATATTCTATCCATTAAAGTTCACCTTTTGTTTTTAATAATGGCACGCAGAAACAAGTTTTTGAAGGATGTTGATTATCTTTTAATGAATCCAACGAAAATAAGAGTTGATCTTTAAAGCCATAATATTTTTAAATCTCTCTTCTGAGTCTAGTATCTATTAATGTAATGATCTTTTAAGGTGACAAATATCACAGACCAATTATGCAGATATCACTGAGCAGGCAAAAAAGAGTTTATTCAATATGATTGCAATATGGAGAGAAATTAAACTCAACTTCACTGACTGAATGACAGTAGAAGCTGGTGAGAGCTGAAAGAAAGGGCCACCGGATATTAGGGTGATGCCCAGGCAGCAAGACTGGGCTATTTGCATTTGTGAATTTCTACCCACTGAAGTCCTCTCTAGAGACAGAGATGTAGAAGTACTGTCTTTAGTGATGATTTCATTTCAAAAGGGTAATCCCCAGATTCTTGCAAAAAGCATTCCTGTACTGTGAGTCTGTGAGCAGATTTACATATCAAAGGAGAAGAGAAAAAGTTTACAGCTGCTTGTTGTCTAAAGCAAAGGCCTTAGGGAAGGGAAGGTTAAAAGTCTTTAAGTAGAAATTTGGTTGGAATGATGGAAAGTTTGACACCTTGGTTATGGTGGAGACTTCAATTTAGTAAGGAAAGTGAACCAGATATCAAATCCAATGCCATGTGGTCAACCCCAAGTACACATTTATGTATAAACACATTCCTAAATATATAATGCAACATACTAAAAAGGTTGTATTTATTTATTTATTTAGGAGTGTGTGTGTGTGTGTGTGTGTGTGTGTGTGTGTGTGTGTGTGTGTGTGTTCATAAAATAAGAATTTTTAAAACAGGGTTTGGAGAAAGAAATGAGAAGAAAAGGAAAAAAGAAATTATGTATATTATCATTTTAAGAAAAATATTATTTGTTTTGATTTAATTTTCATTATAATGGGGCTTCAAGAATGATGGTGTTGCAGCAAATATTAAATTATGGCTTAACCTTTTATCCTGTGCTTTACTGGCTCCCGCTGTGGGCCATCTGGTACTACAGGATCTCTAACTTTGCAGTCTTACCCGGCCTCTATGAACTCTGACACGTTTCACTCCACCACCCCTGCTCTTTCTGTCTCGGGTGGATACGGCCACCCCTGCCTGTTTCTTTCCTCCACCGCCCAGTAAAAACATGACTCCACAGCCTGGTAACTTATCAAGCAGGTTTATATATTAAATCCTCAATCCACAAACCCTCTACACAATAAGTTTACAACCAGTGGACAAAGATATAAACTGCCCTTCTATATGAGATAAAAAGGCCCATAGAAACCGTTAGAAATAATAACAACTTCATCAGGCTAGAGATGCGCCAAAAGAAGCATACACATCTGCCTGCATTTCCGTTCCTCCCAGAATTCCTTTCTTCTTTCTCTCCTCTTCCGTTTTCCTAGCCTTCTCTCCACCTACCACCCCACTGTCCAATGATGTATCACCTTAACATCAACCTACATAATGGCATTGCTAAGCTAAGTTAAGCTACCATTTCATAATTTTTATTATGTAAAATCATTTTCTAGTCTTAATTTTAGTTTCATTTAATATTAATATTATTAGCTTAATTTACTTACATTTTTTTTCAAAGAAAAATTCATTGTAATTATTACTATCTTAAAAGTGACTACTTAAGCTTGGAATACCTCTTTATAAAAGATTTGTATTTTAATTTTATGTATATGAGCTATTGGCTGCATGTATGTACATGTACCAGGTAAGGGCCTAGTATCCCCGGTGACCAGAACAGGGCATCAGAACCTGTGAGATTGTAGTTACATATAGTTGTGTGCCCCCATGTAGGTTCTTAGAGCATAACTCACGTCCCCTGCACAAGCAGCAAGTTCTCATAATTGCAGAGCTGTCTCTCAAATTCTGCCTTTTAAAAGTTTATTTCAAATAAGGACCAGGAGCAAAAGTCACTGAAAATTCTAAGAGGGTTTGTAGAAAAGTTTCACTCATGAGTTTAAGAAATTCTTCCTGTATTAATTAAGCAACTCTTTTGAAAAAAAAATGTGAACATCTAAAGCAATATGCCTTGGGAAGTGCAAATAAAGGTTCTGATGTGTCTTGGGTCTTTCAACTCGACAAGATTCTGGAAATCTCCTTAGAATCTATGTGGTGGGTACAAAACCACAATCTTGACTTATTGCCAAAAGAAGATATTACTTCCTTTCAAGAAGGCTTTGTGGAGAAGATGGTATTGAAGTAAGACTTCATAAACCAGGAGGTATGTTGAAAAGGAAAAATCAAATTTTAGAAGTTGGGGTATGGGATATAGGAAGCAAAGAAATCTAAAGTAATAAAAAATAAAATGCTGTTTGTGCCCAGAAGATTGTATTTAAACTTTAGTTAGGCTTCCTCAACTTTTCAAAGTTGGAGTATTACGCTTCATCTCTAAAGGCAGGTTCTGCTCACCAGCCAAGCATAAACAGTCTTAGGAATGAGTCAGACTCTTGATTTCATCCTGGAAGACTCAGCTGAAGTCCTGTTTCTTCTGCAGGAGACGTGACTATTGAACACTGGTATTTCACTGTATTCTTCCGCTACGCTGACAACTCCCTTCCCATTCAAGGTCTCACTCCTCTGGTTTGGGTCTCTAGTAAAACATGGGATGTCTGGAGGTAAGGACTAAATTAATGACACAAAGCATCATTTTACATGTGCAAAGGAACTGGGTTGAAAAAAAAAAACCTTATGATTTTAATCTTACAATGGGGGGGGGGAGGGTTACAGCTCGAAACCTTTCTGCTTTTCAATGGGCAATTTTTCAATACTGTCATGGAATTGGTATATGCAAATGGTGCAAGTAATGGCTGACCTTTACTTAACTTTGAGATATTATAATGCTCCCTCCCCTTT
The DNA here is from genome assembly GCF_963924665.1 of Micromys minutus. Classification (NCBI taxonomy): domain Eukaryota; kingdom Metazoa; phylum Chordata; class Mammalia; order Rodentia; family Muridae; genus Micromys; species Micromys minutus. The sequence goes on along the minus strand of NC_137974.1, from coordinate 27,631,427 downwards.
CCCCTCTAAATCTTCCCTTATAGCTCTGCATGCCACCATACAAGTGCATAAATACTAACCTATTCTACCTGACTGTACATATAATGTTATTTGTATACATGTTTTCAGAGCTGATTACTTGACACTGGACAACAGATCAGTATGATCTTCCCTGGAGAAAACCAGTTCCCTCTCCTTATATATCTTCAGTGGCTTAGAGGTCTTTGTGTAAAGTTAAAGTCCACTTTTGCATGTCCTTTGGGGTCATCCTTTACTTAACTACTAAATCACATGATATAAAATATACTTAAAGATCAGATGAGAGTCTGATGAAAACGTAACAAATGTGATTAATAATGAAAGGAACAGAGAAGTCTTAATAAGGTTTCTAAAAGATGAAATCTGAAGTGAGCAAGCTAGGTGAGAGCTCAGTTCTTGCTGGACAAACCTGGGGGCCCCGATTCAGGTCTCCAACACTCATATAAAACCTGGACATTGTGGTATGCAACGGTAACTCCCAGCACCTTAAAGAAGGAGCAGGCAGATCTTAGGGACTTTCAAATGAACCAGGTTGCTGAAAATGGAGCTCCACGCTGAGTGAGAGACCCTGTCTCAAAAGTGATAGAATAAGAGAGCCAGCCTTGACTTCTGGCCTATATTACAGCATATTACATCAAGGTAATCTTTATTGATTTGAACAGATAGATACCACATCATCAGAACATATCAGTTTTATGAAATTTGTTAATACATACCAATTAGCTTCTGAGGGTGATCCTGAAAAGAAAAAATAAGATAATAGAGCATGTCCTTAATCTGCTAGCCAATTGATTTGGGAAGTAATTTTCTTAGGACTGGAAACACGGAAACAATCATACAAATGGAACTGAAAGTTACTTCCAACTTTTTTTTTATTCAACAGTTCAACAGTTTGGTCATAGATTTCATACCTGAAAATATTAAGCAATGAAAATCAAAGAATATGTTTAAGTAGGAATATCCCATGCTTTCCAAACTGTATAAAATGTTATTTAATAAATGCATATTTACTTATGCATTAATATCATTAACGTTTCTGATTCTGTTTTGTTATTCAATAGTCTGAGCACAGACTGTGTAGGAGCCTTTACAACAGAAGTTCTGCCCTATCCCATCTCCTACTCTCTGAATACTTCAGAAAGATTTGTCAGGGCTATCCTATATCATCATCGCTTGGGATAAAATACTGACAGAATTCAAACACAAGTGGTCACATGATCAAGTCTCCTACCTCCCACTTTTTCTTACAGTGCCTTTAAAGCACTTGTTAATGTTATATGCTGCACATGTTGTATAAGAATATTCTGTACATATTGGTTGGCTGTTGTTAATAAATGAAGGTGATCATAAAAGCATTTAACATTTGACCTGTGAAGTTAAATTATGGTCTTTAGCTAATGAAAGATAGGGGCTGGTTTATTAGTTCTTAATACAATACAATACCCCCTTTCAAGTGCATTCATTGTGCTTAGGTTTCAATGCCCACCATTTAGTTGGCTCACAATAAAGGGTAAATTGCCAAGTGAGAAGCTATTATCTAATGATTCCTGTTAGGTTATTTGGAAAAGCTAAGTATCCTCAAGGCCTGTCAACACAAAGGGCACTGGTTCTCAATACTGGCTGACTTTTAAAGAATACTGACATTCTTTTGAGAGACTCAGGTTAATAAAAAGATAAACTACTGAAGAGAGAGTCTGAACATTGACATCTTTCTAACCTTGGGACACAGAAGGTATTCAAACTGTGTAAGCTAGGTTGATAAGCAAGGGGTTATGTGGGTAAAGTTATCCTCCAGGCCTCCTTCTCTGAGGAACAGGTTTGGTTCAAGGACTTCAGCTTGATATTGTGTGTTTTATTGGCTCTGTTGCTCTCCAAGTAGGGAAAAGGCTACAGCACCAGCAGGAACTACCAATCCACTGAGACAGAAAACTGTTCCTGGGATGTGCCTCACAATTCCAAGTCTCAAAAGCCTTCCAGATGATCCATCGTACAATAATGTTGTAAGATGATCATTATCAGGAAAGTGTTGGTAACTATAAATATGTACCATCTAATAGGGTCAGTCACTACCTAGTGTGAACTGGTAAATAGAAACAGGACTTACCTGATCGAGTAATCAGATTCATGTGTTCTTTTAATTTGTTACTTCCTTTGAAAAATAAAATACTGAGGGTGAAATTTGCTGTTTTCAATGCTTTTAAAAATTAGCAAATAACATCCAATAAATGTCTATACCCAATGTTAATGTTTTATTCCAAATAATGCTTTATAAACAAGACTATTTTGTTGTTATCATAATTCCTAAAAATAGCTTTTCAGATTTGTATAATAATCTCTTGCTTCTGGTGGATTTATATTAAACCTGAAGTAAAAGAACCACCAGTTGTTTTCTATCTGTCGGGTGAAAATGCCATTTAAACAAGAAAACAAACATTGTGTTTGCAGCTATTATTTGGGCTAAGATCTCATCCACTGTGTGGCTTGATATATTCCATATTGCTTCAACATCCAGACTCTCTTCCTACACTTGCTGTGTTTGGAATCATCAGCGTGTTCTCAGGCCTAGAAATTGATAGTGTTTCGTTCTTGTTACTCTCACCTTTGTCTTTTCCTCTTTTGGACATGCAATTTTCCTCCCACACTTCCACTCTCAGCTTTCTGAATTCCCACACAGAGTTTAACGCTTCCTTTTGCGATGAGATTTTTTTTGGAGGGGGGGGGGTATTCTGACAATTGTGCCCTTGCATGTGACAAATTCTATCCTGCTGGATTTCCATGTTCTCTTTTTGTGTTCATGGATAATCCCTTGGATTAAATTTGAAATAGAAATTATGATCATTGATCTTTAATATTTATCAAAGTTATGTTGCTAGGAAATTGTCAAAATGTCCGTTTCCTGAATAATACAGCTAACCGTGAGACAAATAAGAACTGTGAGATGAAGGACACTTTGAGTGAAGCAGAAATAGAAGGCTCACTTAGAAGGGTCAAGGAAAGCAAACTGAGAAGGGAGCTGGTTACCCTGAGCAGACATTGAGCTTTGAGTAGTTATTCTTGAAGACTAAGGTGACACACAAACCCGGCAGTGTGAAAACTGTGTCTATCCCAGAGTGGCACGAGCCTTTGGTAATGAAGACCAAAGTGACTTCTGCTATTTTTTTCTGTACTAGCTGCTCATACTGGGATGTGTGTGTTAGGGAGGAATAACCACCCACCTGCGGCTATCCATGATTTCTCTTAACTGTAGCAGTCATTTGAAAAACTTCTTGGTTTTTTTATTAGTTAGTGAGAGACCAGAGATAGAAGCTGCCTCTTATACACATTATTCCTTAATCTGACCCAATAGTTATCTGAATCTGAACACTGAGGAGTTGACTATCAAAGAGTTAAATCTTTTTCTAGCCACTGGGTTTTAAGAGTGAGAGACTAAAAGACATACTTTGCTTTTAGGTGTTTAGAAAAAGTGTTTTCTAGCTTTCTTTTCTGTGAAAGCCATTGTTTTACCTACTAATTACCAACAAATTTTAAACTAGCTATTTTTGTCTTTCAAGATACATTTTAAATACCTTTCTTTCAAGCTGCTAATTATCCCACCAGGAACACATTGGTGATAGTGTAGTCTAGAATGTGAAAAGTGCAAATTATGTTTGTGGTGCAAACAATGCAGGTTTATGCTCTGTTTTTAAGCACATTGGTTTTTAGTTCTTTAACCTCCAAGTACAGAAACATCTTCCATCCTTGTTGCTTGAATAAGAATGGCCTCCATAGGTTCATGTAATTGAATGTTTAGTCATCAGGACGTGGCATTACTTGAGAAGGATTAGATGGCATGGCCTTATTGGAGTAGGTGGGGTCTTACTGGAGAAAGTATGTCAGTGGGTGGGGGGTGGGTTTTGATGTTCCAAAAACCCAAGCAGCCCCAATGTTTCATTCTCTTCCTGTTGCCTAAAGATCCAGATGTAGAGTCATCAACTGCTTCTCTGGTAACATGTCTGCTGGCATATTGTCAAGCTTCCTGACAATTTTTGCAGTGGGCTAAACTTCTGAAAGTGTACAGAAGCCCCAATTAAATGCTTTCCTTTTAAAGAGTTGAGATGTCCATGGTTCTTTTCACAGCAACAGAACACTGACTAAGACAATACTCTCCTTTTCCTTTTTTCTTTTTTTCTTTTTTTATTAGATACTCTAATAAGATGTATTTACAAATGTATTTACATTTGAGATGTTATCCCATTACCCTGCCCCACTCTTACCCCCCCCCCCTCCATTTGCCTTCACAAAGGTGCCCTTCTTTCTAATTCCCCTCTCCACTCATTGCCGTGTCATTCCCCTACACTAAACATGCTCTCTCTGGAACAAAAGCCTCTTTTCACATTGATGCCAGACACTACAATCTTCAGTTGGTATCTACATATGCAGCTGAATCAATAGGTCTGTCAAAGTGTGCAAAATATTTGGTGTTTTACTCCATGGGAGTTTTGGAGAGTTTGGTTGGTTGATAATGTTATCTTCCCATGAGTATAACGATGATTATAGAATCAATTTTGTCCTCTTGAGAGTGGCCCTCTGGTTTTATTTTAATCACTTAGAATCATTCAGGCAGCTACACTAGTAATCTGACACTATAGGCCTACATAGAGCTCATAAATTTGCAATTCTAATTTTTAAATTCTAATACTGGTGCTGTAAATCTATTTTGACTACGGCCATTTAGATATGCTACCTTATTGAGATAAGGAATAAGTGGTCTTAGGACGCCAAAATCACACTCAAAACTACCCATCATTTGCTGCATACACTTTCTACCTAGTCTCAGTTTCCCCCAGAGTAACCATTATGATTCTTATCAATTACGAACCCTGTGTGATCATTGAGTCTTGTCTCCCTTTGCTTGAAACTCATCAGGACCTTTCTGTTGTAGATGAAAACCTACACTTGTACATTCTCCTTCCCTGTGCTTGTTCTAAAAAATGAATGGTTTTGCATCTCAGTGAGCATGAAGTTAAAAACCCAAGCAGAAAATGAAAGGATGGGGAAAGATTATTATCTGTGGGAAGTAAAATGATCCCTGGAGCTGTTTCCTACACAATGCTCTCCTTAAGCATAGAGAAGAAACAGTGCACACAAAGGAAGGAATCAGTGCACATTCATGAGGAAAATATGCAAAGAAACAGAAACATATCTCTAAGCATGCTCAGTTTCACAGTAGAGACTATACAGGAACTAATTTGAGCATGCTGTACAAGGTATTTCACAAGTTGTGTTTATTCTAGGTTTCTTGACAGAAATAGGCAGAATGACTTGTTGACCAATATTTGTTTCTCTCAGTTTTCTCCATGGAATTTTAACAAAGCTAAACAGTTCTGAAGAGAAAATTTCGAAAAGACAGTAGTGTTTTTCCCCCTTAAATGCTTCAACTTCTTCCCTAGTTGCTTGACTTTCTTAATAGCTAAGGCTACAAACATGCATTATAGAGGCTCAGTATAATCTGCTTGCCTTACTAGCTTCGATTCAAGTCCTCTCAGCTCGAGTCCTTTTCCTTTGAGCTGGTCTCTATCTTGAGTTTACGTTGCTTCTCATCCCCCAGGAATATTCTGAGTCTGAAACTGTCAAACCGTTGCCAGGCCTGAGTAGAGATTACAAAACACTCTTTCTGATCATCTCTTACTTCACCCTCTAAATATTTCTTCTGGTGTCTTCAGGTTTGCCCAGGACCAAAGGGTTTTTTCAAAAACAAGTGTTTTGGTTGTTAAATTCAGGACAGCAGTGGGGAGCTAGAAATCCTGATCGGGTTGTACACTCTCCAGCTGCAAATTTCAGGCTTTCTCTATAACACCCATGTAAGTTACAGTTGTGTCTTTACCCCTTGTGGTTCTTCTCATTCCTATTGGACTAAAATTCTATAAAGGAAGAAGGAGTAGGTAGCTATGTTTTCCCAATCCTCTATTGGCCCCCAGCTTCACTCTGTACACAGCACAAAGCACCTGCTAAGCAATTCCTGCTTTTGAAAGAACTGCATGCATCATTGGATACCTCTGTTACAAAGGTGTGTGGAGTAGTTATGCAAGTCCAAAACAGTTGGCTTCCTTTTGTCTCACCTTATAAAACAGATGCAATTTCATAAGAACATTTTGAAAATAATGTTTTATTTTGCCTGTGTTCTTAGACTTGTTTATGCTTTACAGTTGTCAGGAGCTCAAGGATTCAACTTTTAAAAAGAATTTGTTTTTATTTAAGTGTATAAGGGGTGTGTTACATATAAGTGCAGGTGCTTACAGATTGTAGAGGTGCTGGACACACAATAGCTAAAGGCCTTTGTGAGCCACCTGATGCTACTAGGAACTGAGCTCAGATCCTCTGGAAGAACAATACACGTTGTTAATCTAGTCATGGAGTCATTTCTCTAAATCCCTTTACAAGGGGTTGTCTTTACAGAAGACATATATGGTATATATTCACTTATATATGGGTATAAACTGTGAAGTTTCTGATAAACAAGTCCAATTCATAGAACAACAGAAGATATGAAGGAGTATTGAACTAGAAGGAATGGAGAGATCTCATTTTGAAAGGAAAATAGAACAGGTATGGATGGATGAGGGGGGCATCTAGAATAGGAAGATCAGGGGAAGGGGAGGATAGGAGTTGTCAGAGGGAATAAAGATTAAGGAGCATTTAAGTGGTGGTATAGAAACCTAAAACAGTAGAAAATTCCTAAAATATATCCATATAGGATGATGAAATCACCAACTAATTGGAGAGACAAAGTCCCAACTGGCCATCACTTATCACCAGATTATGCTTCCAGTTATGGGATTAGGTTACATCTAATTGAGTTATAGGCCAAGGGAATGCCCCAAGGAACTCCTAAGCAGCCTATGTTGTTGTCAAGACTATATATTGCTTTCTACAAATTGACATCAAGACCACATTGCTGAAGACAACATGCGTGTAGTTATTAAAGATGAAGATGTTGAACTCATGTATATATAGAACTTTCACCTGTAATTTATTCCTGAATCTTTGGCTCATGAACATAGTCTGTTCACTCTCAAAAGGAAAACATAAATAACAACCCAACCACAAACCCTTTATCTACAGTGGTGTACTGCCTACAAGATATTGTAGGTCAATGGTGCCACAAAGCTGGTGGGAATAACTAACCAATATCTGATTTGACATATGGACCGCTCCATGAGATGACCTGCGAAGAGATAGCCCAGGCTCCTAGAGTAAAACCAAATCTATGTGTCTAAAATTTTTTTTAGAAAATAGAGAAAAAATGACATCTAATATCATTCTTCTAATGATATTAATCTGACATCTAATAATATTCTTCTATTCTCGTAGATCAATGCCCATTTCAGCCATTATCAGGGAAGGTTACTCCTGCAGAGATGGGAACAGACCACATCCACACATTAGGCAGAGAATGGAACAGTTTGAAATACTCAACCCTAAACATGATGTCTTCATCAAATCCCTCCCCGCAGGGATCAAGGAACACTGTGGAAGAGAAGGCAGAAAGGATATTAAGAGCCAGAAAAGATGGAAAACACAAACACACACACACACACACACACACACACACACACACACACAACCTCTAAACCATCATGATCAATGCAATTCACATATGAGCTCAGAGACTTTGGCAGCATGCACAGGGCCTGCATACATCTATACCCGATACTTTATGTATGTATTATGACTTTGAACTTAATTTTTTATGGGATACCCGGGTGTGCAAATGAATGGGTCTCTGATTCTTATGCCTTCTCTAGGGATCTTTGTTTTTCTGTTTGTTTTTCCTGTTCAACTTCAGTGTGATACTTTTGTGTGTTATATTTTTTAAACTGAATGTAAGAATTAATGAGTGAACGAAGACAGAGCCACTAAGGTAAAAGTTAACAACTGAAATGTCATGTATAACTCCTGGAAAAAGGAAAATATTTTTTTCTCCAGTAGAGTGAAGCAGATAGGCCTCATGTCACGTAGTTGATCACCTTATCACCATTTTTTTGTGGTTTTATTTGGTTAAAGTTTGGTAGTTTTGTTTGTTTGCTTATTGTTTATGTTTTGAGGTGGTTGTTTTAGTTTGTTTTCTTGTTTTGTAGGGAATTTTGCTGTATTAGATTTTTGTTTGGTTTTGAGAAAGAAGTTAAACTTATGTGTGTAGGGAAGAGGAGAGGATCTGGAGAAACATGGGGGTGAAGAAGATGATCAAAATATGTTTATATTTATAATAGTTTTATATAATAAAAATATAATGAGATAAAATGGTTAGAAAGTATTGTCTTATTAGAATAGGTGTGGCTTTTTATTATTTTATTTTATTTTTACTTTTTCCTTGACAAAGCAGCAGGGCTGCCCTTTATTTTATGTTTTTTTTTAATGGTTTAATAGTATGAATCGAAATCTTACAAGTTACAATGAGTATAAAGTACATGTAAAACAAAAAATAACATGTAAATAGTCAAAATTTTTGTGGTATGTAAAGATTAAACATAATGATGTTTAAATACCAAAAATTGCCACAAGGCTTTCTTCTTAGCTCTTGAGTTATTAATGATTTAAGGCCTAGGTGTACCACACTCTGAGAGGGTGTTAAACATTTACTGTATTGTTTTTCGAAGACAGACTGAAGTGTCCACTTTATGGTCCTTCTTTTTTTGAGCTTTGTATAGTCTATGAGTTGTTTCTTGAGTATTCAGAACTTTCTGCAGCTAGTATCCAATTATCAGTGACTGGATATTATCTGTGTTCTTTTTTGACTGGGTTACCTCACTCAGGATGATATTCTCTAGATATATCCATCTTCCTAGGAATTTCATAAAGTCATTGTTTCTGATGCCTGAGTAGTACTCCATTGTGTAAATGTACCACAATTTTTGTATCCATTCGTCCACTGAAGGACATATGGGTTTTTTCCAGCTTCTGCTTATTATATATAAGGCTGCTATGAACATGGCAAAGCATGTGTCCTTTTGTATGTTGGAGCATTTTTGGGGTATATGCCCAGAAGTGGAATAACTGGGTCTTCAGGTAGTACTATGTCCAGTTTTCTCAGGAACTGTGAGACTGATTTCCAGAGTGGTAGTACCAACTTACAACCCCACCAACAGTGAAGGAGTGTTCCTCTTTCTCCGCATAATTGCGAGTGTCTGCTGTCCTCTGAGTTTTTGATCTTAGCCTTTCTGACTGGTGTGAGGTGAAATCTCAGGATTGTTTTGATTTGCATTTCCTAATGACTAGGGATGGTGAGCATTTCCTTAGGTGAGTCTCAGCCATTCAATATTCTTCAATTGAGAATTCTTTGTTTAGCTCTGTACCCCATTTTTAATGGGGTTGTTTGATTCTTTGGAGTTTAACTTCTTGAGTTCTTTGTATATATTGGATATTAGTTATATTCCAAAACAATTGTGTTAAAAACCACATGGTACTGGTACAGAGATAGGGAGGTAGATCAATGGAACAAAACTGAAGATTTAGAAATGAACACTCACACATATGGTCATTTGATTTTTGACAAAGGAGCTGAAAACATTCATTGGGAAAAGGACAGCCTGTTTATCAAATGGTGTTGGTTCAACTGGCACTCAGCATGTAGAAAATTGAAAATAGACCCTTTTTTTATCTCCTTGTACAAAGCTCAAGTGCAAGTGGATCAATGATCTCCACATTAAACCAGGTACACTGAAACTATTAGAAGAGAAAGTGGGGAAAACCTTAAAACACATAGGCACAGGGGAATTTTTTCTGATCAGAACACCAATGGCTTGTGTTCTAAGATCAAGGATGCATAAATGGGACTTGAGATTTCAAAGTTTCTGTAAGGCTAAGGACACTGTCAAGAAAACAAAATGGCAGCCAACAGATTGGGAAAAGATATTAAACTGATCCCACATCTGACAGAGGCTTTTTATTTTTTAAGAGGAAATATTTTACATGGGATAGGCTTCAGAATTTCAAAAGCTCATCCCTGGTCTAGTGTCTCTGTATCTGCAGCTGCCTGTGGATCAGACTATGTGGTTCTCAACTACTGGCTAGCCCTGTGCCTGTCTGCTTTCCACAACAATTATAATAATGGAAGAACTCTCAGAAACTTTAAGCATGTCCCCAACTAATTTCTCTTTTATTAAAAAAAGATAAGTGGTAACTAATTTAAACAAATACACATACTTAAATGTTCAGAGTAATAATTAAATTTATAAATTAGCAGTGGCTATTTGACAGCAAATATGTTAAGGGCACAGTGGTCTTTGCACCCACAGATCATTACAGAAGCAGGAATGTTAAACACACAGGGTTATCTCCTTGGCAGAGGGAAGAAAATGCCTGCAACCCACCCAGAAAGCTTGGAACAGATATTGTTAATGATCTGGTGACCTTTGGATATCTGTAGAGGAAGCTATCAAATATTTCCAAGTCCCCAAGAATGTGTATATCTTAGACTCTCAATCTTTAGACCTTTATCATTAGCTCCCACTTGATAAAACCCATCCTTAGGGGAGGTGTCACATGTACATAAGCCTGCTGACCTCAATGCTATCTCAGTCAGACACACCAAATCTTGGGCCCTTAAGCTATAGAACCACATTTCACAGTTGCACATACTTTGTAAAGGATGTCTATGAAGCCCCACTGTAAGCTTTATTATGCATCTAGAATAGGGATGATTGTTGCCCAGAAACACATTCTTCCAAATTCAATTATGTTTAAATATGCCTACAGTAAGCAGCCTGGCGTCAGTCTCCTTGAAATGTGAACCAGGTTGACCATCGTTGATCTGCACTGAGTTTTCATTCTCACCCCTTCATGGTTCGCTTCACTGCAGGCTTGACACCTGTAGAGATCCTCTCAGATATATGGTACAACCGTGGGAGCTCACGAAGCAACAGCATTATAAGTCTCTAGGTCAGGTAATGAAGGCAGAAAGGTTATAAGTGCACTGAACCCCATGACTGCAGGTCGAAGCTTGCTGTTTTTAGGCCAGAGTCTCTTAAGCACGCAAGGCTTGAATCTTACTATGACATCTTGTAAGTCTGGCCTTCCCAGACTATACAAGATAGTTTGTTTTTTAAATGAATCAAAGTCTACAAAATGGACACTTCTAGAGGATTTGAACAATCTGATTTAAGTGTGTTTGATAACAATATACATATGCATGAATACACACACACACACACACACACACACACACACACACACACACACATTCCAAACTATGGTTTAAACATTACAGATATATTTCTTTTTATGTCTGTCATATGAGATCAATACTTTTTAAAAATTTTTTACACATGTGCACAATACACTTGAAATATGTACAACTTACATTAATAAAGCTATTACAGAATGTTCTAGCTACATACTCAATATGTATTTTATAGTCTATCACATGCCTTTTATTTATTGATATTTTTACTTATTTTCCCTCAGACAATTATTATGCTGAGGTAAATGACAATTAAATATGAATTTCCTGTAAACAAAGACTTTCAAAAATAAAGCAATATTCCACGAGTCTATTATATATTTCCATATAAAAATTAGCAAATTCAAACAATTTACGGGCATCTTATCATTTTATTTTAGTTCTTCTTTTTTATTGGATATTCTCTGCAATCACAATTCAGATGTTATCTTTTCCCCCCAATCCTATCCCCGTTACCCCTCCCATGGCCTCTATAAAGGTGCTCTTTCTCTCTCAACCACCCTCTCCTACCTCAGCACCTAAGCGTTTCCCTACACTGGGAAAATGAGCCTTTGCTGGACCAAAGGCCTCTGCACCCAGAGATCAATACTTTTACTGTACTCATTTCATCAATAAGAAACACATGAAAAATTAACAACCTAGCCAATGCACACATATTTTATGTCATTTGGTCAGGATTTGTACTTAAACATCTCTCTTATTAATCCATATCGATTCTACAATGCATTCTCCTGACAGAAAAGAAAAGAAGTGATTGACTGTTATCAGTGGTGATATCTTTGCTTGGATTAGGGTGGCTGATCATTGGGTGGAGATAAAATGCCTCTGGGAAATTAACTCCGCTGTACTGTAAAGTTATTATCTCATATGTGTTTTATGATTTGTGGGGTAGACAATGGCATTTACTACTTCCTTATTGGCATCAGAACAGTGACACAAAAACCAAAAGAGGAATTTCCTTTAAGCTCATGTAGTTGCCGAGTAACAGAATCAGGACTGATAGTAAAGAATTTGATTCCTATGATTCATTTAGCACCTGAGTCTTCCTAGATTTCAAAACTGGCCTAATATTTTCATAGCCTTTGTGTATGATATACACAGTTGTTCAGTAGAATGTATGGACTCACTGGGTACTCTATGGTTTGGGACATACTCAAAATGAGAGGACACCAAGAGCTATTGAGCTTTAAGCTTCAGATTTCTTTCACAGAATGGAAGTAAACCCTGGGAAGCTGCCCTTCCCTGAAAGAAAACTGGGTCATATTTTTTTAAGTTGATAGCTATAAAGCCTTAACTAAAGTCTTGATAAAATTAGCACTGTAAACTCAGGTTGTCATGAGAGCCCTTGGGATAATGATCTCTCTTTTATGTTTCATGTCCCAAGTGGGCATAGTTTTAACTAATATGAAACCAGATGATAGAATCTGTGACATGCACACAGTAAAAATTAGATAAATGCACAGATCACCAACAAGGCAGAAATTCTTCTGTGTTGAGATATAGCTCATGACCAGAAGAAAGGCTGCATGGCTCAAAGGAGTGGTCAGCTGTTCATGCAACAGAGGAAGACAAAAGACTTTCATTGATTTATTAGGCTCAACTGATCTGGTAAATTCCACCGGTTGTGGGATAATTTCAAAAAACAGTGTTTTTATTCTTGTGTATAAACTTCCTGGTCTTATGCTTGGTGGGTTAGTAGATGTCCAACTAGACCATGAACTGATGAGTTGCTCTAAGGGTTGATGCCATCATCTCCCACAAGGATTGTGGTTTAATGATTTGCCTGGGGCCATTTGATATGACTGCATCCAGGGAGTTTAGATCCTTCAGCTGCTGAGAAAGTGTGGTAGGAAATAAAATGCATGCCAGTTCAAGTGACCAAAAGCCATTAATTTTAGTTATGTAGTGGTGGATAAAAGTATTTTTGGATAGTTGAAATGTCTGCATGCAGAACTGAATAGAATATGATTCAACAGTAAAGATGAGAGATGGAAAAACAGGGTCGAAAGGCAGAGATGCCAAGCTTCCAGACTCATCTGTCACCAAGGGATGCATGCAAACTCAAAACCTATGTTCAGCAACAGCAGCTTTCAACTCCCTACTAATTAATTAGATAACCCTTGTCAAAATCCGTGTATCAGAGGTCTTAGTGGTGCTAATGGAAACCTAATCTCATACTATCCAACTATGTATCCTAAAAATTAGTGAAGTTTAGAAAGACTGGAGAAAATGCTATAATTTCCTTCTGACAGATTGTGTGACATCTAGGTTGAATGTGAAGACTTACTGGCCACATTTGATCGGATGTTTCCTCGGGATCATTTCGCTTTTAACCATGACAAACACGGGTGCCAGAGTTCATGTGCTTTATGTCCCATTGAGATGGTCCATAACTGTCTCATTTCCCCCTCAGGGCATTGGATGAAATAGGTAACTCCAGTCTCAGATAGCCAGGTAAGACAGACTGTTTCTCTTCTTTCTACTTGCTCATTTGTACCACATCCCTCCTCCCTCGGAGGAATTGATTCTGGAGAGCCACTTGCTTGTGGCTGTGAATTATAGATTAAGTATTCCTAAGACTTGAAGAAAGAAACCTCTTAGCCACCCTCTTACCTAAAACAGCAGAAAAATATGCCATGGTGATTTGTGTTTCCAATTTAACTCTGACATCTGTTGTACTAAGAGCAAACAGAGGATGGGGAATATGGTTCCGTGGTACAGTATTTCTTTAGCATACATGGAGCTTTGAGTTCAATACTAGCACTAAGTGGGGAAATGGAAAAGAAACACTGTAGCACGAAGGCAAGGTTGTACTTTATCTTGCAAATGTTCATTTTTCTAAAATCGTGAGTTCTAGCCATTTTTCTCTAAAGAGTTTCTCCTCTCTACATTTAACTGACAGCTCTAAATTAGGAAGTAAAACATGAGAATGTTGTCAATGTTTACAGACATGTTAAAAGTGGAAGAAATAAAAGGGGCTCCTACTAAACACATGGGTAAGAGTGACTGCATACCTATGAGATTTATAGACTAAATATATGAGTTAGAGTATGCATGTCTATACATGTATGTCTGCATGTGTGTGGATGTTTGTATAAGTATGTATGTGCACATGCTTGTTTTCTTGCAAAGGGGCTGCTTTTATGAAGCCAAGTTTCTTTACAGAGAAAATACCTCTAAAATCCTAAATTAGCGAAACAAATGATGGAATTGCATAGAATTCTTCCTTACAGCATCAACAGCCCTCAGTTCCACTTGGCTCTCACATGCAGGACTGACAAAAGAGACAGCAAGATCTGATTGGCTCAACGGAGATGCTCTCCTAACTAAATGTAGATGGGAATAAAATCCCAGGAAAGACAACTACAATGAGAACTGTAAACAGGGAAAAGTGAGCCATCCAGAAAGCACTAGCATGTGCACCCTCCAAGCAAAGCCGCCTCACAGTATCACTATTAATTTGTTGATTACCCTCAAGACAAACAGTAAAGTGTTACAGAAGGCATTTCACTCCTCTCCAAATGCATGTCTCAAAAGTAATGAAAGTATCTCCCCCACTCCCTACTGGAGGGATTCTCTCCACTCTCAGTAAACACCCCACAAATAAACTGATTCAGGTTTTGACAGAAGTGGCCAGCAGTGAGTTTAACACTGAGATAGCTAATCTAACAAGGAATGCAACAAGCATCAGGTTTGAAAAAAGTGGAATTTTTCCTCTGTTTAGGCCTTGAATCTTTTTTCTCTTGGGAAAACCCAGAAATTAAAAAAAAAAAAAAAAAAAAAAAAAAAAAAAAGAATCAGAGTCTCTGTCTGTTTGAATTGAGTACTGAAATTGTTTACACACTGGGATCTGTCACAATAAATATTCAGTTTTATCCGCTAAGAGGTGAGTTAAAAATTAATATAAAATGATTTGCAGCTCAGATATAAGTAGAGACAGAACATGAAGATTTTTTTTTTCATAAGTCTCAACATAATTTCGCTTTGGAAAACATGAAGGAGTTTCCCAAACATGTTCTTGGGGACACCAAAAGTCATTGGTTCTGTTTAGAATTTGTTTAGTGACATTTGAAAAACCCTCTAGATCCATTTCTTGTCCACTGAAAAACATATATACATATTTGTGTATATATTGGTTTCTCGTGGCCTTAAAACAAAAGTATCAAAAACTGGCTTCCATAAAATAATGGGAATTTGTCTGAGTACGAGAGGCTAGAAGCTCAGAATGTTATCGCCTCCTGAGGGATGAGAGAACCTTCTCCGTGTCCTTTTCCTTGTTTATTCTGATCTACCAGCAGTGTGTGACTTTGCAGACACATTGCTGACATCTTTGGCTCACCCTGTATATAATGCGATCCTTTTATTTCCATCTTGTTACATCATCTTCCTCCAATGCTATGCAGTAATGAGTCTCTGCAAATTTCCTCTTTGTGAGAACAACCAGTCACTTTCCATTAGGATTTACCTCCAGGAATACATTTTTAACTTGATTATTTCTACAATGACTTTTCAAATAAGGTTATATCTGTTGCTCTGGAAGTTTGGACTTCAACATTATCAATTATCATTTTATTTATTTGTTTGCTTTGAAAAAAGACAATTCAATTCAAAACAATACACTACCTGTAAATTCTTTTTGAAAGAAAATGTGATGTAATGTTGTCCATGAAGTCTTTATTATCCACAGAGAATAATAGGCTATTATCCAGCAGAAAGGCTGCCTCTCTTCACTGTGCTGTTCCCTGAATTATATTCTTTTAGGACCTCTATGAACCACCTTTCAATCAAAAGACATATACTGTCCAAAGATCCTCTCAATACCTTGCTATCTTTTGTGGATGATTCTCATGTGCTATAATTATTACCACTAATTTATACTTCTTTCCTGCTCTTGATTTTAGAAATAATCTTGTTGGAATTCTTTCTATTCATTTCTCTCTGCTTTTATATACACACATGTGCACACAAATCAGAATATGGATATGACATATATAGACATATAAAGAACTCACATAAAAAATAATACATGCAATATACATAACACTTATTTAATATAATTATACATATCATATGTTATTTTGATGTTATTTATATCATATATCATATTGATATTCCATTAGTTGGATGAAGGTTTGATTCATGTATACTTGTGAATTTTATATAAGCACCTATCTTTGTAACCAAGTCTCTCTCACCCTCTACCTCCTGCGATTATTTTGATCCTCCTTCTAAGTAGTATTAACTTACCCACACTTGGGTCTTTCTTCCTGAGCTTCATATGATCTGTGAGTTGTACTCTGAGCTTTTATCCTAATATTCACTTATCAGTGAGTACACAAATAACTCTATTAAAAATGGGGTACAGAACAAAACAAAGAATTCTCAACTGAGGAATATCGAATGGCTGAGAATCATCTAAAGACATGCTCAGCGTTCTTAGTCATCAGGGAAATGCAAATCAAAATGACCCTAAGATTCCACCTCACTCCAGTCAGAATGGCTAAGATCAAAAACTCAGATGACAGCAGATGCTCGTGAGGATGTGGAGAAAGAGGAACACTACTTCACTGCTGGTGGGATTAGAAGCTGGTACAACCACTCTGGAAATCAGTCTGGTGGTTCATCAGAAAATTGTGTGCATTTTTTATGGTACTAAGAATATACTTCAGGGAACTGAGAGCAAGCACCCTGGAAACTCAAAGTTTGTTGCTCTGGGTGGTGCCTGGGGAGATGTCTTCTTCTTAATTATCTCTAACTCCAACCCCAGCAGTGATCTCTGCTTTTTTTCTCCAGAGAGAGCATAGGTAGAACTAGCAACTGCCATTTGACTTAGCAGGTATATAAATGAAAGCAAGCTTTATTCTCTAGATTGGACAGTGGACTTAGGTGAGCCGCAATGACCTTCCTCCATCTGACATTCATATTCAGAAATTCTTGTCAGTCAGTGCTTCTCTCAGGGTTCTCCCATGAGATGGGCCTTGGTTTGGTCCCTCTCTTGAAGTAAGTAGAGGTTTCCTTTAAACCATTCCTACACATATTTTAGCTTTTCATAATTACATGCAAAATGTACATAGATTATATCCACAGAACTGTAAGATTTACTGGGAGAAAGTGCAATGATGACTTTCTTGTGTCCCACAGAAAAAAAGCTTCTTGGAAGTCACCTGAGACCTGCTAAGACGTGGTCTGTGTTTTTTGGAGTCTTAGCTTTCCTCCTATCTGGGTAGTTGGCTAAGAACCTTGGCTTCACCTACATGTATCCCCCTTTGTTTTTCTTCACCCATACTCAAGGCCTTGTTTAACTCCTCAGTGTTGGTGCCTCTTAACCTACGAAGGTGTGGATACTCTTTGCAAGACCTTGGAAATAAGTCTTGTCTTCCCAGCACATCCTGGATGCTTGCTCCTTTGATTAAATTGAAGTAAAATCATTAGAGATCTTAATGAGATCTTCTAAATCCCATCACAGCAGTTCTTAAATTAATGTTTGATTGAATAACTCAGAGAGAGGAAATTTTTTTGTTAAGCTAACAAATACTTAGGGGCAAGCTCTTAGGACCATTATCCAAATCTAGTAAATGAATTGACCCATCACAGGCCACCAGAGGCAGGTGAAACTATAGGTATGATAAGCCACTGTGTGTCATCAGCGGTGACATTACTTACAACATGATCGATTCAATTCAAAACCTGGCTCATAAGTGTAAAGATTATATTTGTTACAGCAATATTTGGCATACTATTAGTTATGAGTAAGCAAGCATGCATTTTAAATAAATACAATGCTTAACTATTTGATCTTTAGTTAAATAGGTACCTTTCTTAATTAAGCCTGGGATATTTTTATTTTAATTGTTATTTGTTTATTTTATTATATATATAATACACATACAATCACATATATATGTATATAAATGTGCATTTTGCCTCCTTGTCTGTCTGTGCATTATGTTTGACCCTAGCACCAAAGGACACCAGAAGAGGGTGTTGGGTCTTCTAGAATAGGAGATACAGACTGGAACCTAACACATGGTTTCTGATAAAGAGCAACCTCTTAGCTGGTCAGCCATTTCTCTATCCCCTAGTACCGGATCTTTTATCTAGAAGATATCAGACCATGATTTTTCTATTGTAGCCATGGTATTCATAACAACTCAGAGTAAAATTCTAACCTCCTTCCCTTCCCTTTCACATCCTTTTCCAGCTTTTCACTATGACTTTTGCCATTTGCTTTTGCAGGGAACTGCCTGGACCTAGCTTATCAAAAGTTCCACATTCAAGTGTCTCTACGAGGACCCTTGTCATATGTTGCTCATTAACTCCTGTACCATGTTCCTTGGCTTTCTAACTTGCAAGCATAGGGACATTTCACGTGCCATTTACCTGTCAGAGCTTTGGTAAGATAAATGTGATAATGTGCGTTAAGCTTATTGGACATGCTAGAAACAAGCTGCTGCATATGCACAGGTTTTCATCCTTATTTATCTGCATTTGGGAAGAAAATGAGATTAAAGGAACACAGCTGGGTCTTGAGTTAGAGCAGGAATTGGAGCTAAGGCAACCATTTGGGAAGAGAAGTCCTCTTATTTTCAGTGTATATTTTCTTTCAAATGCCATAAAAAAAGAGCTGCTGGACATTTCCATCCCCTAATTGATTCTTTGCATGTAGCCATGTTCCTCTGAAACTCATTAGAATCTCACAGTGTCTATGTAATATGCTAATACCCTCTTTTTCATATCCATTTTTAGAAACTCTTATGGAAAGACAGAAGACTTCAAAGTGGTAAGATAAGATATACAAGATAGGTTTTAGAAAATGAATGGGAAAAGGAGCTTCTCTAGTGATCCTTTCTCTCATGAGAATGTGTTTGAGTTTTGATACTGCAGATTTATCTACCAAGGACTACAGCCATCTCAATCCTCAGAGTAGAGATGAAAACATGTTTGTAGTGAATTCTTGGTGTTATGAAAGACAGAGGACTCATACTGACCTCTCTGACACTTGCCCCACTGAGGCTCAAGTAGAGGGATAATTCTGCCAACTTCAGAGTTTAACTTTAATAAAATTCTCCCTGTGTTTCTCACATTTGCTGATGTTATCTTTAGATTTCCTGACAATTTCTCTGTTTTCCTTAGTTCCAAAATTAGATAACTTGCCTGTGTTTACACAAGTAGGAAGCTAGAAACCTGAATTAGACGTTTTCTGTTGTAAAACTGTAAACTTCAACGTTTTCGTGCATGTTTCTGCAAAGAAATTTAAAGTCCTTTCACAAAAATCAGAGTATTTCCTTTTAAATGTGAATGTATGACTCTGTTCCCTGTTAGGCTACCAACAAACCCTTTTGATGATGAGATATTTAGCTTACTCAGCTTGATGAGAACCTCAGGCTCAACTCTACTGAGCATAGAAATGTCTTCAATAAGTGCCTGCAAAGAAGACATTGTTATTTCCTTGATGCACATAAGAAAACTGGGGCAGTAAATTGATAGGCAGTGTGTCCACTATTCTGTTCCTGTTAGGGAGCCAAGCTAAGGCTGCAAGCAGGACTTTCAACCTTAGTCTTTGGTTCTCCTACCACTTTCTACACTCCCATTTAGACCTCTCTGTCCAAAGGCTTTGCATTCTCTTAGGTTCTTAGACTTTGACTTTTCTGTAAAAATGTACATACTCAAATTTCTTTACAGGGAAACTGTGGGGAAAGTTATGTGCAATGAATCAGTAGACAATAAACACAGAGATCAGAGGACAAATTTATAGGAACATTTCTAGGGGCATTTGAATCTCATCCAGTGGGGTAGTGATAGAATCCTTTCATGAATAACAAATATAAACCCGTGAGTGGGGAAATTACTCTTGTCCAAAGTCATAAAAAAACATTAAAAACTATGTCAGCCTACTTTAAACTCCATATGTATTCAACACACCACAAGAATAGTGCAATACACTATCTCTCTGAGTTGTGTTTCAATATAATTACAGTGAATGTTAAGGACTGTTTCTACTCTTTTAAAAAGAAAGAACCAGATTTTATTGTAAATTTATTTGTAAACATCACTGTCAGAATTTTTATTGAGGTATTTGAATGTGGCCATTCATGAAAGGAATCAGAGAATAACAGAAGATCTTAATAGAATTGATGTTCTTGAAGAAAGGCAAGACTCTGGGTCTGCCTTCTTTTACCTCCTTCCAAACTGCTATGAACATCCAGCCAGAGGATCTTCTACCTCGTTTACTGGTCTTGATTTCGTACCAACATCCCATAATAACTGTTTTTACATTTCCACCCATGTGGCTTTTCTATTGTGAATTGTTGACATTTCTTTTTTCAGAGAAAGCCAGAAACTTCAGTCCTTTTCTTCCTTCTTCTCAAGCTCTCTCTTCTTTTTATATATAGGAATTTAATAACTACACTTAAAGAGAAAATGGCTGTCAGGATGTAAGCAGATGCCAGCTTTCCCTTGCTGGCCAGAAGCCTAGGGTAACAGCAGACAGACCAGAGTGAGAGTCCAGGCACCTCTGGGAAAGGAGCACACAAGAGCACAGAGGTGATGATGAGGAATTAGAATTTCACTGGAGCAGAAGGAAACAGCAGCTGGTAGGTAGAAAATAACATTACTATTCTAATGACTATCGGAGAGTAAGCTTTGAGACTGTAATTTATCAATGAAACTTACAACCTGAAAATTTATTTTTATGACTGTCATGCTTCAAAATCAAGACATGAAGAACTATATATCTGCCGGGTTATGAAACACATTACAAATCTGAGGCCTTTGACTTTGGATGTGGACCATAATATATTAGCTGTGTGTGGTTATCTGGGATGTAACATTTTCTAAACTGGAAGAAATAACCATTCTCACTTCTGGGAATGAATACAAAAAGCTTTGTGAGTAGATTCTAGGATTCCCTTATACACACTAGAGGTTGAGTGAGGGTAGGGATAACAGAATTCCTCTAGTGCTAGAGACTCTGAATAATTTGGTCTTAAGAACACACCTGATAAAACTTTAAAAAGTCACCTGTACTCTACAAATCCAGGAATATCCTGTTAAATTGTTGAGCCCCCTCACTGGCAAGTCAGATTTGGGAATGCCCTACAAGAAGTTTGGTGTGACATTTTTACTTACTTAAGGTGGGCTGTGTGCTAGAGAGAAGAAAATAAATTCATATCACGTCTCCAGAGGTACATGGAAGTCTCTTGTTTCACTGGTCTTTGAGAAGCTGTTTCCTATTTAAAATGAAGATGTGCCTACTGAAACCAAATCAATATAACTGGGACTGAGTCATCTCTTGTTGCCCTAATCTTAGGTGTCATGGGGATGTTCTCTTCTTATTGTTTACTGTCAGAGATAATTATAATCTCAGGGCTTTGCCAAGAACCAGCCTCCAAATGCCCATCTAACTGAGCCACATTTATGGTACTTGCAACTGTTCCAATTCCCAAGCAATGGTAGCCTTTCTCCAGAGATCAACTTGCAACAGAAAGATAGTCTCTCAACTAATACTGAGGCCCAGTAGCTTGTTACACACCAAGCATTAGCTTCTTGTTAGGAGCCTGATGGGAGTATTAAAGAGGTTTGTCTCAGATGCCAACTCCCTGCTTATTGGTTATGTGATCATCGCCTCTCCTCTCTCCTTTCTCACTGTTTTGTCCCCTTGCCTTCTTTTATTCTTTACTTTTTCTTTTCTTTTTTCTATCCTTTTAAATTATTTCTTTTATTTCTGAGGTTATAATATAATCATATTTTTCCCTCTTTCCTTTCTCCTTCATACTCGTACTCTCTTTCACATTCATGTCCTCTTTTATTCATTAATAGTTGTCATATATATAAATATATATACATATATATATATGACACGATATATAACAGTATGTATACAAAAGGTTGTCTTTATTATATGTTACTTGTATGCATGTTTAAGGACTTGCCATTTAATATTGAATAACTGTGGTGGTCTGAATAGGTTTTCCCACACACACATATACTCATGTGTTTGAATGGTTGGTCCATGGGGAGTATTAGGAAATCTAGCCTTGTTGGAGAAAATATGTCCCTGTGGAGACAAGGCTTTGAGGTTGCCAGTGCCAATGCTCAGGCTATGCTCAGTGAGGTAGACAGTACCCTTCTGCTGCCTGCAGATAAAGATGTGGAACTCTCGAACCCTATCTGCCTGCACACTGCCATGTTTCCCATCATGATGACAGTCGACTCAACCTCAGAAACTTTTAAGCCAGCCTCAATTAAATGTTTACCATTATAAAAACTGTCTTGGTCCTGGTGTCTCATCATAGCAATAAAACCCAAATTAAGGCAATAACCAATTAATGGGTTCTTCCCTGGGTAAGACTATTTTTCTGATCCTTGCATTTTATAGTTTCATGTAGGTTTTTGTATAGGGCTGAGACTTTCTGGGCTTTTTCACTCCACTTGACACATCTATTGGTGACATCTCTGTTGAGATTCTGTCTAAACAGAATGGCAAGACTTCATAAATGTAGCCTCTGACCTCACTACCAAACAGTCTCACAGCAAACTAGAAATCTCGTGGATCTTCTAATCTTTCTGTCCCTTCTTCCAAAATGATCCCAGACTGTCATTGCCTGCTCTTCTATACCACATCTAATCTTTCCACTCCTCCACATCCTCCAGGGTCTAGCCCAATATGTCTGCCTGACCCTTCTCTCTTCTCCCCATCCCCTACCTACAACATCTGGTCAAAGTCTCATGGTCCATACCTAGGCTTAGTCTAATGAGCCCTGCCTGTACCCCACCCAACCAAAATGCAGAATTGTGGAGCCCAGTAACAACAGACACATATACAATAAAATTGTCCTCTTTCATAAGCTCTGCTAGCATAAATATCTTCAGTTTGAAAACAGAGATACCAATCCCTGTCATATTGATGGTGATAGTAGTGATTTCTAAAGATTGCAGAGTACCATACTTATGTATGTACATGAAACCCTGCCATTCAGGGCCTAGTCATTGCACAAACAGCTGTTAAACATTGCTGTCATTCGAGTAGTTATAATAAACTGGAAGGACAACCAGAAATGGAGCCAGCAGAAATAATGACCAAGAGGATTTGACAAGGTCCCATAGAAAACCCTTTCAAACTCTACTTAACCAACTCATAATTCCATCAATTCCTAGAAATCATTGTGAGAAGTCAAATAAATACCGCATTGTTAGTTATTTTGCTTTATATACCAGAACTATTGTGGCCTATCTAACAGTCCTAACATATTCATACAGATTATATCCTTAGCAAATTTACGTAGATTTCTGATTTTTGTCATGGTTCTCATTTAAGACAGAAAGACAAATATAAGCTAGACTATTTGGTTTCCAATCATCTATAATAAATAATAAGCTTTAGCATTTTGTATCACTTTTACTTTCACAACTTTGAATGGCTCATCTTAAAACTTATATAGAGAGCGGTGGTCCAGCGGTGATCCAGGGACACAGGACTGGAACAGCAGTAAGCTAGCGGTGGTCCAGGAGCCCAAAATTGGTGAGGAGTCATTCCGACTGACCGGGGTGCAGAAAGATCTCTGAGGAGAGATTTCTGCCAAACTCGCAAAAAAAAGTGCTGTTGCCAAGTTCCCCCTCCCCACCCCAGCTTGGTTCTGAGAACCTGTGACCCTGCATCAGGCTGTTCCCAGCCTGACAACATTGAGTGCAGGGCACACACTAGGACCGTCCACCACCGGGAGCAGCGGTGAACCAGAGGTGGTCCAGGGGTGATCCAGGGACACAAGACTGGCAAGGAGGCTTTCCGAATAGCCTGGGTGCAGAGAGATCTCTGCAGAGTGTGCAAAAAGAGCAGATCGCCGGTCCCCCTCCCGGCCCCAGCTCAGTCCAGGGAACCAGTAACCTGGCATTGACACAAGACTGACAACAAGATGGCAAGAGGAAAAGGAAATAACATACCCCAGAAAAAACAAAAAAACAAAAAAAAAAAAAACAAAAACAAAAACAAAACAAAACAAAACAAAAAAAACTAGCAACACCAGTACCCAGCTCTCGAAACACAGCAGCAGAATATCAAACACTCAAGAAAAAGAAGATGCAGACCTGAAATCATACCTCAAGATTATGATAGAGATTCTTAAACAAGAACGGGAGGAAAAGCATTAAGAATTAGAAGCTTTTAAATAGGGAACAAGAAAAACACTCAAAGAACTAGAGTAAAACAGAACCAAAGAGATGAAGGAATGGAAAAAGGAATTTAAAACTGAAATAGACACAATTAAAAAAAAAACACTAAAAGAGACAACCCTAGAGATAGAAAACCTAAAAAAGAAATCAGGAGTCACAGATGCAAGCATTTCCAATAGACTACAAGAGATGGAAGAGAGAATCTCAGGGGCTGAAGCCAACATTGAAAACATAGACAAAAGAGTCAGAGAAGATGCAAAAATCAAAACGCTCCTAACCCAAAATTTCCAGGAGATGCAGGACACAATGAGAAGACCGAACCTAAGGATAATAGGAATAAAAGAGGTAGAAGAATATCAACTAAGAGGTACATTAAATATCTTCAACAAAATCATAGAAGAAAACTTTTCTACCCTTAAGAATGAGATGACCATGAGCATAAAACAAGCCGACCAAACTCCAAATAGATTGGACCAGAAAAGAAATTCTACCCGACACATAACGCCAAGTCCCAAAAGCAAAGAAAAAAATATTAAAAGCAGTAAGGGAAAAAGGCCAGGTGACATATAAAGGCAGACAAATCAGAATCACACCCGAATTCTCAACAGAGACTATGAAAGCTGGACAGACATCATGCAGACCCTAAGAGAGCACAGGTGCCAGCCAAAGCTGCTATACCCAGCAAAACTCTCAATCACCATAGATGGAGAGATGAAGATATTCCAAGACAAAACTAAATTTACACAATATCTGACAACAAACCCAGCACTACAACGAATTATAGGGGGAAAACCCAATAAAACAAGGGGAACTACATTCTAATAAAAACAAGAAAACTCCCAAGAAAGAAAACCAAAAGAAGAAAGACATACAGACACAATTCAACCTCCAAAAGCAAAGATAGCAGGAAATAGCAACCACTATTCCTTGTTATCTGTTAACATAAATAGACTCAATTCCCCAAAAAAGACATAGGCTATCAGACTGGATACATAAACAAAACCCAGCAATTTGCTGCATACAGGAAACTCATCTCAGAGACAAAGACAGACACTATCTCAGAGTAAAAGGGTGGGAACAAAACTTTCCAAGCAAATGGCCCCAAGAAGCAAGCTGGAGTGGCCATTCTAATATCGAATAAAGTAGATTTTCAACCAAAAGTTATCAGAAAAGATAAGGAAGGACACTGTTTACTCATTACATAGGAAATCAGTCAGGAGGAACTCTCAATCCTTAACATATATGCTCAAAATACAAAAGCACCGATATTCATAAAAAAAACCCTACTAAAGCTTAAAAAATACATTGTGCCTCACACAATAATGGTGGGAGACCTCAATACCCCACTCTCCCCAATGGACAGATCATGGAAACAGAAACTGAACAAAAACACTGTAAAGCTAGCAGAGGTTATGAACCAAATGGAATTAATAGATATTTACAGAACATATCATCCTAAAACAAAAGAATACAACTTCTTCTTAGCACCTCGTGGCACCTTCTTGAAAACGGCCCACATAATCAGTCACAAAACGAACCTCAATAGATATAAGAAGATTAAACTACTCCCATGCATCCTCTCAGATCACCATGGTCTAAGGCTGGTCTTAAATAACAACAAAGACAACAAAAAGCCCACATACACATGGAAAATAAACAATGCTCTATTATTTTCAACGACTTTATTTTGCAAAACAAAGATAAATGTAAAGATTTTAAACATTTTTTGCTTAAAATTATACATTTTTGTCAGTACTGTTTTTTCAGACATTAAAATAAATTTTACATAAAACCATGTAAAGAGGTTTTTTAGTCAGTACTTGATTTTTATCAAGGGCTTGACAGTATGCATTGAAAACGTACTAGTTGCAATAAGCGGAAAGTACATGCAAAACAAAACGCAACATGGAAATAGTCAAAGTCTTCTTGTTTTGTGAATATATGTATATTTTTTGTTTTCTTTATTTCTTGGACTTCATACAGTCTGTGAGTTGTTTCTGGGGGAGTGCAAGCCTCTGGGGTTAGCATCCCACTATCAGTGACTGCATATTATGTCTGTTTTTTGTGACTGGGTTATCTCACTCAGGATGATCTTCTCTAGATGCAGCCATTTTCTTAAGAATTTGGTTAAGTCATTGTTTCTGGTGGCTGAGTAGTATTCCATTGTGTATATGTACCACAATTTTTGTATCCATTCGTCTTCTGAAGGACATCTGGGTTCCTTCCAGGTTCTGGCTATTATAAATAGAGCCGCTATGAACATTGTGGTGCATATATCTTTGTTGTGTATTAAAGGGTCTCTGGGGTATATGCCCAGAAGTGGAATAGCTGGGTCTTCAGGTAGTACTATATCCAATTTTCTGAGGTATCGCCAGACAGATTTCCAGAGTGGTTGTATTAGCTTGCAACCCCACCAACAGTGGAAAAGTGTTCCTATTTCTCCACAGCCTCGCCAGCATCTGCTGTCATCTGAGTTTTGGATCTTGGCCAATCTGACTGCTGTGAGGTGGAATCTTAGGGTTGTTTTGATTTGCATTTCCCTGATGGCTAAGAATGTCCAGCACTTCCTCAGATGTTTTTCGGCCATTCGGTGTTCCTCAACTGAAAATGATTTGTTTAGCTCTGTACCCCATTTTTTAATAGGGTTATTTGATTCTCTGGTGTCTAGCTTTTTCAGTTCCTTGTACACCTTGGATATTAGGCCTCTATCTGATGTGGTGTTGGTAAAGATCTTTTCCCATTCTGTTGGTTTCCGTTTTGTTTTCTTGACGATGTCCTTAGCCTTACAGAAACTTTGCAATCTCATTAAGTCCCATTTGTTAATCTTTGACCTTAGAGCTTGAGCCATTGGTGTTTTATTCAGGAAATTTTCTCCTGTGCCTATGTGTTCTAAGGTTTTCCCTACTTTCTCATCTAATAGTTCCAGTGTATCTGGTTTAATGTGGAGATCTTTAATCCACTTACACTTGAGCTTTGTACAAGGAGATAAGAACGGGTCTATTTTCATTCTTTTGCATGTTGAGTGCCAGTTGGACCAGCACCATTTGTTGAATAGGCTGTCCTTTTTCCATTGAATGTTTACTGCTCCTTTGTCAAAAAACAGGTGACCATATACATGAGGGCTCATTTCTGGATCTTCTATTCTATTCCATTGATCCACTTGCCTATTTCTGTACCAGTACCATGCAGTTTTCAGCACAATTGCCTTGTAATATAGCTTGAGGTCAGGGATAGTGATTCCCGCAGATGTTTTTTTGTTGTTGAGGATGGATTTCGCTATTCTAGGTCTTTTGTTATTCCATATGAAATTGCACATTGATCTTTCCAATTCCATGAAGAACTGCGTTGAAATTTTGATGGGGATTGCATTGAATCTGTAGATTGCTTTTGGTAGGATGGCCATTTTTAAGATGTTGATCTTTCCAATCCATGAGCATGGGAGATCTTTCCATTTTCTGAGATCCTCCTCAATTTCTTTCTTTAGAGGTTTGAAGTTTTTGTCATACAGGTCCTTCACTTCCTTTGAGTCACACCAAGGTATTTCATAATTTTTGTAAAGATTGTGAAGGGTACCTTTTCCCTAATTTCTTTCTCTACGTGTTTGTCCTTTGAGTATAGGGAGGCTACTGGTTTGTTTGAGTTAATTTTGTATCAGGCCACTTTGCTGAACTTGTTTATCAGCTGTAGGAGTTCTCTGGTGGAATTTTTGGGATCACTCAAGTACACTATCATGTCATCAGCAAAGAGTGATGTTTTTATCTCTTCCTTTCTGATTTGTATCCCCTTGATCTCCTTTTGCTGTCTAATTGCTCCAGCCAGGACTTCTAGTACTATGTTGAATAGGAAGAAGGAGAGTGGGCAGCCTTGTCGAGTCCCTGATTTTAGTGGGATTGCTTCAAGTTTCTCGCCATTAAGTTTGATGTTGGCTTATGGTTTGCTGTATATTGCTTTTATTATGTTTAAATATGGGCCTTGGATTCCTGTTCTTTCCAGGACTTTTAACATAAAGGCGTGTTGGATTTTGTCGAATGATTTCTCAGCGTCTAGTGAGATGACCATGTGATTTTGGTCTTTAAGTTTGTTTATATGGTGGATTACATTGATGGATTTCCTTATGTTAAACCACCCCTGCATCCCAGGATTGAAGCCTACTTGTTCATGATGAATGATGGTTTTGATGTGTTCTTGGATTCGGTTTGCAAAGATTTTGTTGAGTATTTTTGCATCAATGTTCATAAGTGAGATTGGTCTGAAGTTCTCTTTCCTTGTAGGGTCTTTGTTTGGCTCAGGTACGAGGGTTATTGTAGCCTCAATAAATGAGTTGGGTAATATTCCATCTGATTCTATCTTTTGGAATAATTTGGCGAATATTGGTGTTATATCCCCAATAAATGTCTGATAAAATTCTGCACTGAACCCGTCTGGACCTGGGCTTTTTTTGGTTGGGAGGCTTTTGATGATTTCTTATATTTCTTTAGGTGTTATAAAGTTATTTAGATGGTTTACTTGGTCCTGGTTAAACTTTGGGACCTTGTATCTGTCCAGGAATTCGTCCATTTCTTCCAGATTTTCCAATTTTGTGGAGTATAAGTTTTTGTAGTAGGATCTGATGATTTCTTGAATTTCCTTAGTTTCAGTTGTTATGTCACCACTTTCCTTTCTGATTTTGTTAATTTGGATACTCTCTCTTTGCCCTTTAGTTAGTCTGGCTAGGGGTTTATCAATCTTGTTGATTTTCTCAAAGAACCAACTCTTTGTTTTGTTGATTTTTTCAATGTTTTTTTTTTTTGTTTCTATTTGGTCTATTTCTGCTCTAATTTTGATTATTTCTTGCCATCTACTCTTTTTGGGTATATCTGCCTCCTTTTGTTCTAGGGCTTTTAGCTGTGCTGTCAGGTTGCTGATGTGAGCTCTCTCCAGTTTCTTCTTGGAAGCACTTAGGGCTATGAATTTTCCTCTCAATACTGCTTTCATTGCATCCCATAGGTTTGGGTATGTTGTGTTATCATTTTCATTGAATTCTAGAAAGTCCTTAATTTCTTTCTTTATTTCTTCTTTGACCCTGCTATCCTTTAACAGAGCATTGTTTAGTTTCCATGTGTATTGAGCATTTTGTTGTCTTTGTTGTTGTTAAAGACCAGCCCTAGACCATGGTGATCTGAGAGGATGCATGGGAGTATTTCAATCTTCTTATATCGATGAAGGCTCGTTCTGTGTCCAATTATGTGGTCAATTTTCGAAAAGGTGCCATGAGGTGGTGAGAAGAAGGTGTATTCTTTTACTTTAGGATAGTATGTTCTGTATATATCTATTAATTCTAGTTGGTTCAAAGTCTCTGCTAGTTTTGAGTGTCCTTGTTCAGTTTCTTTTTCCCTGATCTGTCCATTGGTGAGAGTGGGGTGTTAAAGTCTCCCACTATTATTGTGTGGGGTGAAATGTATTTTTTGAAATTTAGTAGAGTTTCTTTTATGAATGTGGGTGATTTTTTATTTGGAGCATATATGTTAAGGATTGAGAGTTCCTCCTGACAGATTTCCCCGGTAATGAGTAAAAAGTGTCCTTCTTTATCTTTTTTGATAACTTTTGGTTGGAAATTTACTTTATTCGATATTAGAATAGCCACTCCAGCTTGCTTCTTGGAGCTATTTGCTTGGAAGTTTTTTTCCCACCCTTTTACTCTGAGATAGTGTCTGTCTCTGTCTCTAAGATGAGTTTCCTGTATGCAGCAAAAGGCTGGATTTTGTTTATGTATCCAGTCTGATAGTCTATGTTTCTTTATTGGGGAGTTGAGACCATTTATGTTAATAGATATCAAGGAATAATTGTTTCTGTTTCCTGCCATTTTTGCTTTTTTGGGTTGAGTTGTGTCTGTGTTTTTTTCTTCTTTTAGTTTTCTTGTTTAGGAGTTTTCTTGTTTTTACTAGGCTGTATTTTCCCTCCTTTTATTGGCTTTTCCACCTATAATTCGTTGTAGTGCTGGGTTTGTGTTCAGATATTGTGTGAATTTTTATATGTCTTGAAATATCTTTGTCTCTCCATCGATGGTGATTGATAGTTTTGCTGGGTATAGCAGCGTGGGCTGGCACTTGTACTCTCTTAAGGAGTGCATGATGTCTGTCCAGGCTCTTCTAGCTTTCATAGTCTCTGTTGAGAAATCGGGTGTGAGTCTGATTGGTCTGCTTTATATGTTACCTGACCTTTTTCCCTTACTGCTTTTAGTATTCTTTCTTTACTTTGGGCACTTGATGTTTTTACTATTATGTGTCGGGAGGTATTTCTTTTCTGGTCCAACCTATTTGGAGTTCTGAAGGCTTCTTTTATGCTCGTGTTCATCTCATTCTTGAGGGTAGGGAAGTTTTCTTCTATGATTTTGTTGAAGATATTTACTGTGCCTCTAAGTTGATACTCTTCTCTCTCTTCTATTCCTATTATCCTTAGGTTCGGTCTTCTCATTGTGTCTTGTATTTCCTGGACATTTTGAGTTAGGAGCTTTTTGTTTTTTGCATCTTCTCTGGCTGTTTTGTCTGTGTTTGCAATATTGTCTTCTGCCCCCGATATTCTCTCCTGGATCTCTTGTAATCTGTTGGAAATGCTTGCTTCTGTGACTCCTGATTCCTTTTTTTGGTGTTCTGACTCTAGGGTTATCTCTTTTAGCGCTTTCTTTATTGTGTCAATTTCTGTTTTAATTTCCCTCTTCCATTCCTTTATTTCTTTGGTTCAGTTTTCGTCTCGTTCTTTGAGTTCTTTGAGTGTTTTTCTTGTTTCTTCTTTAAAAGCTTCTGAATCTCTTTGCTTTTCCTCCCTTTCTTGTTTAAGTAACTCTATCAGCGTCTTGAGGCATGATTTCAAGTCTGTGTCTTCTTTCTCTGGAGTGTTTGGAATTCCGATGTTTGCTACTATCGGAGAGCTGGGTTCTGGTGTTGCTAGATTGTCTTGTTTTTTTGGGATATACTCTTTCTCTTTCCTCTTGCCATTTTGTTGTCAGTGATATGTTCTTGTCTTTCCCTTGTATCTGGTCTGTGTCCCTGGTACACTTTCCGTGTACACTCCGCAGAGATCTGTCTACTCCCCGGCAGCCCAGGTTCCGGGTGGCAGCTGGGCCAGGCTGCACTCTGCGTACTGAAGTCACCTCCGGGTGGGAACAGACGTTCCTAAGATCTGTTCCTGGTAACAGATGCTCAGCCTCTCCGAGGTACCTTATCGGCTGGCAGGTGGGCCAGGTTCCGCTCTGCATCCTGAAGTCGTCTCCGGGTGGGAACAGAAATTCCTAAGATCGGTTCCCGGTCCCAGTTGCTCAGCCTGTACGAGCTGCCTTTCCGGCTGGCAGTTGGTCCAGGCTCTGCTCTGTGTCCTGAAGTCGTCTCCGGGTGGGAACAGAAGTTCCTAAGATCTGTTCCTGGTCAGTGGATCGGGGAGGACAGGGCAGGTCAGGGCTGGGGGTGTCCTTTCCGTTTGCACTCCGCAGAGATCCCTCTGCTCCCCCGCAGCCTAGGTCTCCCACTCACCAGTTGCTCAGCCTGTACGAGCCGCCTTTCTGGCTGGCTGTTGGGCCAGGCTCTCTCTGTGTCCTGAAGTCGTCTCCGGGTGGGAACAGAAGTTTCTAAGATCTGTTCCCAGTCACTAGATGGGGGAGGACAGGGCAGGTCAGGGCAGGGGGTGCCCTTTCCGTTTGCACTCCGCAGAGATCCCTCTGCTCCCCCGCAGCCTAGGTCTCCCACTCACCAGTTGCTCAGCCTGTACGAGCCGCCTTTCCGGCTGGCAGTTGGGCCAGGCTCCGCTCTGCATCCTGAAGTCGTCTCCGGGTGGGAACAGAAGTTCCTAAGATCTGTTCCCGGTCACAGTTGCTCAGCCTGTACGAGCCGCCTTTCCGGCTGGCGGTTGGGCCAGGCTCCGCTCTCAACAATGCTCTATTAAACAATAGCTGGTCAAAGAAGACATAAAGAAAGAAATTCAGGATTTTCTAGAATTCAATGAAAATGAAAACACAACATACCCAAACCTATGGGATACAAGAAAAGCAGTACTGAGAGCAAAATTCATAGCTCTGAGTGCTTCCAAAAAGAAACTGGAGAGGGCATACATCAGCAGCTCTTCAGCACAGCTGAAAGAACAAAAGGAAGCAGATACATCCAAGAGGAGTAGATGGCAAGAAATAATCAAACTTAGGGCAGAAATGGACCAAATAGAAACAAAAAGAACCATTGAAAGAATCAGCAAAAACAAGAGCTGGATCTTTGAGAAAATTAACAAGAATAATAAATCCCTAGCCAGACTAACTAGAGGGCAAAGAGAGAGTATACAAATTAACAAAATCAGAAAGGAAAGTGGAGAAAAGCAACTGAAGCTGATGAAATTCAAGAAATCATCAGATCCTATTACAAAAGCCTATTCTCAACAAAGCTAGAAAACCTGGAGGAAATGGATGAATTCATGGACAGATACATGATACTAAAGTTAAATCAGGAACAGGTAAGCCATCTAAATAATCCCATGACACCTAAGAAATAGAGGCAGTCATCAAAAGCCTCCCAACCAAAAAAAGCCCAGTTCCAGATAGGTTCAGTGCAAAATTTTATCAGACATTAATTGACTACATAGTACCAATAGTCTCCAAACTATTCCACAAAATAGAATCAGATGTAACTCTACTTATCTCATTTTTTGAGGCTACAATAACCCTTGATGCAGGGATGGTTTAACATAAGGAAATCCATCAATGTAATCCACCATATAAACAAACTTAAAGACCAAAATCACATGGTCATCTCACTAGACTCTGAGAAATCATTCGACAAAATCCAACACCCCTTCATGTTAAAAGTCCTGGAAAGAACAGGAATTCAAGGCCCATATAAACATAATAAAAGCAATATACAGCAAACCAACAGCCAACATCAAACTTAATGGCGAGAAACTTGAAGCAATCCCACTCAAATCAGGGACTCGACAAAGCTGCCCACTCTCTCCCTACCTATTCAACATAGTACTGGAAGTCCTGGCTGGAGCAATTAGACACCAAAAGGAGATCAAGGGGATACAAATCGGAAAGGAAGAGATAAAAACATCACTCTTTGCCGATGACATGATAGTGTACTTGAGTGACCCCAAAAATTCCACCAGAGAACTCCTACAGCTGATAAACAAGTTCAGCAAAGTGGCCGGATACAAAATTAACTCAAACAAATCAGTAGCCTTCCTATACTCAAAGGACAAACATGTGGAGAAAGAAATTAGGGAAAAGGTACCCTTCACAATAGTTACAAAAACTATGAAATACCTTGGTGTGACTCTAACTAAGGAAGTGAAGGACCTGTATGACAAGAACTTCACACCTCTAAAGAAAGAAATTGAGGAGGATCTCAGAAAATGGAAAGATCTCCCATGCTCATGGATTGGAAAGATCAACATCTTAAAAATGGCCATCCTACCAAAAGCAATCTACAGATTCAATGCAATTCCCATCAAAATTCCAACCCAGTTCTTCATGGAATTGGAAAGATCAATGTGCAATTTCATATGGAATAACAAAAGACCTAGAATAGCGAAATCCATCCTCAACAACAAAAAAACATCTGCGGGAATCACTATCCCTGACCTCAAGCTATATTACAAGGCAATTGTGCTGAAAACTGCATGGTACTGGTACAGAAATAGGCAAGTTGATCAATGGAATAGAATAGAAGATCCAGAAATGAGCCCTCATGTATATGGTCACCTGATTTTTGACAAAGGAGCAGTAAACATTCAATGGAAAAAGGACAGCCTATTCAACAAATGGTGCTGGTCCAACTGGCACTCAACATGCAAAAGAATGAAAATAGACCCGTTCTTATCTCCTTGTACAAAGCTCAAGTGTAAGTGGATTAAAGATCTCCACATTAAACCAGATACACTGGAACTATTAGATGAGAAAGTAGGGAAAGCCTTAGAACACATAGGCACAGGAGAAATTTTCCTGAACAAAACACCAATGGCTCAAGCTCTAAGGTCAAAGATTAACAAATGGGACTTAATGAGATTGCAAAGTTTCTGTAAGGCTAAGGACATCGTCAAGAAAACAAAACGGCAACCAACAGAATATCTTTACCAACACCACATTAGATAGAGGCCTAATATCCAAGGTGTACAAGGAACTCAAAACGCTAGACACCAGAGAATCAAATAACCCTATTAAAAAATGGGGTACAGAGCTAAACAATTCATTTTCAGTTGAGGAACACCGAATGGCCGAAAAACATCTGAGGAAGTGCTCGATATTCTTAGCCATCAGGGAAATGCAAATCAAAACAACCCTAAGATTCCACCTCACACCAGTCAGATTGGCCATGATCCAAAACTCAGATGACATCAGATGCTGGTGAGGCTGAGGAGAAATAGGAACACTTCTTCACTGTTGGTGGGGTTGCAAGCTAATACAACCACTCTGGAAATCTGTCTGGCGATACCACAGAAAATTGGATATAGTACTACCTGAAGACCCAGCTATTCCACTTCTGGGCATATACCCCAGAGACACTTTAATACACAACAAAGATATATGCACCACAATGTTCATAGCGGCTCTATTTATAATAGCCAGAACCTGGAAGGAACCCAGATGTTTTTCAGAAGACAAATGGATACAAAAATTGTGGTACATATACACAATGGAATACTACTCAGCCACCAGAAACAATGACTTAACCAAATTCTTAAGAAAATGGCTGCATCTAGAGAAGATCATCCTGAGTGAGATAACCCAGTCACAAAAGAACAGACATAATATGCAGTCACTGATAGTGGGATGCTAACCCCAGAGGCTTGCACTCCCCCAGAAACAACTCACAGACTGTATGAAGTCCAAGAAATAAAGAAAACAAAAAATATACATATATTCACAAAACAAGAAGTCTTTGACTATTCCCATGTTGCGTTTTGTTTTGCATGTACTTTACGCTTATTGCAACTAGTACGTTTTCAATGCATACTGTCAAGCCCTTGAAAAAAATCAAGTACTGACTAAAAAACATATTCACATCGTTTTATGTAAAATTTATTTTAATGTCTGAAAAAACAGTACTGACAAAAATGTATAATTTTAAGCAAAAAATGTTTAAAATCTTTACATTTACCTTTGTTTTGCAAAATTAATTCGTTAAAAAAAAAAAAAAGAAAACAAAATGGCAGCCAACAGAGTGGGAAAAGGTATTTACTAACCCCACATCAGATAAAGGCCTAATATCCAAGATATACAAAGAACACAAAAAGCTGGACAACAGAGAATCAAACAACTTTATTAAATATGGGGTACAGAGCTAAACAAAACTTCTCAATTGAGGAATATCAAATGGCTGAGAAACATCTAAGGAAGTGCTCAACATCCTTAGCCATCAGGGAAATGCAAATCAAAACAACCCTGAGATTCACCTCACACCAGTCAGATTGGCCAAGATCCAAAACTCAGATAACAACAGATGCTGGCAAGGATGTGGAGAAAGAGGAACATTTCTTTACTGTTGGTGGGGCTATAAACTGATACAACCACTCTGGAAATCAGTCTGGCCAAACCTCAGAGAACTGGACATAGTACTATCTGAAGACCCAGTTATTCCACTTTGGGCATTCACCCCAGAGACGCTCCAACATACAACAAAGATACATGCACCACAATGTTCATTGCAGCTTTATTTATAATAGCCAGAAGCTGGAAAGAACCCAGATGTCCTTCAGTAGATGAATGGATGCAAAAATTGTGGTACTTTTACACAATGGAATACTACTCAGCTATCATAAACAATGTCTTAACCAAATTCTTAAGAAAATGGGTGCATCTAGAGAATATCATCCTGAGTGAGATAACGCAGTCAGAAAAGAACAGACATAATATGCAGTCACTGATAATTGGATACTAACCCCAGAAAGCTCTGAACACCCCAGAAACAACTCACAGACTGTGTCAAGCTCAAGAAAAGAAAAGCATATATTTTCATTAAAATAGAACTGTATCACATCCACCTTTCCTTCCTACAACCCCTCCCAGGTTCTCTCCCATCCCCTCAAACTAATACCCTCTTTTCCTATGTTATTGTTACATATATACCTATGTGTATGTATATTTACCCACAAATACTTAATTACAACCTTAAAAAATGTATTTGTATACTTCTATGCAAAAATGTACATTAATCTTTGTTTTTTAAAATAAAATTTTTTAATAAAAAAACTTATATAGAATGAAGAATAAAGATGCAAAAATAGAAAAGTAAATTCAGGTCACCTGAAAATCACAATGTGTTGGGGTTTTGTGAAATGCTTTTGACTTTCTTTTAAGTAATACAAATAAAGAAACACAGTACTTTTGCATGTAAATTTCTACATGCCTTAATTTCCAGTTTTTAGTTCAATCTTTGCACGAAGCAGTGACAGTAAATGACTCATTTCACGAGAAATATGACATTGTGTGTGGTATAAAGTTTTTCCTTATCTAAGAATCTTTGTTGAAAAGCAATTGAATATTTAAATGGGAGTTAGAAAACCTGCATTCTAACCCTAGAGTGACCTTGTACTAATTAGATGTCTTACTTTCTTGAAGCTTTGCATGCCTTAGTCCCAGATCGAAGGAGCTGGCACTGTCTAGTCTTGTCTCCATGCTAATGAATGAATGATTTTACTTAATCAATAGCACAGCAGGATTATAGTATCAATAGTTCTCTTCTGAGATCTGGTGGCGGTATACTGGTTTAAGATGCAGGAGGTGGGAAGTTGAAAGATGTAGGTAAAGAAAATGAGAGAGAGAGATGAAGAGGAAAAAATTAAAAGAAGAAAAGTAAAGAAAATAGAGTCTGTTCAATCTCATGGAGGAGTTCCAGCCCCTGTTAAATCTGGATTAATGACTGCTTGTCTCTGGACTACTCTATATTCATCCATTTCCCAGTGCCTACCTTTATAAACCATGTCTATCTGATGGTCTTACTGTCCCACAATCCCAGTGCATGCTTCACTACCCAAGTCTTCAGCCTTACAAACCATTACTTCTTCTGCTCACCAGTTCAACCACTCTGGCACCCAATCTTAGCAACAAATTGAGAGAATGAGCTTCTATCCCCAAGAGGAGAAGCTTTAATCTTTCACCTCCATCCACACACTTGGATGCACATTTTAAAAGTTGAGTGCTGCAAATCTCATGTTAGGCAAAGTAAAAAAATACAGTACAGAAGTCCAAAGGTTGGAAGGCATCATGTAGCTACCACCATAGTTGTATGGATATACTGGGATTGTCGCCAGAGCCATGCCTCAGAAGGTCCTTTCTTCAGCATCTTTTCCACCCATTGCATCTGAGCACATAGACACTAAGAACCCAGTGCTTGTCACAGTGCTCCCCTGAGGCACCATGAATTCTTCATGAATTAGAACAAGATATAAATAAGCAAACAGAATCAAACAAACAATTAAATAGTCAACAGTTTCCATGGTGATGACACCAGTGTTTGCCTCTGAGAGTAGGAAGAGCAGAGTGCCACTTCTCCATAAGTCAAGGGTTGCTTAGACACAGCACAAATGAAATAAAGGAGACAGTCAAAGATTTCAGAAATGGGAAGTAGCTCATAAGATTTCTTAAATTTTGACCCCAAATCTCATTTATTCCCAACATGTTTAACTTGAGAGTAACATACAAGAAGCCAACATTTCTCTGCTTCATCATATGGCCTTCTCCATACTTTTCAAAACTATCTCAGAAGGGATGGTTTAGGGCTCTTGTGAAAACTCAAGCTACTTGGTATGGGCTATGTTTCTTGTCTACATCAATGATGTGTTCTCTCTTACATCCCAAATACATGACAGATCCAGGATAGAGACCAAAAAATTTCCCAGACACTTGACTGTGATCACAAACCTTAGTTCTCAAGTCCTGATGACACCAGAGCAAGTGCTGGTACTTTCTAAATTGTGTAGTGGAAAGACAACAACCCACGGGCTATGATTCTTCTTCAGGGCCTCTTTTCTGCTTAAGAACACAGTGGAATATGGGGAATCACACATCTTTCTATCCATGACCCCAGAGATACTATTCTAGAAGAATTAGTATTGTAATACCAGTTATTACCTTTACTTATACAAAACAAATAGCCATCACTGGTATTATTACTTCTTAATTAATTTTAAATATTTGATATAAATGTTCATACATAGTTCTCAGAAATTATTCAATGAGTTGAGGTCAAGAATGCTGATATAGTGAATCATTCTTTCTTGGAACAAGTAGGGCTAATGATTTTATATATCACTGATGGAATTATGCATATCATTAAAGCAGATACAAACTAAAGGGATAGTAAGTACCATAAACATTCAATTATATGTTTCATCTATTTTCCAAGACACTTTACCTAAATTCATACTTTCCCTTTCCCCATGTTTCTTATTCCTGACACAATGTGTTTCTTTTTAAAGGCATATAATTCCACCCAGAATAATGGACATACAAACCATGGAGGTACCTAGGTTCTATTCATCTTCAAAACAATTCTTAAGTCTCTAATTCACTAGTATATTTTAACTCAGTTCTTATTCAGATTTCATGTGATATACTTCCAAATTTAAAAAATACAGTGGGTTCATCTATTAATTTGGAGAATCATACTGAAGTACATTATAGGTTTCTAAACTTTGGGGAACATTCTTCAGTATGTTTTTTATGCTATTAAATAATCTTACCATCATTTCATAAAGAGAAGGGGGATTAAGAAACACATTAGCATGGATACATGCCATTTGAGCTCATCAGTAACATTAGTTATTACCTCTGCAGTTATAATTGGAATACATAATCTCCAGCCCCATTAAATCTTATTTTAGTCCCAGCAGGCTTTCAAATCAACTAATTAACACAAAGGTCATTGTTCTCATTTTTAGAATACCAACAGAGCGTAAAGGCACAACACAGATTATGCTGCTAGGTTTGCAAAGACACTGCAGAAAAGAATCTTTTGCTCCAGGAGTAAAGAGAGGTGGAATGAGTCAATTCGAACCATGTCTGTACACTGGCAAGATTTAATATAAATAAAGGGAAACATTCCAATAACAATGACACCAGTGGGCCTGGGAAGGTGGCTTGGTGAATAGAGTGCAGGCAAACAAGCATGAGAACATCAGTTTGGCCTCAAGGAATGTCTCCAGCACCTGAATAAAGCCAGTCATTAATTCCAGTACCTGGAATCACAGTGCTAATGGTCAGAGGTAGGCAAATCCTCGGCACTCACTGTTCAATCAATTTAGCCAGAATTCTGAGATCCATGTTCAGTGAGAAATGCTAAATCAGAATTAGATGGAGAAACATTTGAGGAAGACATCAAAGCATAAACTCTTGGCCTCCTCATGAACCCATGTTGGTGACTGTACCTATGTACACACATGCACACAAATATATGTTCCCAACACGCATACACACAAAGGACTTCTGGATAGAAAATATTATTGAAAGCAGTTGGCTATTCAATGTCTAGGGGATCCCTAAGACACTATCAATAAAAACGATCTCAGCCAAGAGAAAGCCCAGCTAGCAAATCTTTATCATTTACCCTTACTATTAGCAGTGTGCAGGCGAAAAGAAAAACATTAGAGAAAGTGGAGACCAAATAATTTAAACATTATGGTTAATTTCCATTGCTTGACTGAAGCAGGAAAATGAAAAGAGAGATTACTTCAAACTGAGAAGGAATCTGGGAGGCCTTCCTAATTTACCCAGCTATATAATAAACACTAAGAGATTAATTCATGGCTGCATAAAATAGCCAACTTTGGATTCAGGAAAAGATTTTCACAGGCTCTTGAAAATGAGCAGAATTTGAAGATGCAGTGGTAAAGAAGAACGTCTTCCAGCACACAACCACAAGGATAGTAGTGTTGCCCTGATGCCTGCAGGACTCAGTGCAGGTTTATTCACCATGCAGTTTTTTATTGTCCTAACTAAGCTTCAGATTTGTCTTCCAGAGCCTGGCCACAGCTTGATGAAGGCAGCAGAGACCTGGGGGATTTCTCATTAATGCAGCATGATGCTTCTAAGAACTTGGCTGGCAAAATCAGATTGATGACAGTTCTACTAGATCACAGATGCACAGCTAGGAATACATATCAAGGTACTATTCCGCTTGAGAGGAGATCTTTGGCTGTCTGCAGCCAAGTAAGCGAAGTTGACCACAACTGAATTTGTTCTGCCTTTCAGCTGCCAAGAGGAAGTGCATCATGATTGAAGTGAGAAGGTCAGATGACAGCTCCTCTGTAAAATTGCTCTGTGATGTGGGAATGAAAGCCACATGTCTTCAAATTGGAGCTCAATAAATAGGAGGAGACAATACACAAAACAAAGTTGGCATGTTCAGGGAACTTATTTCCTGAAGCTTACATTTTGAACATAAGAGAGAACAGAACTAATCTCTGATGAGGGGGTGATCAAAAGGAAATCCAGACATTTTCTCCCACTTGATCTTGTCGGAAATTCAATACAAATGCTCGATAAATTTACGTGCATGTTTAAAATTCTTTTTTTATTTAGGGTATAATGGAATTGAATCATTTCCTCTTCTGCTTCCCTCCCTACAGAATCTCCCATATATACACACTCTGTTGGCATCAGGAACTGGCTTTACAGTCAAGAACCAGATTTATGGTCACGGGTCATCTCTGAATCCAGGGACAACGGTGATGTTACCCATAGTTGACAGGGATCCACACATCTTTAGCCAGAACAATTGCCGTACATTCCCAGCACCCACCTTTATCTGCACATGGTTATGTCAAAGATATTAGGTCAAATAAAAGGAAGGTTCCTCCTTACATTTGTTCTCTTTCCCTCTGTCTTTGTTGCCTCTTTTTTGTTCTTTTCCCCACAACAAACCTCTTTCCCATGAAACTGTACTGGCCTTGTGTGATCTGTCCAGAAGAGGTGCAATTCTAACACAATACATTCCACCCCTGCTCTATTTTATATTCATGTTATCTTTCTCTTTAATAGTTTTTATGTGTGTGTATGTGTGTGTATATACATATATATATATATACATATACATAAGTATAACCTGCTCAGTCTGTGTAATATACATACAAGTAATATTATTCAGAATGAGAACGCTTTTAATCAGTATTTAAACTTTTATAAATATATCTTGACAGCCTCATGGGTAAAAAAAAAGGCATTCATAAACTTACTTACTATAGATGATTCCTTAATTATCGCATGAGTCCTAATGTGCACTGTGTATGTTTGTGCATACTCCAAGTCAAATGGTTTACCACTAATTCATTTTCTTAACTGACAACATCATGTTTCACAGAATGATCATGAAAGTATTTCTTATCACACTTTGATTTTCTGGGAAGGATTTTAAATGACAGCAAATAATTACATTGCAATTGCTCACAAAACAGATTCATTAAAGTACATCTTCATGTCAAGGAAAAACATGGAAAGCCTAATTAGGCCCATGGACATTATGAGGAGAAACCTGAGACTTCCACTACTGTAGCTTTTCTCCCCATAGAGGTAATTGAAGCCTTTCGATTTACCATCTGGGCAGGAAAATAGACAGATAAAGACCCACATCAAAATTAGAATTCCAAATGAGTAAGCTTGGCTGGTTTCCATCAAGTACTTGTTCAATTACTAATTTCTGCATAGTTGGCATTTACTCATTTATATGGATTCCCTTTCCCCTCCAGAGTATTTCTAACATCCCTATTCCTCATTGGATGAGACATTACCCGAATTACAAAACATCTTCCTCATCTTGCCTTTTATTTTAGTCAGTTTAATCAGCTGAAAGAAATAACCATAGTCTAAGTACCACAGACAACACACACTTAACTGTCACATGTCTTGAAGCTTGGAAATCTGTAGGTTATGTTAAGGAATTTTGGTGATATCCTTTTAGAGCTGCCACATGTTTCTAGAGAAACAGTGAACACTTCTAGGAGCTGTTAGTCCCATTAATAAAAGAATTTAAGAACAGATTCAAACAGAAGCTTGAAGACAATTTTAGTAAATGTTAAAAGAAAAACTCCGAAGTAGGCAACTTGTACATTTTGGCAGATGCCCAGACAATGAAGATGGAGAGAGAGAAAAAAGTCTACCA
The DNA here is from genome assembly GCF_963924665.1 of Micromys minutus. Taxonomy (NCBI): domain Eukaryota; kingdom Metazoa; phylum Chordata; class Mammalia; order Rodentia; family Muridae; genus Micromys; species Micromys minutus. The sequence continues at coordinate 27,588,917 of NC_137974.1, read as the reverse complement.
CTGGAATTAATCTGGTGTGGTGGTCACCTATGTAGTAGAGTAGCAGGCACATAGTAGAGAAGGAGTCAAAAGCCCAAAACAAAGCTTAAGAAAGTTTAAAGTACCATAAACGCATTCTTGCTGGCTCAGGCCAGCATCCAAAGGAAAGCAGGGAAAGAAAAATATATGCCTCCTTGAGTCAGGAATCAGACAGGCAGATGCAAAAGAGCCTCAGAAGAATTTGTAGGGACTGTTATAGGGAAAGAGTATGCAGGAAAGAGACAGTACATTATATCATTAAAGGGATAATTATTCCTCCCACCTGTTTAGCATAGCTTAAGGCACACTTGCCTTTCTAAGGTAGAGCCCTTTAGCCAGGTAACTCATGTACTTACCTACAATGTTTGGTGCTCACCTATACCAGAGATTTCATTGTCTTGACCAGAAGGGAATACTTTTCCCTTAGTGAGCTTTTACTGGTGCTGTGATATCAATGTGCCGTTGTATCTTGTTTCAAATGGTGTGACTTGCATTCTATTCCCAGGTTCCATGGATTGTCGTTTAGTGCATAACACCTATGCCAGAGAACAGGAACAAAAGCAAGTTCTCTTTGTCTCCTTTTGTGACATCAAAGATCCTATTCTTGTAATTGTCTTTGATTGCCCTATCTCCTAAAACCCTCCCTTCAGGGAACAAGCTTTAACATGCACACTGGCTGTGGAGGGCACAGAATCAACAGGACCTTCTGTCCTTGCACATGTGTGTCTGCTTCTCATCTTCTAGAACTGCTATTTGTTCTCTCATTCATTCATAGTGTTCTTTATCAGTGTGGCTGCCTCTCGCCCCTCATCATAGGCATACCTCCTGCTATATAAGATGCTGGGCTAATTCTCAGGGCACATCTGTTGTGCTTACTTGATTGTGATACTGATAGTTGTATCACAGTTTTGCTTGTTTCTGCCTCATTGGATCCACACATACTTTAGTCACAAGCTATACATGAGACTTCTTCCTTATTTGTTTTTCTTTTCCCTCCCACTTCTGGCACTTCAGGTTGGCTCCTCAGTATTCCTCTTATACACCACCATTCTATTCTATAACACTTTTACCAATGTTAAACAAAAACTTAGCTCTGCCTTTGCTACTCCCTTGATCTAAAGCTTTCTGTGATTTTAGCCAATTTGATAAAACAAACTTCTAAATCTTGTTACCAATCGATTTGCTGGAGCATTTTTATCTCTTTTCAGACAGAAATAAAGAATGTATAGGTGTAGCTTGCTTTTCTCATTAATGATTCTGGCCCTCCACTGCCATAGGCCAAGAGTCTGGGTTGACAGACCAACATCTAGCTTTAAAGCATGAGATTTGTGGTGGCAGAAACCTACAGTTCTAGGTGACCAAGTTAGAGGCTTAGTGCCTTGGATTCCACCAGTGAAATCTGGAGTCTAGACAGCAGGTAGCCAGGGTAGCAGTCAGCAGAAGCCAGCAGCCCATGCTAGTGTGGCCAGTCCTGGGAAGTCTTCCTGTGTTGGTCCTATCAGCTTCTACTAAAGCTAGTGTTTTAGCTCTCAGACTAGGGCCTCCAAAACCTTGGCTTGGAAGGCAACTCATTTGATCTCATTCAACCAAGGCAGGGTCTGCAAGTTTGTCCATTGCTTCTGCACCTCACCTTTCCTGTCTTTGGATGTTGCCTGAGACTCCTCAGGGACCCTCTTGCTGTTATGGCCATGACCGTCACTGCCATGGATGTTATTGTTATGACTACTACTTGAGTAGTAAATGCTACAGTGCTCCTCCACTCTCACGCAAGCCCGCTCTACTCATGAAAGAAACCTCAGAAGTTTGCATGCAAACTTTCCCATGTTAAGAAAGATGTTGAAGAGTGAACTGTAACCAGAAACCTGTTTGTCAACAAGTGTGGCACAATATGACATGAAAATGAAGCACAATGTTTGCATTGATCATAGCTCAGTCTATGCAAATGAGAAACTGTGTTTTCATCTATAAAAAGCCTTCTGCTGAGCTACCTGGAGAGGTGTTGCTCCTCTGGTCTGTTTGAAATTGACTTTAGGGCATCTAAACTTGACTAAAGTTTGTCTTTCCTAGATCCCTGTTCTCTAAGAGTAGTCTGGAATAGGCATGACCAGAACTTGCCTTCACAGGGGTCATTTGAAACTTCTGGGATGTTTTTAGAGGGATATAGTTTCTAAAACAGTCAAGATGCTATGAGGGTGAGAGTGGTCCAGCCCGTTACTAGTAAGGGAACTGCTTGGACAATAGTTTCTCATTCAAATTACCATGTTTAAGGCAGGGTGTCTTTTTGTTGTTGCTGTTGTTGTGTTATGCACAACAGGCTAGCTAAGGTCTTTGAGTTAGCTAGAGATTCCCACATCTCTGCCTCCCATCTTCCCACAGGTTCATTTGTATTGCAAGCACACTGACATGACTGGATGTCCATGGTCTCTATGGACTTGAATCAGGTCCTTGAACAACACATCCTTTACCCACTGAGCCATCTTCCTATCTTCTTGTGAAGATACCCTAGCAAACAAAATCAAAGCCGTAGATGCTATTAATAAGCCACTATCTCTTCCCATGACCAGCACAGATTTCTTTTTTCCTTTTGACCTTGGGCTGTATCTCAGGGCATTCTGCTGTTTCCAACTTCTCTCTCCCAATTTCAGCTCATCCTCAGGTGCTAATTAAAATGGCAGGTGTTAAATTGATCATTAGCACGCTTCGGCTCCAGCTCTGAGCCCAGAAATCCCCCCAGTGATTCTGCGTTTCTCCCAGTGTCATGCCTCTTTCTCCAGGCATTCTCTCTGTTTCTCCATGGCAACTCTAAGTGCATCTGAAAGAGAAAGCAGACATCCTAGCAAATTTGGCCCTGTTCTCCATTCATTTCTCAAGCTCACTACCTTTACAAGATAGCACAATTCAATTTATTTTAATTTGCTAGTGGGCCAGCATTTTATTACTTTTTTTTTTTCCAGAAAGAACAAAATCACACCATAGTTGTTTTGGATAGATTTCAGACAGTCGTCACTCAATCTTCATGCTTCCCAAGTATGAAAACTATACACCATATACTTACATTCGATATAGTTCTTGCTCATTTAACTTGATTATATTATAAATACCTGATACCTGCAGTCTTAAGAGATTTTACATATATATGCAAAATTATAAACTAAAGTTATGTAGTTGTATGACAAATACTTAAAACATAGTCCTTTATTATATATTTGTCTGTTTCTATTCATATTGCCATTCTAGATACTGCTCGAAGCAGAATCATGTCATTCTGCTTGTGATTTTTTTTGACCATTAGGATTAATACTCTCTAGTTTCACCTTTATTTTCTCACAAGGCATAATTTTCTTTGGTAGGGCAGCATTATACCCTATTGTTTGTATATAGCACATTTTCTTTACCCAGTCATTTGTCAGTAGGCATTGGTATTGTTTTCACACCTGGGCTATTGTGAAACCACATGACCATCAGTGCTCACATCTCTTTCCAACCCCAACTGCAATGCCATTGAACAGAAACTCAGAAGTGGGCTTTCTAGGTCACATGTTACTTACATTGTCAACTTTTAAGCAGCTTTATAGTATTACTCCTATCTAGCATAGATACATGAGCATCTATTTCCACCTATAGTGTATCATAAAGAGTTGGAAGAATAATCCCAATGTTGGCTCTAATTCAGACAAATCAGTTGTCATTGAGAATTTCCTGATCTCACATGAACAAAGACTGAATATATTCTTCCTACAGTCCATGGAATAGATGGCTAGAGCACAATATGTTCTAGAAACTTCTGTACATGACTCACAAAGTAACGTTATCAAGTCTGTCTTTATCTCATGTATGTAAGCACACTGTCACTGTCTTTAGACACATCAGAAGAGGGCATCATATCCCCATTTAGATGGTTGTGAGCCACTATATGGTTTCTGGGAATTGAACTCAGGACTTCCAGAAGAGCAATCAGTGCTCTTAAACCACTGAGCCATCTCTCCAGCCTCAAATTTCTTTAAATTTTAGAAATTAAAGTGTGTGTGTGTGTGTGTGTGTGTGTGTGTGTGTGTGTGTGCGCGCGCGCGCGCGCACATATACTATTGTTTGGAAATCACAGAAGAATTTTCAGGAGTTGGATCTTTCCCTATACTATTTGGGTCCAGATATTGAACACAGGTCCTCAAGTTTGACAAATGCTTTTATCTGCTGAGTCAACTTGCTGGTCCAGCTTTACTATGTTTAATGGCATTCATGATCTGAAGTATATTTTCTAATTTTTCTTAAGAGATTATTCTCAATTTTTTGTGTACATTCAGTTTATCTGTGGGATTTCAGTATTTACTGAATACCATATTCGGCTCCAAGGTGAAAACACAGACTTTGCTATACTTAAAACTCCCTATGAGAAGGTAGCTCAAAGCAATGTTCAAATGCAATATTTTCTCCTCAATTTACCCTCCCATCTATTGAAAGAAAGAAAGGAAGAAAGAAAGAAAGAAAGAAAGAAAGAAAGAAAGAAAGAAAGGAAGGAAGGAAGGAAGGAAGGAAGGAAGGAAGGAAAGAAGGAAGGAAGGAAGGAAAGAAGGTAGAAAGGAAAGGAGAGGAGAGGAAAGGAAAGGAAAGGAAAGGAAAAGAGAGGAAAGGAAAGGAGAGGAAAGAAAGGAAGAAAGAAAAAAGAAAACAAGGATAGGAATAAGACTTTGGGGGCCAGAAAGACGACTCAGCAAGTAAAGGCACTTGTCACCAAGACTCATGACCTGAGTCTGATCCTGAGAACCCCCATAGCAGAAAAAGAGAACCAACTGATGTCTTTAAGTTGTCCTCTGAGATTTGCACTAGTGCTGCTGCATGTGCTCATGTGCCCTACCAGTTCTGTCTCCACACTCTGAGATGTGGCCTTGGAGTAGGTGTGGCTTTATTGTAGGAACTGTGTCACTGTGGGATCATGCTTTGAGGTCTACAGTGATCAAGGTACACCCAAAGTGGCCTTCTGAGGCTTGCAGATCAAGATGTAGAACTCTCAGCTCCTTCTCCAGAAACAAGTCAGCCTGAACACTGTCATGCTTTCTTCCTTCCATGATGCTAAGGGACTAAACCTCTAAAACTGTAAGCCATCCCCAATTAAATGTTGTTCTTATGAAGAGCTGCCTCGGTTAGGGCATCTCTTCAGAGTAATAAAATTCTGATTAAGATACCATCCATTCACTCTTTCTGCTCAGTATGTATGTGATCAGTCACTTCTCTGAAGAGCATTTATTAATTACTTGGTTACTCAAATACACTTAGTACATTCTACAACATTTATTATTTGTAGATTATTCAGAAAACTCTAAGAGTCTGCATAAAGAAGATGAAGATAAAGGTAAAAAGATTGTACTGGCTAGTGTTGTGTCAACTTTACACAGTTGGAGTTATCAGAGAGAAAGGAGCTTCAGTTGAGGAAATGCCTCCATGTGATCCATCTGTAAGGCATTTTCTCAACAAGTGATCAAGATGGGCAGGCCCAGTCCATTGTGGGTGGTGCCATCCCTGAGCTGGTAGACCTGGGTTCTATAAGGAAACAGGCTGAGTAAGCCAGGGGAGGAAGCAAGCCAGTAAGTAACATCCCTCCATGGTCTCTGCATCAGCTCCTGCTTCCTGACCTGCTTAAGTTCCAGTCCTGACTCCCTTTGGTGATGAACAGCAACTTGCTTCTTGGTCACAATGTTTGTGCAGGAAGAGAAATCCTGACTAAGACAAAAATATACATGTGAATTACTCCAGTTCATGCTTATTTTCGTCATTTTTCTTATAAAGTCCTTCTTTGTGATTACATATCTGACATTACTTCATTACCTTTAAAGCAAACATAGCTCATATAGTTTTTCAGTGGAACACAGTATCATATATTGAAATCCATAGAGACAATAAAGACCTTAAAGATATTACCTTTTCAGAGCTGATGGGTCCATTTGGCAAGCAATATATCCAAATAAATCCACATCTATTTTATGTGAAATTTTCCTAATATCCAATCAGGCAAGTTAGGCAAACACAATTTTTATAAGTTCCCTTTGCAATGTGAACTCGCCCACATTACACATGGATAGGGCTTTCAACTCTAATTAGCATGCTAAAAAGAATCTTTAATAAGAAAGGGCATATCCAACCTAATGTTGCTATGAAAACTTATTTGCCTTCTCAGTTTCCAAAAATGTAATTTTATCACTGAAGCATTTACAGAGTTTAAGGATTAATTTTCATAACACTTCTTGCATGTGCAGGTATTCTAAGGTATCCTGTAAAACATAAGATCATTTAGTTTCCCAGAAGCATTTTGTAGAGCAGGGATAAGAAGATTGATGTGCCATTGCTACATCCTTTGTGTTTAAAAAGTTAAGACTGAAAAAAAAAAAAAAAGGTTATCATAAGGACATGAAAATCAGTGCTCATCTGGTCCTAAACCATGCGGTCCAAGTTAAAAAGACAGGAACTGGTTACATCCAGATCTGGTAGGGAGAAAAACACTGGGGAGAAAAATAATCCACAGGAGCCCCTGTGCCTGTGGACAGCAGAAGGCAGGTAGGAGGGGTCAAATGTTCACAAAGAATTCTGAGCTGCAATCTGCAAATTTAGCTCCTACTTACAGATGAATCTCTTAACTAAACATTGCTTTCAGGAGGGTGTGGAAGATGGATTTTGGCCATGACTCCATTTCTGGTACTAAAATTTCAGTCCAGCCTGTCCTTGAGATAACAAAAGTTTAACTTCAGAAAGGCTTCCACTGGGTGTATCTAGCCTTCAAGAGAACCTATCCTTTAAAAGAAAATACAAATAAAAGAAGCTCCTATGATAATTGCAAACCTTTTTTAAATAACCAATTGCCCTGTTCAATACAGAAAAGTTCAAGTTTAAAATTAATGTTGCACCTGAAGCCAATTAGAGGGGAGAGAAAGTACTACTTCTTTACTGTTTGTAGACGATTTTAAAGCCACCAAGTGGTTCTTTGCTTGGCAGCAAAGGCATTGTGAAGTCATCTTCCCTGACTATGAAGAAATCAATTATGATGGAAGATAAATTGGTGGAGATACTGAGAAGTAGCAGGCAAAGTCAGGAGGAAAGCATATAAATCAACATTGTGAGTTAGCCTAAGTAATGAAGACCTGTGTATTGCCAGGTAGAATGCATTGATTGAAAACAATAATATTTCTATCAATAATGTTTGTTAGCTCCGTTAAAGTTAGGGCAGGTATGTTTTGATCTCTATAGAAATGCTTCTGGGGATTTGACAGGTTCTCAAAAAGACAATATTATGGTAGCACTGACTAATTCTTTTTAAATGAATACCAAAGTGATAAGATGCTAGGGATATGTTGACTTTGAAAAAGAATTCATAAAATTAGAGTTTATGTTGTGTTGCTTACCAGTGAAAGCAGGATGAAGTAATTCTTTTCATAGAACATGGAATAAAATGTTCTAACCTGGTAAATGAGCCATGGTCACCTATCGTAAGTATATGAGAGGATCTGGATGGAGAATCTCAACAGGGCCAGAATGAAACTTTATGGAGGCATAACTAGGGTCAGTATAAAAGTCTCTGGCACAGGGAAACAACCTGTAGAAATGTGGTGATAGAAATCTATCGGCCCCAAACAAATGAACTCAGGCTTGCAGGGTCTGTTTATTGGTCTAGAAACTACATTTATAGACAGCAGTGAGTCATTCCCATTAATAATGTCAAAACCTTTATTTAAAATATAGTTGTTAATTTAAATAGGTACGACTTTTTTTACTCTTTCTATACACATTAAGTAGCACTTTTTTAAAAAAATGTAAAATAAGAACATCTCTTAGAGCACTGACTGCTCTTCTAGAGGTCCTGAGTTCAAATCCCAGCAACCACATGGTGGCTCACAGTCATCTGTAATGAGATCTGATGCCCTCTTCTGGTGTGTCTGAAGATAGCTACAGTGTACTTAAATATAATAAATAAATGAATCTTAAAAAAAGAACAGCCCTAATTTGAAAATAGTATTTTAACACTTTGCTTTATACTTAGTCAACAGGTATACTATGAAAAATACCTAGAAAAACAATTTCAAAGAGGAGAAAACATATTTTGACCAACAGTTTCAAAGATTTCAGATTGAGGTTGGCTTGATCCATTGCAATGAGCTTGAAACATATTATGATTTTCTATTATGATCGAAGGGGCTCCTGATACACTGAAGCTGTTCACTTTATGGCATCTAGGGAGCCAATGGAGAGCAACAGGACACAGCAAAAATATGAAATCAACAACATCATCCAGAGACCTAATTCCTCCAATAAAATTGCAGATTCAAAAGTCTTTATCACCTGCCAAAATTGGCATCAAACTGTGAGTTAATCTCTTAATCTATTGATGATGTTAGGCCCTTCATCCAGTCACTCCTGAAAATATTCTCACCTTTACAACTGGAGTTATGCTTTACTAAAATGGAAAATATCTGGCAATTTAATCAAATTGACAACAAAATCATCACAGGCACCATGATAAGAACTCATGTCTATTTTAGATTTACCAAGTACTACAATTTTTAACTTCTACCTAAAGAGATTTTATCTTAAGATAGGTTTTATAAAATCATATAGAAAGAATTTAGCTATCCCAGGAACCCACTCTGTGTTGGGTTTTTCTTTATGTTTACATATGGTGGTTTTCAAGAACTTTTAGCTTCTTTCCAATTTATTTAAAATGCCATCTATGAATCAACTATATAACAACCAGGTATCCTTAGTAGGAAAGCTAAGAATGTAGTGATACTCTTAAAGGTTCACATAAGACTAGAAGAATTCTCTATGTATTCATTTTTACTATTCTCAACTTTAGGAGCTTTATATTGATAAAAGATGTATAATTCTGTCTTTATACCATTGGTATCTTGACCTAACAATACTTATATAGTTCACCAATCACTGGAAATTGTGTATGATCCATTTGAATGACTCCTGTGTAGATGGGTGTCTTAGTTTCTTTTCATATTTCTGCAATAATATACCCACAAAACAACTTAGAGGACAAAGGACTAATTTTAGTTCATAATTCCAAGTAGTTCGTTGCTATAAGAATATAAAGCCAGCAAGAACTTAATGTAGCTAATTATATTTATGTCAAAAGCAGAGAGAGAGAACAAATAGATGTATGCTTATATTCAGCTTTCTTTCTCCACTCATACAGTCCAGGCCTAGAGAATAGTGCCTCCCACATTGGCAGATATCCTGCTTCAGATGATCCAATCAAGATAATCCTTACAGGCATGTTAACAGGCCAATGTCAATTAGACAATTCCTAGTTATTCTGTATTTTGTCATTTCTATAAAAATAACCATCACAATGTGTCTTTCTCTGACATATAAAGAGATTTCATTTCCAAGTATGGTGCTTGCCAACCTGACATTACCAACCAAAGGTCTATTGAGAAAAAAATCTGTTCTATGTCCTAAAAAGACCTAGTATAAAGCCTTATCATCTAGGTTCATCAACACTTTGATTACAGATGAAGATTATCTTTTTAATCTGAATAGGCTTTAATGTTTACTTGTTTTAACTCCCATTTTATGCTTTCTCCACCCCCACTCTCTAAAAAATACTTGTTAGTTGTTCTCAGAACTACTAATGAGATATTGATCAATATAATTAATTAGGCATAAAAGCTTAATTGTACTTTAACTAGTTAATCAATGACCATATTTACTTGATATACATATATATTTCTCGCTCTGGTTGTGAATATTCATAACTAGACAGCTTAGATAGAGGCTCATTATCAAATAGTCACATCAAAATATTTGCATCAAAATGTCCTCAAGCTATAAATAATGTCATTTACTTTATTAAAATTATATTAGATAACATTCCCTGGTGGATAAGAAGATTTTCATTAAGCTGTAAAATCTTGCTAGAGGCACAAGCATTGAATCCAGATTGACATTTTCAAAAGTGATATTTCTAAGCCAGTGGCTCTGGATAATGGGACATAATGTTTGCATACACAGTCTAGTTTTGAACACTTTTTTTTGTTAGCATTGAGTTTTTATTTCCCTTTTTGCTTTGTCTTATTTTATTTATTTATTATTTTTATTTGTATATTTTCTGTGCTTTGGGAGTGCCCTAGTTAAAAACCAACCTAAATATTTTATCCAACCTGTCCTTCCTTATCATTATGCTTATCTTATTTTTATTTTATGTGTGTCTGTCTATGTGTTACCTGTGTGTAAGTGCCCACCGATGCTTTAGGCAGGCATGACATGTTCCCTAAGACTTTAGTTAAGGGCAGCTGTAACCAGACACCATGTGTGCTAGTAATCAATTTCTGGTCCTCTTCAAGAACTTGGAGACTCTTATTCAAGTTATCTCTATCTAGGCCTGTGTTCTGCTTTAAAGATTAGCTTGTCTCTCCATCATACTGGAATCTGTCAGTCATATAGGAATCATATTTTATAACAACATCCAATGTCCAAGACACTCACTGATGTTAAAGCCACCTATGTCCCATACTATTCCATCAGGAATCCCAAATTCAAGGAACTTGTGGTTCTATAGATTTAATGTCTGCTTAGTAGAAATCAACTGAAAAGTATGTTCTTGTTGAAAGAACCAAAGCAAATGGTGAGATATGGCAGTATGCAAAAATAAAAATCTATGTATGTTACAGATGTACACAAACAGCTACCAATTTCTTGTGAGACAGGTTCTTCTAGGGCCCAGGTTGACCAGAGCTCTCTGTTTAGTTAACAATAAATTGAACCTTTGATTCTCCTATTTTTACCTTCCAAGGGCTAAGTTTACAGGTATGTACCAACACGTTCAATTTATGCAGTATTTGTGATAAAAACCCAGGCCTTTGTGAAAGCAAGGCAAGCAACTTACCGAGACACATCACAAGTGCAAAAACTGTAGTTTTTAAAATGAATATCTGCCAGATGCCTTCATCTATTAAAAAACTATAAAGATATCAACTTTCTCATCTAGTCTAGGTCTATATTTCAAAAAGTTTTCTGTACCTCAGTACTTCTCAATTTTAAAAAATGAGGTAAATGAGAAAGTATGAAGAAAAAAAATTCCACAAAGATTAGCACCTTGTAGAATCTCCAGCTGTTATGCAGGCAACATGAACAGAATTCCTGTTGAATTTCCATGTGTTTATGAATTTTTATGTGTTATTTAGCCACTCAAAGAAATACCAGCGATGTGGAGTCACATCAGGACTACTGAAAACCCCAAACTCTGCCATAACATGCTGTTCTTAGCTTACTCATCAGCTTCCTGTCACTACAGGAAAAAAAGTGACACAAATGATATATATCATGTAAAGAGAAGTTTATTTTTGGCTTATAGTTCTGAAGGTTCAAATACAAGATCAATCAAACCTATCAGTCTTGATCCCTCTCAAATAGAGTTCATGAAGACACACATGTGTGACAGAGTTCACATCTAGAGTGGAAAAAGAAGCCCAGAAAGAGACAAAATGGACTAGTTGGGATTTCATCTCCTGAAGCCATGTCCCTAGTAACCTACAGATATCCCCAGAAGGTCCTATCTTTCAAATATTCTCTTCCCTTCCAATAGCACTAACCTCAAATTCAGTCTTTGTAAATACCTTAATTATAATGGGATTCTCATCCTGATGCCATATTCCTGCCAATAATTTTGTCATTTGATAATCTAATTAGATAGTTATAGCATCTCAGAGAAAAATATCTATAAGAAATACTTTATTAAAATTATAAATGTTTCATATTAAGCTGAAACTTATATAAAAATAAAATATCAGTTGATGTTTATATAAAAATAAAATATGGTGTACAGTTTCCATGGAATTATTATACTAAAACAACAATATTTCTTGGCACTAAAAAATCGACTATAGTAACATTGTGCAGTTGTCAGTGTTTTTCATAAGCAAGATATTTAAGTCTTTTTATGGATAAACTGGTAAGGTCTATCTCTGAGGTGTGAGGTTTTCAACTATAGTAATAAGTAATAGGTGCTCTATAGTATGTGATAGAAAAGTTTAGGAACTCAGAAGTTTTTAACAAGATGGTGAACTCTAAAGATGAGCAAGAGCTGGCCCTATGCCATCAGGACTCACAGCCTGCCCACAGATGGCTGAGAAGAGAAGCCTCAGGAACATTCTCCCTCATGAGACCACCAGTGAACCCCCACTTTCTTGACACTGACTATCCTGGGAGAGACCCCCAGGAACTCTCAGGATGCAGGTTGTGTGGTGCTGACTGGGAAAGGACTGTTGCTGCCCAGAGACAGAACCAGCCCACTGCCTGCTAAGGACGAAGACAATAGGAAACAACAGTCACTGCAAAGAATAATGTCAAGAGGACAAAACAGAAACCAAGGGATTGGGAAACAATGTCTATATCTCAATTCTATAACTGGTGGAGGCCTAATATCCAAAGTACAAAGAAATCAAGAAGTTAGTCTCCAGAGAATCAAACAACACTATTTAAAAATGGGGTACAGAGGTAAACAAAAAATTCTCAATTGAGGAATATCGAATGGTTATGAAGCACCTAAAGAAATGTTCAACATCCCTAGTCATCAGGGAAATGCAAATCAAAACAACCCTGAGATTCCACTTCACACCAGTCAGAATCGCTAAGATCAAAAACTCAGATGACAATAGATGCTGGTGAGGATGTGGAGAAAGAGGAAAACTTCTCCACTGCTGGTGGTGTTGTAAACTAATACAACCACTCTGGAAATTAGTCTGGCGGTTCTTCAGAAAATTGGATATAGTAATACCTGAGGACCCAGCTATTCCACTTCTGGGTATATACCCAAAAGATATTCCAACATATAACAAAGACACATGCTCTACCCTAGCAGCCTTATTTATAAAAGCCAGAAGCAGGAAAGAACCCAGATGTCCTTCAACAGAGGAATGCATAAAGAAATTTTGGTACATTTACACAATGCAGTACTACTCAGCTATTAGAAACAATGATTTTAGAAATTCCTAGGCTAATAGATAAAACTAGAAGCTATTATCCTGAGTGAGGTAACCCAGTCACAAAAGAACACACATGATATGTACTCACTGATAAGCAGATACTAGACCAAAAAGCTTGGAATAACCAAAATCAATTCACAGATCTTATGAAGCTCTAAAAGAGGGAAGGCCAGAATCTGGATGCCTTAGTCCTTCTTAGAAACACTCAAGGGAGGAAATAAAGGGACAAATAGAGGAGCAGGTATTGAAGATAAGATCATTCAGAGACTGCATCTCCTGGGGATTCATCCCATATGCAGTCACCAAACCCAGTCACTATTGCTGATGCCAAGAAGTGCTCACTGGCAGAAGCCTGATATGGATGTCTCCTCAGAGGCTCTGCCAAAGCCATGCAGATACAGTTGAGGATGCTTGCAGCTAATCATTAGACTGAGCATGGGGACCCCATTGAAGGAGGTGGAGAAAGGATTGAAGGACCTGAAAGGTTTGCAACCCCATAGGAATAACAAAATTATCAACTAAGCAAACCCAGCACATCTCCTAGTATCTAAAACAACAACCACTGATTTTGAGTGGAGAGACCCATGGCCCCAGGTGCATATGCAGTGGAGGATGGCATTCTCTGGCATCAATGGGAGAAGAGGCCTTTGGTCCAGTGAAGGCTTATTTTTCCAGTGTAGGGGAATGCCAAGGTGCTGAGGTGGAAAGGGTAGTTGGAAGAGCAAGCACTTTCATGAAAGAAAGGGGAGCAGGAGGGAGAAAGGGAGTGGGGGAAAGGGTATAACATTTGAAATGTAAATACAGATAATGTACATGTAAAAAAAAACGGAAGAAAGATTATTCTTGGCCAGAGACAGAGAGAGAAATGGAGAGAGAGAGAAAGAGACAGAGAGAGAGAGAGAGAAAGAGAGAGAAGGGGAGGGAAGGAGGGAGGGAGGGAGGGAGGGAGGGAGGGAGGGAGGAAGGGAGGGAGGAAGGGAAGAAAGAAAGAAAGCAAGAAAAGAGAAAATATCCCTATAAGGTCAAGCTGCAGGCAAACCTATAGGGCATTCTTAATTGGTGATCGCTAAGGGGAAGGCTCAGAGCTGATGGTCTTTAGTTTTTTAAGAAAACAGACTGCATAAGCAATAAGAAACAAACCAGAAAGGAAGACCTTTTCATGGCCCCTGCATCAGCTCCTGTCTCTAGGTCCCTACCTTGCTTGAGTTCCTGTCCTGACTTCTTCTGAAGATGGAATGTGATAATGAAGTGTGAGCTGAATAAATCATCCCCCCCCCATAAAAATTTTCTGAAATCAAAATTAGAGTAATATTAAAAGTTTTAAGTAGAAAACTACTGAACATAACTACTGCTCTGGAGGAAAACAATGGGTAAGCTATGACAGAAACCACTTGGAGGACAAAAATAGTGACGTAGCTAAAGCCATGACCTACTAATAATATAGCAGTTGGAGATCTTTCACAGAATAAATTATTCAGGTTACACTAGTGTATCATCATTAAACATTCGAAAAGCAGCTATTTTTTCTCATTCTACTCATAATTTTGCTTTCCAAATACTTTGAAAATGCTTTCCAGCAACCAACACAATAAAGTCTAAATCACATATTCATTTATTTTATTATTCTAGCAAATATCTTCTAGCAGACCTCTGGAATCTTTTCCTAGATTTCAGAGATAAGAATCTTTACCCGTGGTATAAAACCCTGTTTCCCCATGATTATGTTTGGAGTCTCCTACTGTGTCTGATTCCCAGGAAATTGGTAATGTGACAGAAGAAGAGAAATACTTATTCCCCAGGAGCAACTAGCAAAAGTCTCACAGGTACAGGGCAAAGTTGAAGTCCACAGAAAGCCCCACAAGGTCAAGGGAAGATCCAACTCATGTGTCTTAAACACAGCTCACCTCGATGGCAGATGACAATGATACCATTAAACATCACTCCCTAAGGAACTCCAATAACAGACACTTTATCTCAGTATACAAACAATACATCAGAATTTTAAAACATCTGTTGATTCTTTCCCTATATCTTGATTAAAACAAATATAGTGTGGATGGTTATTTTAGCTGTTTCTTTTCTCCCTTAAATATTTTTGAGTGATGTTTCATTTGCAAGCTCTTCAGAACAAATTTTCATTTTAAAATGTATGTTTTAATAATCTGTGGAGAAAATTACATTAGTCTAGGTGAAATTGCATATTATTTTATTGGCTCAATTTTTCTTCTGAAATGCTCATGTTTCTCAGTTACCATAAAACAAACGTTAAATGACACACTGAAGCAGATAAGTCTTTTATCTATTTATATTTTTATTTCCTCTTCTCTTTTATTTTATGACTTCCCCAAGCAATATTTGATTCCAATTGTTCATGATACTTAAAGGCTTACAAGTTAGCACTGATAAGAACACATTTGGTTAAAATAGTGTTTAATTTCAGCTTGTATTGCTCTCCAAAGGAATTGAGAAAGTTTCTTTAGATTGTGCTGTTTACATAGTAACATATGTGATACAAACTATATGGATGTTCCCAGCTTTCCAGGAGCAGGTTTACTCCTTTTCAAAATGACCTGGAAATAGAAAAAAAATCAATTATAGACTTTATAGCTTCAAAATTGTTCGTTGACATTTTCCCCACCAGGTTCTAGGGCTTATCTTGCCAGCTCAGAAGGATTTGTTTGTTTGTTTCATGGTTGGTTTTCATTTTAGTTTCTTCGTGTGTTTATTTGTAGAGGAGAAGTTTAAAATGTGAATTTTTAAAAAGGCTTTGCAATCAGACATCATTATTATTCTAGACCAATTTGCTACATATAGAGAGAGCATAGACAGGATTAATGATGATCATTTAGGATGAACGGTTGAAGTCGACAAGATCTGATGAGGATGTGGTAATCAGAGTATGCAGATGGGTAGGAATTCTATGGGAGAAAACACCCCATTAGCAACTTTGCAATTAAAGTCATTTCTCTTAAGAGCAGATGTGCAGTATTCTTCCCTGCTCATAGAGCATGCTTGAAAGGACATGCTGGGAAAAAACGATTGAAGATGACTATCATTTTATACATCTATATGACAAAGAAATAATGGTAAAAAATGAATTTTAGATCTTTCTTGACCCCCATTCTCTCCTCAGAGATTCACTTTTTTTTTTTTTTTTTTTTGGCCACGATTAAAATAACTTCTGCCATCAAAGTCTTATCCCCATCTAACTGTGCAAGAACTTCAAGAGCTTGACCTTGCTGAGTTGTTGACCAGATTATAATGAAGGAGATCACAGGTCAGGAAAAGTCTAGCTCATCATCAAAAGTCTTGTCAACCTTTAATTCCAAACTCTTTGAAAACGCTAACTCAAAATGTTAGCTTTGTGGGACTTCTGGAATAGCTTGTCCTGAGGTGAACTAAGAACTCTCCTGCCTGTCTGCCATGCTCCAAGGCAATGATTGTCATCTTTGTCACCTCCCATTCCTGATGGATCTCCATTTTCACTTCTCTTCAGATGACTACACACAGTATCACTGTTCAGGACTTCTACCTCCTTTGGCTTCTATTCCCATTGAGTTTTCCTGCTGCTGAAATTTTAAACCTCCTGGTTTGTATTTCCAAAGCTGATCAGTGTATGGAGAAAAGCTGTGACTAATGTGCAAATTGTGTCTCACATTATGCTGTGCATTACACGTGTTCATTATTCACATCACGGAGGATTTCTTGGCAGAGGGCAGAGAATTTTGAAACTGTATATTTCCAATGGTGATAGTGCTACTTAATACATTCAATAATCTTCCAGGCTCGATTTTGTTATGGTTTCACTAACTTCTGCTATGCTTTAGGCCTGTTAACCAAAGTGAATCTGAATAATTAATAGTAAGTCTATTAGCAAAAATACATTGTTCCGTGTTCCTACTAACAAAGCGCATTTCCTGGTGTGATAGTCCAACTGCTTCTGCTGTAAGAGATTGCCACAGGCTGGGTAATTTATAAACAATAGAATTTCATTTGGCTCACAGCTGTAGCTGCTAGGAATCTGAGAGCATGGTGTGGAATCAAGTGAAAGGTTCTGTGCTGCATAACAACATGGCAGAAAGACAATCACAGACTCAGAGGTCAGAAAAAGGAGGAATGGAGACCCAACTCATCCTTCTCTCAGGAACCCACTCCCAGGATAACTAACCTCTCAAGGTAACATCATGAGTGTTTCCATGACTGTGAAACTCTCCTTGTGGAGTCTTTCCTTTAGGTGCCCCTCTTCTGTAATGCCTAAACAATTTCAACACAGATTTGGAGGGAACACTCAAACCACATGATCCAGTGAATTTTGAAAAAGAAGGAACTACTCTGGATATTATGGTATGTAGAGGAATGTAAGGTCAAGTGCTTTCATTGCTGAAGATCACATTGTTTTTCTCCTCCTCACAGTACAATGCACTGTACCAATTTCGAGTTCCTACAGCATGCAGGATTAGAAAGGGCCAAGGTGGGGGCTGTAGAGATGGCTCAGATGGTTAAGAGCACTGGCTGCTCTTCCAGAGGTCCTGAGTTCAAATTCCAGCAACCCCATCGTGCCTCACAACCATCTGTAATGAGATCTGATGCCCTCTTCTGGTGTTCCTGAAGATAGCTACAGTGTATACTTATATATAATAAATAAATCTTTTTTGAAAAAAAAAAAGAAAAGGCCAGGTGGAAGATCCCAGAGAGATGATGGTTCCATCAGGAGAGACTTTGCCTCTTCCATGAGGGATGGAAAATTAAAGGGTCATTCACTTCCAATGTGTAATTGTTCAAAATAATTTGTTTCACATTTGTTAGAACTGCTCTTCAGAACTCCATTCTTTATGAAAATGTCTTAGATAGACCTCTGTTGTGAAAATGTTACTTATAACATACCTACATCAGTCCTGCTACTCTAATTAAGCTCCAGGATATTCAAAACTTTGCTGTATCGAAATTTTTGCCTTTTTCCCCTTCCAAAATCACCATGGTCTTAACTCATCTAGCCTTTCATACTTTCCTTTGATATTTTTCAGCTTCTGAGCTGAAAAGATCAATTTCCCTTCTTTGAGAATTCATGCTTCTTTTGATGTTACCTTTAAACACCTTTGCTTGTTCCCTTTCCTTGTAGAATTCTTGTCCATTACAAGGCTGCCTATTCCTCTTCTTGGGGATGTTTACTATGTCTCACTATTGGGGAAAATTTCCTGCTTTGACATATTGATTTACCAACAGAAGTGTGTGTGCATGCTCAATGCCAGTTACTGCACAGCAGTCGATCACTCAGATTCAAGACAATGAAACGTAGGTGATTTGTTAGAAACAGTTCAGTATGCACTATCACTCTGGCATTGTTTTAAAAAGCAAAGCCAAAAAGAAGCATGATTTCTGTCTATGTAGAGCTGGTGGTGAAGGAAGAAGTTCCCTTGAATAGAAGAGTCTGGCAGGGTTCTATCTATGCAGCAACTGACCATATGCCAGATGTTCTAACAGTAGTAGAGGATGCTCTTTCCGACATCCTTTTATAGATTGAGCAAAGAGAGCTCAACACCCTAATGCTATAATTAAGTGAAGCCAAAATATGAAATGTACAAGGCTCTATGAGAAATAGTAATTTTCTTGTATTTAAGGAATAGATAGTTCTTCTTTCTCTGACTTTGGGGATGTAGGAAGCTGACATTTTTATTCTTTGTGTTTCATATATGTATATTATGAAGTTTATTTATTTACATCCTCTATGACAATGTTTCATCCCCTTATTCCCAGATCCTCTCCTTCTTCCATGTTCTGTCAGTGTGTGCTCCACTAATCTGATAGTATGGGGGTGTTATATACTAGAACAAAAACAATTTAGTGGCTACACTATTGAAAAAGTGACATTCCTTTCTCTAGCACCATTAGATATCAGTAGTCCTTCAGGGAAGGCAGGAACCTCATGAGGCTGTCCTCTGTCTATCATCAGGAATTCTGTCTTCTTCAGGCCTTGTATAGGGCAGCTACAATTTTAGGGGGTTCATGAGTGTTTCAGCTGTGTTAATTCCAGAGGGAAGTTTCACAGTAAACCTGTGCTTTGATAGTCAGGAGTCTTGGTATTCATTGCAATCAGTGCAAAAATAAGTTTCTCCTATGAAGGCCGAGAGCTGCACTAACCTATTATAAATATCAGTGTTTAAGACAGGGCTATTCTGTATTCATTTAGCAAAAATATTAATAGTAGGTTCTTCCCTAAGGGCTATGACTCCAGAGCCAGGGTTCTTGATGAAGTTTACAGCAGCAGGTATGACTTCCTGAGTGTTACTCTTTGTTTCTGTTTGTTTGTCTTCAGGGTTGGAATTTAATTCTACTTATTCCTTTCCTCTCCTGCCTTCAGACCTTCCCATGTACCCCTTCTGCTTCCTTTCCAATTCATACTTTTTTTTATTAATTGCATCTTTTATTTTTAAGATTTATTTATTACGTATACAGCGTTCTGCTAGCATGTATGTCTGTACTCCAGAAAAGGACACCAGATCACATTACAGATGGTTGTGAACCACCTTATGGTTTCTGGGAATTGAACTCGGAATCTCTGGAAGAGCATTTAGTGCTCTTAATCTCTGAGCCATCCCTTCAGTTCATTAGTTACATCTTTTAAGAGCCAAAGAATGCAGTCAGACTAGGTAACGTGAGGGAATGAAGAACTAAAGGGACAGCTGGTTGCTTTTCATGTGGTAATGGGAACATATTTTCCCTTCTCAGTAGGAAAATCCAACACTGTGTCCATCCATTCTACTCCTGACTGTAGGTCTGGATAGAGCGGTTGAGACTTGAAGGCGACCAAATGGCTCACTGGGACTTTTCTGCTCTTCAGTTTGCATAGAACTAACCCTATTTCACAAACATGAAAGAGTCAGGCCTCACCTCTTGTCGAGGAAAATGATTTCCATGTGTCACGTGGCACCATTTAAACAAAGCTATAAGAATTGTATGCAGTTTATAAAAGCTGTCTTTTGTATTCTTTACTTGACATCTGAAATATAAACTTAACATAATAAATACATGACATGGTACCAAGATGGTCATTTTGAAAAATGCCAGTAATTATTTCACGAATTATGACTGACATGACTTTTACTTCATCTGTTGAACATTTTTAGTTTTCTTTGGATTAGAAGCATTCCTTAAAGTGCAGTGTCACACACCAGACATTGTTCTAGCTGGTCTGATTTTTCACTATCAACTTGTGTCGTTCTGAACAGCTGAGAGTACAACACAGTACAGCGACATAAAGACATGGAACAGTAGTTTGGTAATCAATTTTGAAATTTTTTTCAATAAAGTGGAGAGATACTCAAAAGGAGAAAGAGTCAAGATGTGTGATTTCAGAAACAATGGAGTCTTAACCATGAAGTGCTAACAGCTCAGGCAAGGTCCTCTCTAAGAAGCTTTAGATGTGCTTGATTACTTTAGGAATATTTTTGTAGTTAATTGATGTATAAGGCTTCATTGATGTTTAGTTTTGGATTTCAATTGGAAATGGCGCATAGGTTGCGGTGAGAAGAGAGGTGAGCTGGAGAAAGTCTGAATGCTGTTACTCTATGATGTCATCTGCAAGAGTGACCCAAGTTATCCAAAAGCACAGAGGAAAGCTTGATTTGTGCTGTTACAACAGGCCACAGAATGGAAAGCTTAAATTAAAATACAGAATATAATATACATATCTCAAAGTGAATTTCACATTAGAGATGTTTCTCCAGGGCAGGTATGAGCTTTTGGCATTAAAGCTCTGTGTGAGGTAGTTATTTATAAAACAAACATTCTGAGAAATACTTTTTAACAAAATGCTATTACTTACACCCTCAGGCAAAATATGTGTCTCTGTGTTCTGCATGCATACTAACTAGCCCTCTATCCATGTACCAATCTCACAGCTTGTCTATTAGCATCTCTGTAGTGTGTTTAAAAGCTTCTGGAACATGATTGCCATCAGCCAGAGAACTCATAAAGGAAATAATGTAACTTACTTAGAAATAACAATTTGATTGAAATTTAAGTTTCCTAGAACAATGGCTCTCAACTTTCCTAATGCTGTGAGTGACCCTTTAATACAATTCTTCATGTTGTAGTGACCCTCCAACCATAAAATCTGATATTTAACACACAAGGAGGTCATATACCAGTTATCTTCCATATCAGATATTTACATCACATTTCATAAAAGTAGCAAAATTATAGTGAAGTAACAATGAATAACTGGGAAGGGTGAGAATGAGAGTAAGGGACTTAACTCTAACAATCACACACACACACACACACACACACACACACACACACACATACACATAATCATTTATACGTATTAAAATCCCTTCCATAAATACATGTAATTTTCAGGTGAATTGACCCCCACCCATAAAATAGGTAACAAATCATCAGGTAGAAATAATTATGAAATAAATGCTTTCTCAATTGGGCTTCAGGTACAAACTTGCTTATCACTTTCCCCAATCTTGCCTTTCATTTTCACCCTGGTATCCTTTAATGAACCACACATGTGACCCAAAATCTTTTGACATCAGCCAAGTTAGGACATTCAAAACTTCAAGAGGCACTGTAGATTTTTTTCACACATATCTTATAAAACAGATTTTTAATATGTTTAAATGATTACATATATAATTATTAGTGATAAGTCTCGTACGATCATTCTCACTCTTAGCAGTGCAAGTATGCTGTGAATACAAACCCCTTAAAATTCTCTCTACACATGGTTCTTAAATTTTCCATACACCTTTGCTCCTCTGATTTGGAATTCAAGCAGTTTTGATGTTGCTCTAAGTGGCCACATTCAGAAAGTTACAATTTTTGGATTATCTTTGATGACTCTTTGGCTAAGGTAGTCTGAACTAGGAGGTTGTAGGCAGCTGCTGTCAGGAGTTCTTAGTATCCTATAGAAATGTGTATCTAGTTTATCTGTATTGGTGTATAGCATTATGTTATGGTTACATATGTGTATGCATACAGTGTATATGCATATGCAGTCATATATGTACTTGTCTCCCACAATCTATATATCACTACAACATAATATATATATATATATTACATCTTAGGTGCTTCCTCTCAGTATAAATCTCAAGAGGCATCAAGAATACAAAATACTATTTTTTTAATTTAAGGACCTCACTCTGGTGCTCACAACAGACACTGATAGATGCATTGATGAATGCCAATTGTTCCATTGTAAGGGAGGAGTGCTACTGTTCACACTATCAGCCACTTGCAGACAAAGGACTTCCTCTGATGAGCAAAGGACATGAATCAGCAAGTTCCACTAAACCAGAGGTAAGACACCTCAAGTTAATGTGTGGACAGCAATTACAAGTCTACCCCATAAATGATGGAGCACTGTGGAGCTGTAAAGAAAATGCTCTTGCAGTGACTTCTGTGTGATTATATTGATCCAACATTAAGCTTTCCTACTTCATCTGTACCTTTGTTCTACCCAGGTCAAGTTTGCTTTGAAAGTCTCTCTTGTCTTATCTTTCATGGAGGAGGCTGAGCTTAAGATGCCAGCTCCGTCAGACATCTGTGTATGCTAATCAAGAATATTGCTGCTCTCCAGAATACAGACAAGTTTTAGGAGAACTGAATTGTACAGGCAGTTTCGTTCAAGCCTGCACACAAAATGTTTTGTTTCTCATCAAAATTCAGTAAAAGAGAATCTTGAATTGAGTTTCTCGTGGCTGCACAAATGAAAACCTGCAGAGTCCGAGATAATTTCACTTGAGGAAATCAGCTCGATTGTAAGGGGAAAAAAACCCACATGTTGAAAATGTTCTTTGAAACTGAGAAAAACTCAGCGTCAAATCATTAACTTGAGTACAGGTGGCAGGATGTTTGTTGTTGTTTGTTTGTCTGTTTGTTTGTTGAAAATTTTGTTCCGTTTCCAAGTGTCAATGAAAGTAAACCCAGTGGTTTCCTTAGGTATTAAAACATGATTTTTCTTTTTTTTTTAAAATGTGAATCATTAGAATTTTTATTGCATATGATACCTCTTATATGAGTATTTCTCATGTATATTTCTTGGACAAACTAATGTATTTCATAACATTTTCATCCAAGTATATTAGCTTCTTCAACAATATAAATGCTATGTCAACCTTTCCTGTCTTTCCTAGTAGTCTCAATTGTGTGTGAATAATTTTGCCCAAATTTGGGTTGTTTCCTTAATATGATGATCTATGTTTTTTTTTTATCAGTTTTACTGAAAATGTGATGGAGGAATATATTTCTATGTATATTTACCAAATCTTTACCTATTTATCTATTCATACTTATTATTATGATTACAGTCATCAACATATTATATTTTACGGTATTTGTACTTGTCTTCTAAGACCTCACTTCATGTTTCTATGGTAGTCTGGAGTTTATATTTTGTCAATATTAAATGCATCAGTATATAGTACGCAGCATAGGTTGTTTGCTGGTATCAGTGCAGTCAAGCATTGAAGTTTCCTGTACAAACAACATCTCTAAGTAACTGTCAGTTCCACCTTCCTCACACCTGTCTTCTCAAACCTGCTTATAAAAGCATCCTAACTGTTGTCACATGGTCTGCTATAACTCCTTATTCAATAAAAAATAAAATAAAATCATTGATTATATAACCTATTTTTTTTTTTAGATTCAGTAAATTTATTACAAATATTTGACTTACAAACTGACAATGAATCCATCTCTTTATTGCTCCTGTTATACAATGAAATCCAAAAGGGAACCCTGGCATAAAAACATTATTTTTCATTTGGGTAAAGTAGAAATGTTACAGCGGTGCATTAATTTATAGTCATGAAGTCTTGACTGACTCCTGAAACTACTTTCATAGGTGTATGTGTTCACTATCACCACTCTCAGTGAAAGACACTGTACTAGGAAACACTTTTGATTCGATAGGAGTTATTAGTGACTTAGCAAAGCAAACCAAAAAAAAAAAAAAAAAAAAAAAAAAAAAAACTATTCAAACTCCTAGAGCAAAATTTTATTTTATTTTTTATTTTAGTGTGAGTATTGTCCTCACTTGAACTAGTATGATTGTTATTATCTGGGGCCTGGGGACCCACTGCACCATTCTCAGGGCCTGTCCAGATATTTTTGGGCTGACTGCAAATTAAAAACAGGCCCGTTTTTTATTCTGAAATCTCATCTTCACTGCTATCCCAAGGAAACAATTTTTTTTGGAAACTTGAAATCTATAAAAGAGGATATTATGAAATAAAGGACGTAGAGCTCACCGATCCCAAGAAACTGATTTTAGCTTCACACCCTAGAGCAGTATTCTGAAAAGGGCTTTTACCATCAATACACACACACACACACACACACACACACACACACACACACACACACACACTTGACTTAACCATGTTTTAACAATACACTAAAACAAATTATGTTACATAAGAAATTTCTTTTTACTGTAAAGCATTACAAGGAATGGTAATGTTATCACATTATCCAGGCCTTGGCAAAGGTTACTTAGGTCATGCACAGTAAATACGCTTGTTCTTATAACCACAATAGCTATCCATGTGTAGACTGTGATGTAGTATATTGAAAGGCCATGTCTTAGGGTTTTACTGTTATGAACAGACACCATGACCAAGGCAACTCATATAAGGACAATATTTAATTGGCACTGGATTAGAGGTTCAGAGGTTCAAGGCAGGAACATGGTAGCATCCAAGCAGGCATGGTTCAGGAGGAGCTGAGATTTCTACAGCTTCATCTGATAACTGCTAGCAGAATACTCATTTCCAGGCACCTGAGATGAGGTTCCTAAAACCCACACCCACGGGGACACACATAGGCAGGAAAAAAGCTGGGTATATGGGCAGTGACTGTTCATAGAACTTAGTCTAGGTAAAACCAGGCACTAAGAACATGAGCCAGAGAGCAAACAATAAAAAGCACAGAAGTGATAGTCTGAAGGCAGGTCCTGCTGCAGCTTCTAGGAAAGAAACATGTTTTTTCCTAAAAAAAAAAAAAAATGTCCAGAAAAGTCTTAGATAGTCCTGTAGATGGATGAAACTAATTATCCTCCCTTGAATGTGAGTTGCACTTAGTGACCTTTAGATAATGTCACAGAAGGGACAATGTGAGAGTCTGCAGATTGCAGACGGCATAAAGCTAACTGCAGACTGGATAAGCAAGTGAGTGAACATTATCTATGTATCGGTTGATCCACCAATCAACTGGTCTCACCCTGGCCCTATTTCTATCCCTGTCCCTGTCTTTCCTTACACTGGAGAATTTTAGCTACTGTACCATTAAGCATTCAAGCAGCCCTATTTACAGGTTTATACAGTAAACATCCACCAAAAGATGGAGGCTTCCGCAAGGAAGGGACATGTAGGAATAGCAAGTGAGCATTCTGGAGAGAGAGAACCCCCAGCCCCAGCCATGCCATCAAGTAGATAACTGCAGTCTTCACGACCATCCTAACTATATGTGAGATTCCACATCAGAAATACTCACTCCTGATTCTTTAGTCTTAGAAACTTCGAAGAAGCAAAGATTTTCTATACTCTGCTGTATTTTAAGGTAATTAATTATGCAAAATGAGACACTATTAAAGCATATGTTTGTCATGGAAGCTTGATCACACTGAATAAATTTACCTCTTCCCTATAATCTTAGAATTCTCGTAAAAATAAAGTTGAACAGTGAATTGAGTGTATAAAATGATATTAATTTAATATCATATAACATTCCTTTTTGTGAAACTACATTGGAAGTAAAAATATATTACTATTAATTGAAGTGCATAAGTTTTTCCATAGGATTAAAACTGGGAGAGGAAGGAAGTGAAGTGAGGTTCATTTGCTGGTTAGGGCAGATATAATCCTCTAAAGTATAAGGGGAAATAAAACAGAGAAAAAGTCAAATAACTTTTCTCTTAGTTGTCAGTTACTCATGGAATATATAAGACTATCTGTAAGCTTAGTTTTACATTTACCTAGGATTATGCATAGAGTCAGTTAAGTTTAAATTTAAATATAATATTTCTGAGAAACTAAGCTAAAAATTCAAAACTAAACAAGACTTGCCCATATTCTGGAAGAATTCAGTAAAACAGAGAGAACATCAAGGGATAACCAGTGAGCACATCTGGCCTATGGCCTACAGACAGCTCTAGAACAGCTGCAGGTTCATACTGGGTCACTGCAATGGAGTATAGAACTAAGTATTAACATACAAGGTGGGTACCCAAAACAACCTGAAAACCGATCAGCAACCCCTGTGAAACACAGACTGTGTAATCCTTGTGTCTGGGGATCATCAAGAGGATGATGTCATCTATAACTCATGGTTCCTGGTTCTCCATTGATGTAAGTAGCTGAGAGCCTGGTAAATGAGAAAATAATGTATTTTGCTTGCCAGAAAGAGTGTTATCTTGACTCCTCTTGACAGCAGAAAGAGCTGTCCGATTGAGTTCATGAGTGGCACTAATGTCCACAGGCAATGCTGTAATGAAACGAGATGAGCATACTCAGTAGAAGATGGTTGGGAGGCTGACTCCTAGCAACAGCAAAATGAACCATTTACTAAATAAATACTTTTCTTCGCCAGCCATTCAATTTCCTAGTGCCAGAAGAGAATGATGCAGGAGAACAAGGTAGAAAGTTAATGAAACAAAGGAGATAGAGAGAAAAGAAATATAAAGGAAGGAGGTGGATGTTGATGTTTTCTGTCTATACTTGCCTAGAATACAGAAACCACTTGAGGGAATATGCAACAATTCTTAGAACGTGAACTTTGCTCTTTTATCCTCTACAAATTTAACCCCAGGTTATTGTCAAGGCTGGCGGGGCTCATATCCAAAGCATTGGTCACCCATATCCAATGTTTTCCTTCAGAATTATGGGCTAACGGGACCACATTTATCCACATTCTGAACCCTTTTCACCCTGCAAGTTTTTTTTGCAAGATCTTTTAGAATCATGAATTATACAAACTGTATGAGACTGATCATGACTGTGTCTCCCGATAAGATTTATCTTCTTCTTCCAAGGTCACGACCTTGTTCCACACAGTGCTGTGGGGAGGCTGATATGGGGTCTGGGTAGTCAACTCTGAACTTTTGTTGTATGGTACTCTAAACCTGTCTATTGCAGTGTAAGCCAGGCATTCTTTCTTAACATTACCCACAGCATCCTCCTCTTTGCCTTTCTAGCCAGTGTTCAGGAGCTGTTGTGTGGTTCAGATCTTTAATATTACTGTCAAATTACAAAGTAATGTCACCAGCCAGAGAAATGAGATGTTCTGTGCCTCTGCATAGAAGCCTACTTTCTACCTACAGCTATGGATCACAAGGAACGTCCCATCTATTGTTCTCAGAGATCATCAAGTGCTGCTGCTGATTATGATGATGAAGATGGCCCTAATAAACCATAATTTGTTTTTTGTATAATCACATACTGACATGTGCTGGGCACTGCACTACAGCCTTTTGCACATATTTATTTAACTCTCACAAAAACTAAAGTATAAGTGCTATTACTAGCTAACATTACCTGAAGCTGAGAATTATAGATAGTAGATGCTAGATAAAAAGTTTGAAGGCAAACTTCAAATATCTATTTTGAAAAAGTCTTCTCCTCCTGCTGCTACTCCATTCCTCTCCTTCTTTCTCTCATTTTTCTCTTCCTCCTTCTCATCTTCCCCTATCTTCTCATCCTCCTCCTCTTCTTCAGCGCCTTCTCTTTTGCTCTTCCTCTTCTCCTCTTCTTACTCTCTGCTCCACACACAGAAACTAGACAATTTTCCTTAACTCATTTTATTTTCCTTTTATAATGTATTAACAAAGCAACCCATTCTTAGCACCAAATGTGTACGATGTACAAGTACTATTCTAGAGTCAATAATCCATTGGCCAGAGACATTGTATGTAGAACTATGTTGAGGAAAAACAACATTAAATGTGATAAGTGTTATTGAGAAAGAGGGGTGATCTTTTAAGAACTGATAAACTTGCTCAGAGGGTAAAGGGTGAGATAAAGAACTCGACTTCTTGGTTAAGTTAGAGATCTTGACTTCTTGGGTGATGGAATCTCTCTGGATCTGTAAACTGCAATAAATTCTTCCTCCTATGAGTTGCTTTGGTCATAATGTTTCAACACAGCAAAGGATCAGCAACCAAGTTGCAAGTTTGTGTGACTCTTGGATTAAAGAACAAAAGAAAATGTTAGGGTTACCAGAGTGCAAATGATAGTAATTCTCTGGGTTGGGGACAGTTTGGAGACATGAGGAATAAGAGCAGAAGAGACTGTCAGGGAGCGTTACAAGCAGGGACCACTGGGCTTCATTATCCGTCTAAATCTCCTGTGCAAAACTAAGGCTGCTAAAAAACACTTCCTGTCCTGAGGAAATAAAGTAGCCCGACTTGTGATTAGAAACTGAGCAGCAGAACAAGGATTTGATCTCTGAAATCCCAAGGTACAAAAGGTTATGCAATCTTAGGCACAAGACTACAGAGTCATCGATATGTTTGCTAACTAGTGAATTTCGAGCCTTTTAAAATATCATCAGTGAAAGAAATCATCTTTAAAAGTATGGTTGGACACAGATGAATAAACTAAACAGTTCACAAAGCATATTTCATTGTATTTGACTTAATCCCTGGTAAGTCTACACTGTAACAAGAATTATGTCATTTAGATCTTAAAAGATTTATGTTAAGAAGATAGTTAATGCTAGAGCCATGATTGCTGTTATCTTAAAATAACTCACACAATTAGCTTTGGTATGTGCGGAGGGGGCAGGGTGGAGGGATGGGATCACTGTGTGAGTGATGCATAGCTTTTGGCATGCTAGCAAGAGCTATAAAGCAGGAATGGGAGATGTCGGCATGCACACACACCACCCCACAGCTGCTGCTTGCAAATTGAAAGAAAAATATTACCAGGCAGGCATCAGCAGAGGTAAAGCAGAATTTAAACACTGCCAAAACCCTAACGAATAATCAGAATGGAAAGGAGAAAAGAAATGGGCCAAGAATCATATTTGACTGCAAAAGACAGAAGACGTTAAATGATGTTTTAAAGCATATTTTGAAAGAAAATCAGAAATAAAATGTGAATTTAATCACATAGGTGAGTGCCTCAGACAAAATTCAGACACATTTCATTAGGACATAGTCTCTTTTGGCCACAGTGCTGAAAGAAAACCTGATTTCTCCATTTTGTTTGCTAGTACATTCACAGTCTCTCCTAGCACAAGGTCAAAATAGGAAAAACAAAATCTCATCTGTGCATTGATTAGGCAAATGTTCTGAGTTCTAACATCTGTTACACTAGAACTCGGTATGTAACCAAGCATCACACCCCATGTGCAAAGGGACAAAATCTTGAGACACATGAAGTTTGTTATAAAGGTGAAGGGGCTATTACAGGTGAACACACACATAGCAAAGCACTCAGCAAACTATAGCTATTTCTAGGTCCTGCCCTGAATGATAAGTAGAAAAGTACAAAGAAGGTAAAATCCACACCTAAGGTGAAACAGGATAATGTAAAAGGTCAATTGAAGGCTAGAGAGATGATACAATGAAACAAGTGCTTGATATCCAAGTGTGGCTCTCAAGAACGCACACAAAGCTGGACATAGTAGTGTTTGCACCTTTGTAAATCCTAGAAACACAGCAGCAAGATGGAAAGCAAAGAAAAGAATGATTTTTAAGCTCACAGGCCAACTAGCCTGGGGAACACAGAAATGAACAAGAAACCCTGATCAAATAACCTGAAAGACAAAATGGAAAACTTGAGGCTGTTTTCTGACCACTCTATGTGTACCAGAATACACACACACACACACACACACACACAGAGAGAGAGAGAGAGAGAGAGAGAGAGAGAGAGAGAGAGAGAGAGATCAAATAGTGGTGGGATTCAGGAGAGGAAGCAATATCATGTGGCATGAGCATTAGGAATGGTTCAAAGAGAATAATAGGACAGAGCAAGAGGCATAAGGAAAATTAATAAGGTTTCTCTGTCTGCCTGTTGTAGTTGCCGCTGAAGTGATGGTATACAGCTGTGTCTCTCGGGTTCCTTCATTCAGAATGAGAATGGAGGAGGAACGTGAGTCCTCAACCCTTCAAAGCACTGGGAAGTTAGATGTGTGTCATGGAATGAATGGTCCACAAAATCACATCTTTGTTTCTTAAGAAAAGTAGCAAGGTTTCGGGGAATTTTTTCATTTGTAAAGCATTGATTCCCAGCTGTTCAACCGATTTCTAGTTTCCAATAGGGAAAATGACCCCTTGGGCATTCCTCTCATGGAAATGTCTTAACATGAGTTTCGGTGTATCATGCTTGACATTTCAATTGTTGTGACAAAACAAATTTTATTAAAGTTTATTCAAACCAAATATTTATTATATCAGCTACTTTAATTTTCTGTGAGAAAGGAAATGTTTTACTCATGAAATGTGCTTTTCTGTTATGTTTCTATTTTGGGTTGGGGGAGGAGAGGTTTATTTAAATTACAGACCCAGAGACATAGTTCATTGAGGAAAGCCAAGAAACTCAAACTGGATAGGAACCTGGAGGCAAGAGCTTGTGGAGAATCCATAGAGAAGTTCTGCTTGCTGTTTTACTCTCTGACTTGCTCAGACTGCTTTCTTTTAGAATCACCAGCCCAGGGAAAGATAGTACCACCTACAATGGGTTTGGCCTACTCTAAAATATCACTAATTAAGAAAGTGCCCTACAGGCTTGTCTACAATCTGATCATTTTTTAAAAATCTTTTTATTGGATATTTTATGTATTTACATTTCAAATGTTATCACCCCCCCCCCTTCTCTCATTCCCACTTCCCCTCACCTTGCTTCCAGGGAGATACTTCCTCTCCTAACTACCCACTCCTACCTCATCACACTGGCATTCCCCTACATTGAGGAAACGAACCTTACAGGACCAAAGGCTTCTCCTCCTATTGATGCCAGATAATGACATCCTCTGCAATACATGTGGCTGGGGATTCATCCCATATGCAGCCACCAAACCCAGTCACTCTTGCTGGTGCCAAGAAGTGCTTACTGGCAGAAGCCAGATATGGATGCTTCCTCAGAGATTCTGACAGAGCCATACCGATACAGAGGAGGATGCTTTCAGCTAACTATTGGACTGAGCACAGGGACCCCAATGGAGAAGCTAGAGAAAGGAAAGAAGAAGCTGAAGGGGTTGTAACCCCATGAAGAACAACAGTATCAACCAACCACACCCTCTAGAGATCCCAGGGACTCTACCCTGGGATCTCATCAACCATTGAGTACACATGGAGGGACCCATGGCTCCAGCTGAATATGTTTCTACTTTTATCACTTTTAATCATATTATATTTCAAGCCAATTCATTATAGCCATATATTCTGCACATGATTATGCATACTAATGAATGTGCTTTTATTATTACTTCCCAGTCTTCTTTTTGTTTGTTATTGTGTTTTTTCGTCAGCCTGTCATGACCAAATACAAAACTTGCCTAATTACACCATTTAGGATGATGTCATAATTCCATGACTTTGTGACAAACGACAAATGATCACCCACTGTCTGCTGAGAGATCAGAAACTCCATCTAGCATCCACAATTTTCAGCCATCCTTTGACTTTCCGGGTTTTATTTCTCCTCAGTTGGTTCCTTAAAGGCAACAACTCTAAGAGTTCGTACAATGCTCTAATGCATTTGTCTCTGAGGCAGTCTTGACATATTTACACAGGACTGCATGCAGTATATTGGATTCAAAATTAAAGTTTTCAATGCAAGGGAAGATATATCACTACAGTCACTCTGAATTCCTTCAACAGCCAACAAATCCATTACCATATTTTAACGCCATAGAAGGTTAAGATTAGACCAAACTGAGTAACTCTTAAAGACAAGCAAGATATTTTGTTAGACTCAAATTGATAAATGTTTTGTTCTCATCTTTTCGTATAGCTGGGTAGCTCTCAGATTTATAGTATGTGAGTCACTCCTAGTGGTATAAGAGATTTTCCTAGTTAGGCTGAAGTTGGTTTTATCTCTAATTTTAGAACAAATACCTTTCTCCTTGTCCTTTTCCATTTGCACCCTATCTTCCACACAGGAGATTCATTTTTCACCTCGATTTGAGGTATTCTGTTGGACCTTACACATGGATCATTTATGCCTGTGATCTCTACCCATGAAATGGGTTGTCCCTTGTGTACCTTCTGGGGCCAATGGCAGCTTTTCTATCACCTACTTGTACATCTTTTTATCAAGAGATTCTTACTTTATCCCCAAGCTCCTTCTGTGTGGTGACTTTTGGATCCAACACTCAGTGCTTGACCTTTTCTTGTCAGTACCCATAGAGAAACCATGGGGCCATATCTACCTGCTGAGCTTTGACAGCCTGGTTCTTCATATGATTCAGCAGTCCACATTTATAACTTATTCTCTAGACTGGAGTTTTTAGAAAAGAAAACATGTTCAAAAGTTCTATTGCCAAATCCATACACTACACAAAGCTAAGCTCCGAGTAACAAGAGCCTCTGTTAATGGGCAATAAAGACCCTTGTGTTCTAATCTTGCTCTGCTTAGATTATCAACTGTGAGAAGTAGCCAGGCCTCTCTCACCTCAATTTCCTAATCTAAAGGCAGGTTTTAAAATGACTAATGAGATGGGGATGTCCATCCATGATGAGGGTTATGAGGATTTTATTTTTCAGTGTCAATGAAATTTAATCCTTTCTGTACTCTAGGCTATTAAAAAAGGGTGAGGATGATGAACCCACAGTACAAATGTTTAATAATGAATCAATTGACAGGCATTTCACATCAAAACTTATCAAGTTCCTTAGGCAGGAATATTTTGCTTCTGAGGCAGTGATGAAATGAAATGATTCTGGGGCTGCCCAGTGAGAATGGCATCCTTGTTAATCTAGACTCCATCCCATGCTGTGTGAATAAAGTTGAGCAAACTAGGAACAGGGAGTACAAAATGACAGTTGTCTCTGGTAATCTCCAAGAAGTGTCCTTGTCTCTCTGGGTCTGCAGGCTGCTACTCAACATTTCTCCATAGCATCTTCTAAATATTCTTCTTAAAGATGTCTGTATAGAGATTGCTAATCAATGTACTGTAGGACTTTGGGTGAAGGCCTTCTCTGTCCCAAGTTCTGCTGTGTTCTTCCTAGAGGAAAACAAATTGTTCTCTCTTCTTTTTATAGACCCAGAGGCATGCCCCTTCCCTAGGGGGCCATAGTATGGTTAAGGCAGTTTCGCTGTGGAAAAGAAGTGCTTTAGCTATGTGTTTCCTGTAGCTTTAAGAAGATACTGGCTTCTTTCATGAAAACTGCAATACTGAAGTGGAATGATTAATGAGACGATGCTTACAAAGTGCTGCCCTCTGCCTAGAGGAAAGGGGAAACACAAATGATGCACCAAAAATCCTTCCTTTTCAGCAAATCTGGTTTGTCCCAACATCAGCATACCAGAAAATTTATGATAAAACTTAGAAATTACTGGAAACATTTCCTCAATATTCAAAAATTGATAAATTCAATTTTTATTTTTTATTTTTACTTTTAAAGTTGAGTTTTCTGACCATATTTCTTACTAAGATGTGAGTGACAGCAAAATAATAATAATAATAATAATAATAATAATAATAATAATAATAAATTTAAAATAAGTAAATAATAAAGAAGGAAAGGAAAAGCAAACTGAACACTGTGAAAGGTAAAGCTTTACCTGTCATCTCTAGGCGCCACTACCAACAAAACACAAGCAAATATTTTAATAGTTTTTTCTTTCACACAAGAATTTTGTGATCTATATCTATATCTATCTAGATATCTGACTATGTCTATCTATAGATGTACATATTATGTAAAGATGCTAGAGAGATAAGTCAGAATCCTTGTTACTCTTCCAGGACCTGGGTTGAGGTCTGAGCATCTACATGTTGACTTACAGCCATTCATAGTTCCAGTGGATACAAGGCTCTCTCTGTCCTCCATCAGCACCAGATACATATATAAAAGCAAAAAAATAATGCACATAAATTAAAATATGAAAAAAATCAAGTGAACAAATATCTTGAACTGTGGATAGATTCATAGAATCTCTCATTTAGTTATAAGCTCTTCTGAATTCAATGAATCTTCTCTCTTCCCTCAAATTAGATTTAGTGGGCACATCTGTTACATAATGTATTGTGATTACACATGACTGCTAAAATTGATAACAGAAAGATGTTCACATGCCTTGGAATCGCTTTCTTACGGAGAAATATGTGAATTAGTCACAGTTTGTAAATGCTGGAGCTATAGTAACTCATTAGAGAGACCAGATAACCATGTCTGGAGTTTGCACTTCACACATTCTGATGGGGAAAAAACAACCCAGTCTGGGCCCAAGAGCGAACCCAAGTCTGTTTCTATCCTTAATTTTCTTACTAATCTTACCTAATTCTAGTAAGTCTTGTGTACCTTCCCATGTCCCCAGTCTACCACATTGCCTCTTGACAATGTAGACATATGATATATGTTATACATAATAATTATGTCATTTTACTATGTCTAGATACATGGTAGATTAGATAGATGATAGACTGTAGTAAGATAAAGTTCTTCCTCAATTTTTAATGACACAATAAAGAAGGAAGTAATTAAAGTACTTTTGAGGGGGGAGAATAAGAATCACTATGGGGAGTGCAAACAGAAAAGAATTTACTACTTTCTTGAGGAACATCTCATGAAGTTACAGCCACTGTTGAAAATGAAAGTTGGGAGGACAAATTTATCTTCTCACCTCAGAGACCCTGCCAGTCTCACCGTGGTGGCTGGGTTGGTTTGTTTCTGTTGTTGGATTTTGGTTGGTTTGTTTGTTTGTTTGTTTGTTTTCTCCCAGGGTTGCATTGGTTTCACAGTTACCTGAATCAGAAATAGATGTTTGGTGCCATCCCCGGCCTTATTCATCTCCCCATCAGTAAATGTGTATCTAGCATGCCCTAAAACATACCTAGAATCCTGGCACATGTAAACCGTGGACTGGTAAGCTTTAGTTGTCTGCTCCATCATCTAGGGAGGGCACCAGCCTGTTATATCTCTTTCCTACTAAATAAAACTCACAGTTTTCAAAATGGAGCTCACAGTTAATGACGCACAACAGTTTCTGTCTCTTAACAAGATTAGTTGGGATCAAGCTTTCTCAAGAATGAATTGTGAAATACCCAACATGTTCCAAAGTCTCTAATTTAGAAAAGATAAAACAAACTATAAACCACCTCCTTGATTTCTCCTCCACCACTCATGCCAACTGTCTAACTATTTTTAAATTTATGTCTGATGCTGTTCTCTGAGTGCTTCCCATAATGTGGACCCATCTCATTCGCCACTGAAGCAAAGCACTTCTATCTTTAAATGCTCACATTTGATGCACTTAAATTGCCTGGTGACTTGTGTGTTAGTATGATTGACAGTTTTCTATTGGCATTTTATATATGCTCTGGACTTTTAAGGATTTAGTTATGCTGACAGACTTCCCATTTCAGATCCTTCTGACTTTATTATAGCTCATGTTTGACTGCTAATGAACAAACATGCCTGCTTCGTTTATTTGTTAAGAATACAAAGAATGTAGGTAAAGCATGTAGCACATGATAGAATTTGATAAGAAGTCATTCATACCATTGTTATTATTTTCCAAAGAACTTAAATAAAATTTAAAGGCAGAATGGAAAGCATATATAAGGCCGTGGTTGTATCCAATTAATAATACGTCAAAAATTATGAACATATTTGTGGCTTAATTTTTTTCTGTGCACTAAGGTGTTAGATTTCAGTATTTCTTAAAATGCTCAACTATATCAGGACATTAAATTAGATAGCTTACCACTCTGTGACCTGGGGGCCAGTTATCTACTTTGAAGGGTCGGGGTTCAGGCATGTATAAATCGAAACATCACTGTTCATAATCCCTTTAGCCTCTTAAATTCAATATTGTATCTTATGACCCCAAGTGGTTGACCTACAACTATTTTTAGAACTTAACTCAGCCTTCTCCCAGGTACTCTGAATGCTTGTTGACACAGTTTCTGCTCTGTCAGAAGATATGTATAACAAGAAATGTCAGCAGGTTCTAATATTAATTTAAAAGCTGTCATTAAGAAGAAATTTTGCTTATCAAAATCAAGGATTGGGGATGATTTATGTTCCCTCATGAGCTGGCCATGTTGCTGCAGGTTTTTTGAAATATGTAAAATAAAAAAGACCCCTTCATTTAAGCTCAATCCCAATGAAGGATTGGGGGGAAGCCTTGGAACTACTTTGGTTATTTATTTGGAAAAACATGCTAAAATGGCATTGTACTCTGAGCAGAGACACCACTTGAATAAAGTCAGGTATATATGACTTACATTAAATGAAGAAATATTTTTAAATTAACTATGTGTTATTTTACACTGGTTATATACTGATTAGAGGTTCTGGTGACACACTCTGGACACTAAATTGCACACATAATAACTGCATAGCATAGTATTAGTTTTCTAAAATATGACCCAAGAAATTTTGAAACATCTACCAACCAATACAGTGATAACACTCCCCCCACCCCAAAGACATGTTGAAACTGACAATGACAGAAATATCACAGTAAAAGTAAAAGGATAAGACTTGTGGTAAATGTTTTGAGTCTGCAATGTGAAATATAATTTCAATTAAGAAATGATGTTGTAGCGGTCATTGAGAATCACAGAAAAGTTAATACTGTACATGCCTGTTCATACTAAATCTATCTCTAGTGTTTAAGTAACTAATTTAAAAAGTCATCTCTGACAAAGGAATGTGCTAGCAAGCATCTGTTCGAAAATTTGACAATAGGTTTTATATTTCTTATACAAAAAGTAATTTTTCGTGTGCCATTGTTACTGAGGCATCCCTGACGAGTCAACAATGCCAGGGAGTCAGCAAAGGGCACAGAGATAAGCCACTCCAGAAATGAGCCAAGGTCAGGCTACAGGCTGCTCATGCTACTCAGGAATTCAGTGTTCTGACTTCAAGAGCACAGTATTCTGTGCATCCTATTTAGAAGTGCAGTCTGGCAGGTCATGCTTGCCGTTTCTTCTACATCTGCAAATTTTTATGCATAGCATGAAGACATTCACTATCACATAAAAACCAGCTAAGAAAAATGCTGTTCTGGAGAACAAATAAACTCCACAAGCAATTTAACTTTATTTGAAATTTTATTTGATTTCTGTATCTGGTGAGTATAACCCATATGTGCACCATGCTGACAGAGGCAAGAAGAGGGTATTCATACCCTGGGCCTGTGGTTACAGGTGACTGGGAACCACAGGCCATGGGTGCTAGGAACTGATCCTGTTGAAGAACAGAAAGTTTTCTTAACTAGTGAACTATCCAGTCCTAAATTCTATGTGTCTACGGTACTTATGTGCTTTTGAACCTGAAGTAAATACTATTCATTGTATATGGTATGAGTCCTCTAGCCACCATCAAATGACTATGAAAAGATATCTTTGTCTTCCTAAACTACCTATTGATGTTTTGATGGTTATGAAAGACAATCCATAGAAAAGTGATGTAACCCTATAAATCATAAATTTAAATACATAGGCACAATCTACAGATTATAAATATAATTCTGTACATTACATCTGTGATGTAACAATGTTATTTTCTTTTTTAAGGAATAAGATCACAAATACTTCAAGAAATATACATTCATAGAAAGAGTTAGACTTTTCAAAACAACATATACATTCAATGCAAAGACTTAATAGTAACAATTTTTATCACTGTTCTCTTAACCATAGTTAACTTTAATTATCAGCAATGGATTGCCTACAAAGTGATTTATCAGCACTGCAACTTTAGTCTTTGAAGAGAAGCCTTGAATACAATACCTTGACTTCTTTATCAGTGGGATTTTAATTAAAATTTTATGTATAATACTGGAGGCTAAATTTTTAAGGTTTTCCCCCCTACAATCTACCTAGGAAATAATATGAAAAACATATTTTATGTTCTGTCTCTGTCTCCCATCTCAACATCAAAGAGATTATGTATGGGGGGGGAGTATATTACCTGGGAAATAATTGAATAACCATATCTTAAACAGAAAACATACCATGTTTATATAGCAACTATATAGTTTCTAAGATTCTTTTTCAAACTAAATTAGCAGACAGAAGAACATGGGGTGGCTATGTGGAGTATGGAAGACACATTGGAATTTGCTATGCCTTGCTTACTGTAGAAATTGGAAAAGACTGTTTATTTCCTCTTCTTCACACTCCGTAAATTCCTTGGTAAATCCTCAATGGTTATGTGTAAAACTGAGAAAATGTAGATGGCTTTGTGTGTTATAAATTAAATGGGATAAAAGAAGCCCTGAGAGTTCATTTAAAAATTGTAGGTTTTAATTGTGTGCACACTATGAATAAATGTGTCCAGGCATCACACTCTATCTAAGTGCATTTTATGATGTATCAATGCCCTGGAACTTATATTAAAACATATGTAAGCTGAGTAATCATTAGGATTCTGGTGAGCTTGCTGGGGGATGCAGACACTGGCTCCTGTTTATGGAAAGAATGAGTAGCGGCATTTGATACCTTTCCCATCACTATACCATTACACCATGTCGTTGATCATTAAATCTACAGACACAAGCCATCAGCTATAAAGATGAAATCCAGAAGTTACCTTGTTACCTAGTTGATTTTTAAACATGCCATGGTATGTAAAATTTAACTTTCATTTCTACCATTTTTTTAAATACAACACTTACTTTATAGCATTGAAACCATGTAGAAGATTTGCAGGGTAAGTGACTGCAAACCGCTGTTGCATTTACAAAAATAAGAGAGGAGACTAAGTAGAGAAATTAAGCTTTTCATGTAAATTATATAGATTGGATCCGTATGCTAACTCAATTCCCTGGATAAAGCTGTTTCTCGGTCTCTTCACTTCCTTTTTTACCTTGGTAAACACTGCTTGTCTTAATTCTGACTACTAGAGATTAAGTGAGCCTTTTCCAGCACAGAGCTTCTGCTTAAAATTAGCATTAATTTGCAGCAGAAGTGCTGAGTAATTTGGGAACATTTCTTCAGCTGTTTTTATGTGCACAGACTGATGACATAATAGCTTAATAGGATGCAAGCATGCGTGCTGGGGCAGAGCCACCAGTCTGAGTGTGCCAATAATGTGCACGTGAGTTACAGTGTATCATCCTGTCCTACACAGGCAGGAGTCTGACTGTGGCAATAATGTGCATGTGAGTTACAGTGTGCCAACCTGTCCTACACAGCTACACTGTCTGGACTATGCATGCATACCTCACTCTTGTGGTCATCAAAATACAGACCATATAGAAACATGCATGGGTATGATTACTGGACTTAGTTTATGCACCTGCCTTCAGTTTGTTTCAGGTTACTATATGAAAAGTCTCTCAAAATGTCTATGCCTTTGCAGTTCTCAGTCATGTGTTTGATTTTTGATGATCTGATCTTTGTTCAGCAGTGCCTTAACTAAGAAGCACTTCTGG
The DNA here is from genome assembly GCF_963924665.1 of Micromys minutus. Taxonomy (NCBI): domain Eukaryota; kingdom Metazoa; phylum Chordata; class Mammalia; order Rodentia; family Muridae; genus Micromys; species Micromys minutus. Next base: position 27,549,355 of record NC_137974.1, on the reverse strand, counting down.
ACCCATCAATGTAAAACAGATTCACTCAACCTACCCAGTTTATTGATCCCCTGTTGACTTCTGCACTGTATTTTTTTCACAACTTAAAATTTTCTGGTTTAATAATTTTTATTTTTTATTCAGAAGAAGGCAAGTTCCAGGAGGTCTTAGGTCTTTTGTTTGTTTTGATTTTTGTTTTAGCTTCGTTTTTTTCATAATTGTTGTTTTATTTTATTTTATTTTATATTACAGAAGACATCAGTTCACAAAGTCAGGGTTGGCCTTGAACTGATTATGTATTCAACTGAACCTCTTAATCTTCCTACCTCTACCTCCCAAGTGCTGAAATTATAGGCATGAAGCATCATGTCCAACTACACATGTGTCTGTTATTGTTTATGAGGCTGCCTGGCACATGGTGGTGGCTAAGTCAAGATTTTTGAGTGAGTAAATGACTATCATCATTAATGATAAAATCAATGAATTTATTTAAATGAGAACTGAGAATTCCTTGTGAATTCCTCATTGGAGTATGTTTTTGAGTAAGCACCTAGAATAAATCAAACCATGAAACTGGGCAAGTATTTCACACAACACTGAATTATCTCCTATAACAGCTTGTCTCCTCTCTTCTCACCTCACTACATTACTTTGTTACTTGTACAGTCTCTGTTTCTTTTTACAAAGACTTATGTAAGACTTCAGACCCTAATCAAGTCGGTTTAATCTTAAGTATTTCACACATCTACACAGTCTCATTCCAAAGAAGTCACAGATGAAGTTGGAATGAACAGGAATAAATAAAGGATATTATTCAACCCAGCATCCTGACCAACCTATCTCTAGTGTCATGGTTTTACTTTTCTTTTTTATTAGATTTATGTACTTATTTTATATATGTGAGTACACTGTCACTGCCTTCAGACACACCAGAAGAGGGTGTCTGATCCCCCTTATAGATGGTTGTGAACCACCATGTGGTTGCTGGGAATTGAACTCAGAACCTCTGGAAAAACAGTGCTCTCAACCTCTGAGCCATCTCTCCAGCCCTGTGGCTTTTCTTTACATACCCTGTTGTTTGGTTGGTTGGTTTGGTTTGGTTTTGGGTTTTTTGGCAGTTGTGTGTTGGAAGTAGATGTAAACCACCCCAAGAAAATACTCAGACTACTATTTATTTTATTTATATTTGAGGGGTTGTTGTATATGTGTGTGGACATCTGTGTGTTGGGGTAGACATGCAGACGTCAAGTTCAGCGGGTGATATAAGATGTCATCCTACATAATCCTCCACTTGTTTTTTCAGACAGGCCTCACACTGAACATGAAGCTTGCTGATGGGCTGGCCAGTAAGTCCGAGAAATCCACTTATCTCCATTGTTTCATTACATGGACCACAGGCACACACCACAAACTTGGCTTTTTACATGCGCGCTGGAGATCACAAACCAGGGGTTAAGCACTTTACTGACTTAGCCATCACTCTGACCCCTACACTATTATTTCTCATTCGTTTATTTAAAAATATCCCCGTTGATACTTATGCTGACTAATTCAACCATCTTCTTCCCTTCTTGGTTCCCTTCTAGTTAACTTTCTGTCACTCATCCAATCCCATGTAACTTTGACCTCCATCTAAAGCCACTTGATCCAACACGCTGCTATCATTCTAAGTCTTCAGCTACTTGACAGTCTCAGCCTTACCAGCCTTACTCCAACCCTTTTTAACTTCTACCCTATAACTCACGGAGTGTGTTAGAAATTACAAAATTGCCTATTTTAGAATTGGCCCAAGGTTTTCCTTAATTTCCTGTGTTTGGTATACTCAAACGTGCCCCTAATTTTTGCTGCACTCTCCTACCATACTAAGGTCCCACAGCCACCTCAACCCTGAGGCAACGTTGCTCCTCCCTTTCTCTTCTTTCACTCTTGGTGTTCAGGATAAACTCTCCACTAAGTCTGCTTCAGGCTCGGGTTTCCATGAGTCCTGTGACTGCTGCCTTGGAACAGTTCTCAGTCATCCCTTGCTCCCCACATTGACGATTTGAGACCTCCTCACTCTGTTCTGAGTTCTACCCTCCCACACCACCAAGCACACGCCGCTCCCTGCCCTTCTGTTCCACAAAGGGAAAGCACGCAAACCGGTGGAAGTTCCCTTCACTATTCTCACACTAGGCTTCAACATTTTTGTTGAGTTCGCATATTTTCTTCTACATGAGTACAATGCTATAAAACACAGTTCCATTCCTCACTTATTTAAGGACAAATCCTCTAAAGTTTGCATTTTGCATGTCATTATTGTATCCTCAAGGGTGATATTTATTTCCCAGTGGCTACTCACATAACTTCTACTTCAAGCGGCACTCGGGATTACTATATTTTCAGATAGTTTGTAAGCACTTATAATATTCAGATATCATGGGAAGTAGCAACAATGAACAGGGCATCACAGCCTTCATGAAGCCAATATTCCACTTTCAGAGAAAGGATAAGTGACCAGTGTCCACAGCCTCAGTTCATCAAGTATTTCATGCCACTGTCTCCTTTGTCTTACAATTCAAAAGCTCATTAATTTCAATCATGCTTTATTCTTACTCTTTAATGATATGTAGATTATGAGACATATTAAACTTACCTAGTGTCATACAAAGATTTTCTACATTTCTTTCTAGAACTTTCTTAAATTCCCTGTTTCACAATTACTTTTTCTACAATTTGTAGTTTTTTTTCTTTATTTTTTGAGACTTTCGTAAATGCACAAAATAAAATTTGCTAGTACCTGATTCTGTTTTCATCTCCAGTTTTGCTTCCATAATGCTCTTAACATTTCCTGCTCCCAACTTCCTGTCTGATTTTGTATTTGTCTGCTCCTGTTCTGACTTCTTTCACTGGTAATTTACTGTGTCCAGTCAACAGTGACTCCATGTGCACACATGTGGGGTATTCACTGGAGCTTCAGATGCATCATTGACATCTGAAACGAAATATTTTGTTTTCTAAATGACAAATCGGTTGATATAACAGCATTTATTCAAAGGTTTTCCTTTTTGGCTAAAATTTTTGACATCATATTTAGTAAATATAACATTTTCACCTTAGTTTATTCTATTACTGGTTCTCAATTCTGTTTATTGGTCAATATGTATGAGGTTTAGAAGTCCCCTAAACAGTTTTGAAATGCAAAACTGTTTATCATTTAATGATTTTTTTTACTTATTCCTATGTGGTATTATTTTGAAATCAACTTGTATACGTTAAAAATAAAAAAGAAAGCCAGTGAATACTGGAGGTGAAATTCAGTTGTTGAATACATACTCATGTGTTTAAACACCAACATCATAAGAAGAAAAATGCTATGATGACATCTTGAATTTATAAATTAAAAAGAGCTCATGTCTCTAGAGTGTTGAGTAGCTTTAAGTGAGACTTAAAAACATATTTTCATCTCTTATCATATCTTCTTGTATCTTGCAATTATTAAAAAAAATAATCAATCTATGCTATTGCCAGCTACTCTCTGGCTGTGACAGTCTCCCTGGCCCCATGTCTATCCACCCGATTTCCCAAAGTTTGTTTGTCACCAAACTGCTCACATTCCCAGTCATCCATCCCCTGTAGTAGTCTGCCAAGACTGGCTCTAAACCCGAGCCCCATATTATGAAAGCTCCAGACACTTGCAATTTGTTAGTCATATTTATAACAGTAAATTCTCAGTCTCCAAAATACCCACACAAAGAACTTCAAACTCAATTGATATTGATACAAGCTGCCCACCTAGATTGGACAAATTGCCCTATATTATTCTATTGCTCTCTTATGATATCCATAGCTACCTGTGGCTATTTCAAGCCATGTGGATTCATTTGTCTTCCTCTCCTATAGGTTCCATCTTGTCTCCTGCTCTCTCTCTCTCTCTCTCTCTCTCTCTCTCTCTCTCTCTCTCTCTCTCTGTCTCCTCAGCATCGCTTTCTCTCTCTACCCCATCTCTGAATTTTCAGCCTGCCTTCTTTTTCCACTGCCCAATCACAGGCTCTACCCTGCCCTCACCTGTGTATAGACAGCAATCTACCTCATTTTTTCCTTACAACTTTATTTTAAAAAATGAGAGACACATGTACAGATTTTTAAAGGCATTTTGGCATAAAACAATAAGAATATATCTTTGTTAGCACTTGATTTTTTTAAGTTTGATAGTATGCATTGAAATTTTACTAGTTATAATAAGCATAAAGTACATGTAAAACAAAATGTAACGTGGAAATAGTCAAAGTTTTCATGGTGTGCATAGATTAAACATAATAATTTTTAAATACCAAAATTTGCTATAAGACAATCTTCTTAGCTCTTGAGTTATTAATGACTTAAGGTCTAAATATACCTCATTTTGTTGGAGCATGAATACTATTGATAATTCTCTATCTTCATTAACTTTTCCCTTTTAAGCTAATAGCAGCTTTGGTAAGGTTTCTTCATGTATTATCATATGTGCTGGCATATTTTATGTTAACTTGACTCAAACTAAAGTAACTTTAGAAGAGGGACTTAGTTGTCACCAGACTAGTTTGTATGCAAGCCTGTGTTTTATTTTCTTAATTGCTTATTAATGTATAAGGGCCTAGCTCACTGCATATGATGTTACCTCTTGGCTGGTGGTCCTGAATACCTAGACATGGTAAAATTTGCTTATAAAGCTATTTAAGAATATTCTAGAATATGACTTATACAACTCTGGAGAGTATAAAGATTAGGTCAAGGTGGTTATGAGGTAGCTTTTATATAAAAATCTCTTTCTTAGAACACATGTAGATATCCAGTATCTGATATGCACAAGACCTCCTCTTTGTAACTTTGCAGAGAGAGAGAGCTTTCTACAAGGTTCTAATCTCAGGCAGGGCTGCCTTATAACATGGCTTAGGCTTAATTACTTAAACAAAGACACTACTACAAACCTCCCTATTTGGGGTTAGAGCTTCAGTAATTGTGCTTTCTAATTTGAATGATTGTATGGGAAAGAGAATAGATATTACCATTCCAACAGAGCAGAAACAAAAAGAAAGAAAAGGTAATGGCAAACAAGAAAGTCTTCTTCTCACTAGGGCAACCTAGATCATACTATTTGTTCAATTTTCTGAACACCAGATCCACTGCAATGGCAATTTCATCTTCACTAACTCCTATCCTCCAGGAATATTAAACAACCCTGCCCACATGGCTCTCTATAGTGCCCTTGACCTGAAGACACAACCATGCACTTTAAATGTGTGATTCTTCCCATTCTTTAAAGACAACTGTACATTTATAGCCACATATTTCCATGGACTCAGCCTGTATATCCAAGAAGTATGAAACCTCCTTTCACTCACTCCTGAATTTTCAGTCCCTCAGAGTTCAAACTCCCAAGGCTTTTGTTGGTGTAACCCTAAGTGTATGCCCAGCTTCTACAGAGATGGCTGTCCATGATCTGAACCCATGATCTTCATGACAGAGGACTGCCCAGTAGCAGCTCTGGTGTCCCACTGAGAGCAAGGCTCCTCCCTCCCTCTTCATATGAATATTTTTATGTTAGTTGTGCTTATGAATTCATTGTTTGACTCACTTCTCACGTTTTACAGTGAGCACCCAGGAGCAAAAGGATGCATTCTTCTGAGTTTCAGTAACCCGTTTCTTTTTTTCTATCTGATACCTCATCTGATAGTCATTCATTTCTACATCCTATGGACAGTCTACTCAGCATCATTGATATTCAAGCCTTTCGTCTCTCATTACTTTCAGAGTCTTTGCAAAGACCCTTTTAACATTCCAGTCTTTAAACAATCTCATCACAGCAGTCCAAGCTTTTCGTAGCATTTGCCTCAAAAATTCCTAGAGCTACAATCTGTTACCCATTCCAAGGCACTTTCACATTTTTTAGGTATTCTTTTATAACAGAACCTTGCTTCCTTGTACTGAAACCTAGATTAGTGTATTGGCTACAGGAACAAACACTACACAGGGAGCAGCCCACATACCTGAGACTAGGCTGACATAACTAAGGTACCAGCTGAGTTAAAGTGAAATCTCCTTCCTCTTTTGTGGACAGCCACACTCCCTCTTATTCTGACAGGAAATGCAGAGCTGAAGAACAAACTCTGCAGTAGCTCTTCTGCTAAGGACACCCGTAAGTCAGTTCAGCATCTTACCCTCAGGACATCGCCAAAATATAATGGACTCCTGAGCCTCATCTCACGATACCATCCATTTGTAGGATGTCAGGACATGAACTCTGACTCAGTGATTAAAACACTTGCTTGTCTTGCAGAGGACTCACTTGACCATCCACATGGTAGTTCACAACCATCCATAACTCCAATTCCAGGGTATCAGTTATCCTATTCAGGTACCTCCTCAGGTACCAGGCACACATGTGGTACCCATCCAAAGATGCACACAGATGAAGTGACATGTACATATATCATAGACATGGTGAGTTATTGGTGGTGTTAAAGTCTACTCTCTAATATTTCATTTTAAAACTATGAAGGCTTCAATAAAATATTTATTTGTAATTTCAGGTATTTGCTGTATCTATCTGGTTATATATCAATAATGTTCTTGCCTCATCAATTAATTTTAATATATATATTTCCTTATATGTGTTAACTTTTCTCTGAATATTTGGTAGAATAATTCTGCGGACTCATTTGATACTGCTACTGTTTTTCTGAAGTAGTTCTTTTGTTTTTACAGCATTATATTTTATATCAAAACATACCTGTTTAAACATTTCTGCCTTACTAGCATTCATTTTTGTAAAGTGAACATTTCAGTAAGCTGTTTATTTATAAAAAACTTGTCTGAATATCCACAACAACTGAGAAGTCAAATTGGATATATCTTTAGAAAAAAGAACTAAAATCTGATTAACTTTTTAAGTAAAACGAGTAATCAAATATGAAAGAGTATATATTTTTAAAGCAATTCCAACGTTTATTAGCCATAGAAAAAAACCTATTTCTCAAAGTCAATTCTTAGTCTCTGTAAAATAGCACAAATGAACAGAAATCACTACACTTTTGGTCCAAGATACATTGCTTTTTTTTCCTTCATCTTCAGATGACAGTTGGATGCACCCAAATCTATGGACGCCTGACCTGCCCCCAATGTGCAGCATAAATACAGAAGCGAAGAACAACAGACTCATCACCAGCACTGGGACAGGACCAACTTTGAACCCTGGGGAATCTTATGGGCAGAACCGCCATATCCCCCAGTTCCTGTACAGGTGCTGTAGCCTGCCCTCTGGGCTCCACCAATGACATTTTTTCTCTGCTGGACCTTGGATTCTATAGCCCATGTGGCTACTGCTTTGCTGGGAGAGTGTGACTGGGCATTATACCTAGCATGTTGATGTCTAAGAACAATAGGCACAGGAGACAGAAAAGGAGTTTGTATTTTACTCTATGTTTTTCATTATGTTACATTATTTCTGTTCTTCTTTTTCTTTTGTACTTACTCTCATTTTTACTTTTGCAACACTGTTAGCCAGTCTGAATGTGATAAGCTTGTTTCCTCTACAGTCTACACTGCTACAATATGTAAAGCAACACAATACTCACAGTGGATAGTCAGCCAATATCAATTATTCTGAAAAGCAATATTGACTGTAGCAGATGCTTAATATTTTGTAAGAATCTTCTAGTAGCATGTTATCACGCTGGATCACATGCTAAGAACAAAAAATTGACTTAAGGAAACACCACTGTGCAAATCCTTCAATAGAATAGTAGTACAATTTATAAGCTACACATAACTCTAAATAATATATCAAGTGAGCAGCAGTTCTCAAGATGCACAAATAAGAAATGGTAATTTTACATGAAAAAGAGTGACATTAAAAGCTAATGTCATTAACTACAGAGAAATATGAGAAAATCATAAAAATGCCAATGGGATTCAATTATTAAACAGTGTGAATTCAATATCCAGTGTATGTATAAGAGAAACTGGATGAGGTGTTCTGTTCTGTTGTGTACCTTTAAACCAAAGATTGACTTTCACCTCTTCAGCTCAATAAGCAAGTGGCATTCTGTCTGTTCACAAGGCAGAAGCCCATAGATTTGTTTGGACACAAACTGACATGAATGGCATGATCATATATTTTAATGGTTTCTTTGGGTAGATATTGTTCAAAAACTGTTGGCTTCATCAGTGAGCACAAAAACAAACTAAGGACATTTGTCAAACGTTGGTGAGTCACTGGTTTGCTCTCAGCAGTGAGCACTGTCCCTCCAAGGGAGGAGACTGAAAACACATTCCTTAATCTTTATTCATTATAGGCTTCCTTGTAACGGAAGACCCAAAATGTAGGATTTTCAACAAAAATCAAGAGTAATTTTACAGGTATTATTTCAGGGCAGAGTGTTCATCTGGATATACTGAAGCATTTATCTTAATAAAGAAGAGAACTGATCAGACTATTAATATAAGTCTTTTTCTTCTAATGTATTAAATAGCAACCAGAATGTTGAAATGAATATGTCATTACATTTTTAATTTATATGCATTTTAATGCCCAAGACGATGACATTCTTAAACTGATTCAGATTAAGTAAGTCTGTTAGTGCAAGAAATTGTGTTGAGGATGATTTTGAAAAATACTTATTTCAATGTGTTAGATCCCTTGCATTGAATTATTGGGTTTTTGGATCAAGAAAGGGAAAGCATTTTGTGTAGAATTAGCTATAGCTGTAGCTATAAAATCCCATGTATAAGGAAAGTGGGGGTACATCAACTTATGCTACAGGGTACACACTCTAGAAGAAACACTTTAGTATTCAGCATCTCATACAAACAGAATAAATGCCAGAATAGTCATTCATCTAGAATTCTTATGAATAAATGCAATAGTCTTTTGACCAGCATCATATATTTTCCTATGGATTTTGGGAGAGATTCTTTGTCCAAAACAGTTTATGATTTAGAAAGGTATCTTACAGTCCCCTTAAGTTTTTTTAAAGCAATGTTAAGCTTTCTTTGTATTTGTGGGCTCAACCTAGGTCAAATAGTAGTGCTAAGATTAACTCACAGTATAATTGAAGAGTTCAAGACACAAACATCTCTGCATAGTGCAGAAACTCTGAGTTAGAGGAGATGGAATATTCTTAAGATACTTGGGACACTAGTCAGAAACCCGAAAATCACTTTACCTGCTTCTATTTTCTCCTTGAAAACCAATCTCTGACTCCCCTGGATTGTATTTTCTACCATTTATTCTTGTTCTTCTCCAACATCTTTTACTGCCAGCCCATCTCCTTCCCCACCTACCTGTCTTTATGCAAACATGGCCATCCATTCTGCTTCCAAACTAATACATCTTAAATTTGTCTTACCATATAGTAAGTATCAACTTCATGTGTAGGAGTCCTGGAAAATTTACTGAAGCTTTTTCATCTCCAGCTTAAACTAAAACCCATTACCATTTCCATAATACTCCTTGTTGTCTTCGGTTGGTTTGCTGTTTATTCATTTTATCAATACATGGGAACTCACTGTATGCAAGACAGATGCTGGATATATAATAACAATTAAACATGTATGTACTCTCTAGTTCCAAGCAATTTTATATTCTAGTTGATAATTTAAAAATAATTAGACTAATAAGAACCTTATAATACATGGATGTCATGAAAGAACTACCTTTTCCTTCAAACCCATAATGAAATGGGAGGACATTGCCATGAGAAAAAACAGACAGGAAAACTGATAGGGAGTCAATCATGAAGAAGTTACTTAAATTGGGAAAGACCCAACCAAAGAAAGGTTGGTCTCTTAGTTCAGGTTTCTATTGTTGTAATGAAGTACCATGACCAAAACCACTTTGGTAAGAAGGTGTTTATTTCAGCTTTCACCTTGTTCTCATGCATGAAAGTCTGGGCAGGAACCTAGAGGAAAAAGCAGATGCAGAGGCCATGGAACAGTACATCATATTGGTTTTTTCATTCTGCCTTCTTATGGCACCCAGGAGCACCAGCCAAGGGCTGACACCACCCAGAGTCATCTGTGCCCTCCAACATCAATAATCAACCAAGAAAATGCAGCACACGCTTGTCCATAGGTCAAGCATGTGAGATCTGGGGACATTTTTCTTGTTTTTGTTATTAAAATGTATTTATTAATTTATTTGTATATATGTCTATAAGACAGAGATGGAGGGAGGGAAGATGGAAAGGAGGGAAGGAAGAATAAATAATGTCAGGTTGCACATTTTTTTTTCCTGTGGCTTCTGGGAACCTATCCCTAGTTGGTACTGATTGGGAAATAAAGATGCTGGCAGCCAATGGCTTAGCAGACAGGGGTGATACCATAGATTTCCTAGGCTTGAGACCAGGAGGAAAAGGAGGGGGAGGAACAGGGAGGAGGAGATTCGCCGTGCCCAGGAGCTTGGAAGAGAGGTACGTCTGAGAAGAGTTCAGGACATAGAGCTCACGAGAGCGCGGCCCTGAGCGAAGGCCAGTTGGGCATCCCTCTGTGCCCAGAGCAGCCAGGATAGGATTTTGTAGGTAATAATCCGGGTTCATCAGCAGGAGGTAGATTAACTGCATGTAGGTTAGGAAATAGTCCAGCTATTGCACCGTTTACGGCATATTAAAATTAAGGGTGTGCCATTCATTTGGAAAAGCAACCATTGAGGCAGGTAGCGAACCCACTGCAGAGATTTACTTAATTAATAATTAATTCAACAGATATATAGTTCAGGACTTCAGTCTCACAAGGCTGCAACCTTAACATGGGCAAGAACATTTTTTTCTTAAGTTCCACTGATAAGACTGCCATTGCACTTGCTGGAAAGAGATCTCCATTTCCTTGTTAGTCTCAGTCAGCCGTGCTCCACTTTCAGCTTTTGGAGGTCATCCAAAGGCCTTTCCTGAATGAAATTTTCTACACCCCTTCTGAGCATGCTACCTGCCTCTTCAAAGCCAGCAGGCAGCTATGCTGGAATATTATGTAATTATCGACTAACCATTTTTCATCTTTGCCAGATTCTATTGCTTGGGAGGTCACAGCTTCCACTGCACTCAAAGGATAATGGGTTGTTCGAGGGCATGGCTCACTGGGGACCACAGCAGCAGCATTAGTTTCTTATAAAGAATTTGGGCTTTTTAAGTGAAATTGAATTTTGTGAAGGGAAGAAAAAAATGTGAAAGAGAATAAAGATGCTTGAAACTTGTCACACAGAACTATGAAGAAGAGGGATGCTAATTCTATTTTGGTCACTTGGCTATTTCCTGGAAGAGATGGGCTCTGGGGTAATAGAGCCAATCCCAATGAACAAATATAGAAGAATGAGATATCACAGGAAAAGTACTGCAGATACACGAACATGGGCCGTGATGGAGGAGAACAAGCGTCACTGGAGTAGAACTGTCCGGAGCATATTGGTTCAAATGTATGTGGCAGCTAGATTTGAATGCCATAGACCTGTCAAGAACTCAAAACTTAGACAAGCTTGAAAGAGATCTGCATTACCAGATACATAGCTTCCACAACCCCAGCTGTTCCCATACAGTGGATAGATTGCAAATAGACTAAAGAAAACCCCTGCAAATGAATTTAGGGTGGGAATCTCATTATGTACTGATATGGAACCCAACAGGATAAATGCTATAATCACAAAGAAAGAAGACCCAGAATAAGATAATGTATAAGATGATGAGGATCCAAGATCATGAGTCACATTGCAAGGAAAAACTAACTTAGCATATGTGCAGGAAATAATGCAGTTAGTTCTGGCTTCGCCCTCTACACAAAATCATTTAAAGGGAGATAACCTTATCTGAAATTTTCTATCTTGACCTACTGTCCCACTTTAAATGCTCTACTTTCTCAAAAGGATCTACATCTTGTTTGGAACACAAACCTGGGAGAAAGTATTGAGGGGAATAAAACCACAAAGACTATTTCTAGAAGATTATTTTGTCTTTCCTTTCTTTTCTCTAACTTCCTTCCTCCTCTCCCTTCCTTCCTTCCTTCGTTCCTTTTTTCCTGTCTTTTCTGTTTGTTTTCTTTCTTTCTCTCTTGACAGATTAAGTGTAACCCAAATGGCCGTGTCATTGTGATGGTCTTGTTTCTACATCTTAGAGAATTTTTTAATCATATAATTCATTTGGAAATCTTCAAACTGTATAACAAGTATTAAAATAAATTTTATTTTAAGGAAGTTGCATCCTAGTTAGTAACTAGAACAAATTTCTATTTTAGTTTGCTTGCAAGAACTCTGACAGTTGGCAGCTTTCAAGGCACCTCAAAAGAACTATCGCACCATTAATTAGCAAGTTCTGGTCTCAAACAAAAGGAATCATGGGTAAGGAAACATGTAGTCCAATGTCTCTGTGAAGTAGAGGCATATTCACTCCACTGGGTCTAGAAACCTAATAGCTACTTATCTTTGCATCTCCGGTCTCTAATGATTACCTATTCCATCAAAACTGAAATGATTGGTATTTTAAATAAATGTAACCCTATCCCCATCTCAAGATTAGTGTTTTTATCCCGTTCTTATCTCTCTTTTTCTTCATAATGACCAAATTGGCTGTTGAGGTTAAAGACATATATCAAAATCTCAGATCATTCATTTTACCCTATTTTGTAATAGGATGAACCTAAGATGATTTCCTTATTCATAAACTCTGCAATGTAGATCATTCACAATATGAACATGAATTATTTCAGCACTAATTGTGATTACACTGGAATCTTTCACTGTATTATTTTCTTTCAAGCTGAGTTTGCATCATTCTTTACCTAAAGACTTCTATCTAATACTAAACTGGGTGTTTAGATTGTGCACTAGGATGAATATCCTCTAGAGAATTAGTTCCAGTCAGCTAGATGCTGATCATGAGAGATAAAAGAACAAGCCAATGTCTATTGGTCTATTATTGAAGGTATGTTTGAAATACTCCTTTTTAGAATAACTATATATATATATATATATATATATATATATATATATATGTATATGTATATATATATATATATATTCATCTGTTCTAATTAATATGAAAAGACACATTAATAAATATCAACTATGTTTTTCTCCCCTTAGTATTATGCATGGCATCTAGAAAACACTAACAAATATGTGTCTTAAACTTAACTCATATGCTTAGCAATCACTCTTACCTGAAGAAATTACTCCACAAACATAATATATACTTTCTGTCAATCATTTTCTTGGGTATTTTCATACTTAACATGTGTTTTAAAATATAAAACGAAGCATTAAATAACTACTTGATTCAATTATTTTCATCATGAGAAAAACTGGCTAAGTCTTTATAAGGAAAAGTGAAGGGGTCCCTCCGGATGTCAGACAGGAAAATAAACTGTGAAGAGGTTAGAATGAAAACTGACTTCAGATTGACATTGTCAAGCTGGATCAAACTTCAGGGAGTTTGATGCCAGGAAGCTCATTACCAGTATATTTAAACCCAGTATAATTTTGAAGCAAGTTCCCTGGTGTAATACATTCCCTGGTGCACAAGAAAGGATAATTACACCGAAACCCCATGTATATGTCCTATCTTCCAAGAAGATGGGTGCTAGAGACAGTCTGCCTGGATTAGCTTCTAAAAAGGACCTGTCCTGGTTTTAGTCATATAGGTAGAGATATTTAAGCTATTAGCTACTCATGGTCCTGATTGTCAGAGACTGGGTTGAGTAAACCCCTGGATACAGGTATTGTAAGGGTCATATAGAATACTTGCCACCTCTGGTTCTGGTTACAGAATCTTGATATGGCCCAGCCCTACAAATAAGCAGACCATCAAACTATTAATCACCTTCAATTTCCAGCCTTCTGAAAAACATAAGTTGTATGTCCTTTCCTTTAAAATAATAAACCTCGTGTGCTTAACATTCCTTGTTTCTGACATGGGGACAAATACCCTCATGCTCTCAATAGCAAAGATTATATAAATAGGCTGGAGTCAAATTGGATGTATGAGATTTATGAACCCTTGAGATTTCTCAGTGTGGCTGGGTGCAGAAAAGTATCTAACATCATAAATCCTATTTGCAGCCTGAGTCAACCACAAAGAAGCAAGCCTAAAGAATGGCCATAAAACAAACAGGGTATTAGTAGTTCTGAATATCTTCATGTATGGTATCCAATTCTATTTCATTGAGAATTATTTATTCTGTCTAGACTTATTAAACAGATCAGAAAGAAAAAATCTTAAGAAATATTCATTGGTAGAACATTCATGGATAAACATTGTTATCACTTATTTCAATATTATTACACATTATTTTTCTCACAGATTCTTATATATTACATGTATGACTTTATGGCAATTTGGAGGATAAGTTATTAAATTTGAAAAACAAAAACAAAAAAAAGAAAATACATGGAAAACCTGTGTAGATATATCTCAACATCATAATGCATTTGTCTCTCCCTACATGTTGACACCATCTTTTGAATTTTCATTGAGAATGATTTATGATATAGATATGTTTGATAAATAAATATATACATATATGCATATATATTCATAAGATAAAATACAATACTTGCCTAGTCAGCTTATTATTTTCTCAAGGGACAAATCAATGACATTCATTTCAGCATAATATATTTAAATATAAGGTCTCAAGTTCCTACAAAAAGTAAATTGTTTTTTTAAGTTTCATAATTCCAAATTTGTAACAGGAAACAAAATCTCCTAGTGTTCTGATCATTTTACTGGAAACACAGAGGTTAATACCAAATCCAGGTTCTGTCATTGCGGGTCAAATGACCTCCATGAGGCACTGGAAAACCAATATCATGTGCTGTCACCTACAAAATAGATAAGAATGCAATGTGTATGAACGGCTTGGAAAAGAGTCTAATATCTGTTAAGTGTCATACACACATTAACTGTGACCAGAAAGTGCTAGAAATTATAGTCTTTTCTTTGCTAGCTAAAGACAGGGCATATCTCAACAGACACTACATGAATTATGCAATGAAGGCAACCATTTTGGTAACAAAACGTCAATATACAAGAAAAACACTAGGCCAGGATTTGACAACACTCTACAATTAGCACATCTAAATTTAATATGTTTTAAAGCTAGAAAGAAAAACAATTAGTATAATTAGGAAACTACAAGTTTAAATTCCATCAAGACATTTATTAGCTATAAAATCTTGAGGAGTATGATTGAAATGCATTATGTATATGTATGAAAATGTCATAGTAAATCGTTATTATATGTAATTAGTATATGATGATAAATGACATTAAAATTTAAAAAACCTTTGAGAAAATGTTTAATACCTTCAAGTCTCAGCGTATTCAGTATAATGAAGAGAGGTGAGTTAAGATAATTCCCATCAAACACTGGGAGAAAATGATTGCCTAATAAACCTTAACTGCTATTAATATTAATGAGTCTTAATAAATCTAAGACCTTCACTGTCCTTGTATTCTTAGATGTGTCTCACTTTCCAGCCCCATGGAGTTGGTATTATACAAAAGGAAGGATGGTGGGGATACGCTTAGGGAGCATTTGAGAAACTGGATTTATTTTTGTTGCTCCCCCAAATGTAAGATGACTTGAATGTTTTCCATTGCAGCTCATTTTCTCAAAGGCCAGCAGCTTCGTCTCTCCTCAGCCTCTAGTAATAGAAAAGTCTGATTTATCAGACTGTTTTGAGAGTCTCTATTCAAAAGTTCCCTTTCTTCCTCCCCCTCCACTCTTCCCAGAATTATAGCATTTCATTTTCAGGTTTCCTTTTTCCTATTCTTTTAGTATGATAACAGCTTTACACGTTTGTGTTTAATTTTTTTGAGGGCTGTTGCAATGCAAATTGGTTTCCTGTTTGATTCCTCCTCATCACATTCTTCTCCCTTTAAATAGCATATTTTCATTTCAGCTTGTTATCTTTACATATTTTCATATTCTTTATTTTCTTTATTCATATCTCATTGAAGTAGTCCTTCCTATCTTCCAGGGTAGAAGGAAAATTTTTATAGCCCCCTGTGTGGTAAATAATATAGTAATGTTAATTTTGACTTAATGAAAGGAAGTCATGAGCTTTTCTTTTTTTTTCTCTTGAACTACAGGAAAAATTCTTTCACAAATATAATTCCATTTGTTTCTGTGATCACTGGTGGTCACAGGACTACCCACCTAAGTCCTCCCCACCCCAACACTGGTATCCTAAAGCAGAGGCAGGAAGGGTCTTTCTTGACAGAAGAAAGTACAGGAGAGCATTAAGTCAAATGATGGAACCCTTGATGCTTTTGCTTCTATCTCTGTCTCCAAACAGAATAGCGAGTGGGAAGCTAATCATAGGTCAGTGGTGGAGGGAATTTTGGAGACGACTGGACAAATGAAATCTTGGAGAGATGGCTTACCCTTTCCAGTATACACCTGTTTGATGCTGAATAACACATCAACTGTGAATTTTGGACAGAGTTGACCTTGGATGGCAACTAGTGTTGAAAGGCCAACAGCACACTAAATTCACCTGGAGAAAGAGCCTGAATGTAGAGTGCCATCTAGTGTTCAAACGGCCAAAGAACCCGGGGATGCAGAGAAACCAGGGGGGAAAGTCAGTCTACTTCCTATTTCTGGAAAGACTGACAAAGAAAGCCAGAAAACTGGACATGTGCATGAGATGCCCAGATGTTTTACACTAATAAGCATCAAATCCAAACAATGTCACCTGACAATCAATGTAACACACCAGGAGCTAATTTTACAAAACCCAATATGGGTGAACTCACAGAACGAGAATATATAACAGCTGTTTCAGAGAATATCAGGTTGTTAGTGGTGAATTTTCTTTCATCTTTGTTTTCTATTAATTTAAATTTTTGTTCATACACTATATGTTGACCATAGTCTTCCTCTTCTTCCATAAACTTCCTATCTTCGTGTCCACAAAATGTTATGTTCCTGTTTGTTCTCATTTCATTTCCCATTTCTCTAATACAACAAAAACACAAAAAAAGAAAATCAAAACAAACAAGCAAAAACAAAACCCAATAAGACCAAGAATTCCAACACAGAAACAAATAAAAATTCCTCTCCCAGCACACACACACACACACACACACACACACACACACACACACACACACACACCACAGAATCTATATTGTGTTTGTCAGCTATTTCAGTATATAGGGTGTGCCTACCCTGGCACCATAGGGTGTAGTTGATATATCTGTGACATTCCACTGGAGAAAAAAATGACTTTTCCTTTCCCAGTAGAAATCTATTGCAAATAGCCTTTTAGTTAAAGGTATGCATTTCCCCTCCTCAGTGATGGTCTCTTGTCTAGACCTGTGCAGGTCTCATGCATGTTGTCAGTCCCTGCGGGTCATGTGTGTTGCACCTTTATCCTGTCTGGAAGATGGTACTTTTTGAAGTCTTCAACACATTTTGCTTTTGTACTCTTGATGCCTGTTTTGCACAAGGTCATAAACCTTGAGGGAAGTGGATTGGGAAAGGCAGCATCCCATTTAGGACTGAGTGTTCCAAATTCTCCCACTCTCTGAGCTTTGTGCAAATGTGAGTCTCTGTGTCAGGTTCCATCTACTGCAAGCTGAAGCTTCTCTGGTGAGAGACAACCAAGATGCTCTGTCACTCGTAAAGCTGGTAAAGAGAATAGCTACGTTTTGAGGAGACAAAGATAAAATATTTAGCCAGCGGAGAAACAACAGAGATGTCAGATCAATTTTTAAAATTCAAACTTGAATTATAAAGCTGAAAAAAAATGCATAACAAAAATAGAAATGCAGTGATGTCATCAAAAATAAAATAGATTAAGTAGAAGAAAGAAATGTTTAAAGAGCGATTTAAGAAAATCAACATATTAGGAAACTATTTTTACCAATCCTACATCTGACAGAGGGCTAATATCCAATATATACAAAGAACTCAAAAAGTTAGACTCCAGAAAATCAAACAATTCTATTAAAAATCAAGTAAAGAGTTAAACAAAGAATTCTCAACTGAGGAATACCAAAAGGCTGAGAAGCACCTAGAGAAATGCTCAACATCCTGAGTCATCAGGAAAATGAAAATCAAAACAACCATGAGATTCTACCTCACACCAGTTAGAATGGCTAAAATCAAAAACTCAGATGACAGCAGATTCTGGTGAGGATGTGGAGAAAGAGAAACACTCCACCACTGTTGGTGGAGTTCTAAACTCGTTCAATCATTCTGGAAATCAGTCTGGTGGTTCCTCAGAAAATTGAACATAGTACTACCTGATGACCCAGATATACCACTTTTGGCATTAACTAAAAGATGCTCCAATATATAACAAGAACACATGCTCCACCATGTTCATAGCAGCCTTATGTATAAGAGTCAGAAGCTGGAAAGAATCCAGATGTCCTTCAACAGAGGAATGGCTACAGAAATTGTGGTACATATACACAGTGAAGTACTACTCAGCTATTAAAAACAATGAGTCCATAAACTTCCTAGGCAAATGGATGGAACTAGAAGCTATCATCCTAAGTGAGGTAACCAGTTACAACAGAACACACATGGTATATATTCACTGATAAGTGGATACTAGCCCAAAAGGCTTGGAACAACCAAGAAACAATTCACAGATCTTATGAAGCTCAAAAAGAAGGAAGGCCAGAATGTGGATGTCTCAGTCCTTCTTAGAAGAGAGCACAAAACACTCATGGGAGGAAATACAGGGACAAATAGAGGAGCAGAGATTGAAGAAAAGATCATCCAGAGACTGCTTTACCTTGGGATCCACCCCATATGCAGCCACTAAACCCAGTCATTATTGCTGATACCAAGAAGTGCTTACTGGCAGGAGCCTGATATGAATGCCTCCTCAGAGGTTCTGCCAGAGCCATATTGATACAGATGAGGATGTTTGCAGTGAACCATCGAACTGAACATGGAGACCCCAATGAAGGAGCTAGAGAAAGGACTGAAGGAGCTGAAAGGGTTTGAAACCCTATGGGAACAACAACATTAGCAACCAGCCAAATCCTCCACAGCCCAGGGACTAGAACATCAACCAATGAGCACACATGGAGAGACCCATGGCTCCCGGTGCTCATGCAGCAGAGGATGGCATTGTCTGGCATGGATGGGAGTAGAGGCCTTTGGTCCACTGAAGACTCATTTTCCCCGGTGTAGGGGAATGCCAATGTGCTGAGGTGGGAGAGGGTGGTTGAGAGAGGGAGCACCTTCGTGGAGGCAAGGGGAGGAGGGGAGGAGATGGTAGTAGGGGAAAAGAGGATAACATTTGAAATGTAAATACAGACAATATCCAATTACTTAAAAAGGCACATTGACCTATAAAAATAGCACTGGTAAAAAAAACAAAAGGAAAACATGAAGAAAAATGGAAAACTTAAATATCTATATTCTTATGTCTATTTCAGCATTGTCTATATATACTTGTACATAATCATATATATTATATTTATAATTATAATATATTATTATATTACATGTTATATATAATATTCATAATATATAAACATATAACAACATACAAATATATACTACATATTTCTTAATATTTATACTTACATACATTCATAAGTTAGATATTGTAAATAATATTTATAATACATAATAAACACATAATTATACATTTATATAAACATATGATATGCATATAATAATAATAATACAATATAATAAAGCTGTTCCTTGAGAGGCTCTGCCAGAGCCTAAGCAATGCAGATGAGGATGCAGAAACATGGATATGGTAAGGACACCAACCAGCAGAAGGCAGAGACTGAGGATAAAAACCAAAGCACACCAAATGTTTCAATCATCCTAACCAATCTGTTTGGCACTACTGCATCAATATATACATTTATCAAAACCCTTAAGATGAACAACTCAAGAATATAGTTGATAGACTTGAGGTGATTATGATGTGTGGAAGTCAGTTCACGTACTCTAAGAAAGAAGTCAGTATAATATGGAAAGGCAATAATGTACATTTGCGTGAGGGAACGGGATTGCTTGGAAACCCTTAATACTTTCTCCTTAGTTTTTCCGTATACTGAAAACTGTCTTTTTAAAGTGGAGTTGGTTATTTCAGGAAAAGAATAAAAGAAGGCAGACAAGAGTGAAAACACTATCATGAGAGGAATCCCTGAACTCCAGTGGTTTGGTTTTCAGTAGTTTCTCAGTTTCCCCAAAACATCCTTTCATTTGCCTTTCACATCTAGCTCCACAGGAGGCAGGCAGGGACATGATTGTGAAGCCCATTGTAAAAGCCCTGAGGTCAGAAGCAGACAAGGGATGGGGAAGTTGTGAGTGTGAGAGCATCTTAGGGCAAGCTTTCCTGGGTTGATTGCCTGGGAGGGGAAAACATTCTGCCTGGGCTTTTGTGCAGGCCTAAGTGTTCTCCTGTGCCAGGCCTCCCTTCCTACACAGAACCTAAAGCATTACACTTCCCTGACAAGATCACCCCATAACCTTCCCTGGCATATAGTCTGTAATCATTCTATATTCAAACCAAATTTGATTGAACCTGATGTCTGGCCATCTCCCCACTTGCGTCTGGCTTTCTGTGGATGACAGCTATTTAATATCTGACAGCTATTCAGTTTCCATGTCTGTCTTTTTTTATGGTTCATTTTATAAAAAGAGTCATGGCTCGTGGTCAGAATTTCTTTTATATAATCTTTTTTTTAATTGTTTGAGAGTTTCATACAAACATGTGTGTTTTCATCAAATCCACCCTCCCACTCACTGCCATCACTTTTCCCTTCATGCATTCCTTTTGTGTTTTAACTTATTGAATTTACTTAATGCTGCCTATATGTTCATGGGTGTAGAACCTATGGATTATGAGTAGCCTCCTAAGGGCTGCATTGATGAAAGAAACTAACCCACCTTCTCAGCAGCAGCCCTCAAATGTCAATACTTTTCTTGTTGAGTGGAGCAGGGGAGGCTCTTCCATGAGATCCTTCCCCATCCATGCTGGGAATCTGGCTGGCACATCTGTGCACAGGGTCCAGCCACTGTGAATTCATGAGTGTAATGGCCCTGCCTTGTCCAGCGGATAGGCAGACTTTCTTGAATACTCCTGGGTAACTCAAGCCTCATCTCCCTGCCTATCCTGCAGGTGAATTATGAACTTTAAAACAAATTCTAAGTCTTGCTTCTAATGGTAGACAAGGCTAAATAATTGTGTGCTGTGGTAAGCTGTCCTATCTTAAATTTGGATCACAAAGATTTGAATACTCTTATGTTTCCTCCTGTAGATCGTTAAGCAAACCAATGGGAAATGAAAATCTATATGGCATTCCTCTCACATCCCAACAAGCTCTTTCTGGCAGGCGAGGTCCTATTCTTCATTAGTCATTCGTTGTCATGCTTTGTCCAGAGCCCTATATATGCATAGTTTCCCACTGTGCATAGCTGTGGCTGTCTCAGGTCACAGAAAAGGGCTGTCCTAACACCACACAAGTCTGGAATCAGGGTTATTTTTGGTTTTAGCCCTTAAAATAACTATGTCCCTCCTGGACTAATCTTTAACCAGACCTTGTTTGAACTCTATGAATATAGAGATTCAAGTACGAATAAAGACTCTTTTTAATTTTCTTCCAAAATAAATATTCTGAAATTCCAACTGACATATTGCTAGTTAAGTAGACCAAACCAGATCAAATTTGCATAGTTAAGCAAATTCAACATAAATTAGGACAGGACTATGATTTAAATTTAGTTCTACTTGGTTGAAGTCATTCAGCAAGGAGCTTGTTAGGCCAACATGGCATATAAGTTTTTCTTGGGTCCTTAGGTGAGAAACATTGGGAAAAAAACATGTTGCTAAATAAATGTCTTGTTAGGGTGAGATATGGCAGTGGTCACCACCTTATTAAAAATTCTCCATCTACCGTCAAACCAACATCCCACATAGCTAAGTAGGTGTGAAAAGTATGCCAAAGCCCAGTGAGGTCATGTGCTAACAACAGAGGTAGATGAACAGGTGTGGCTGGAACAATTCAACCAGTCTGAGTTGTCCTCTACTGTATCTGTACTTCTGGAACAACACCAAACAATGGAGTATTTTCTAGGTGTCTCGAGTCTCAGCGAAATAAGCCATTCTCCTGAGGTTATTTGAAAAGATGAAGCATATTCCTCCAAATCATGATTTACGTCCTGCTTTCAATTTCATTGTTTAGCTTCAGGTTTCCTCCCATTTAAAAACATTAGAAGCCAGTCCAAGTCTTTCAATGACACAAGAACAGTGTTGATACAGTGGAGTGATTTCAAGAACCTAGAAAAGGTATGGTTATCCCACTAAGGACTGGTTTGCTTACTGATCTGCAGGAGGAAACATAAGAGTGGCTGAGAAAATCAGAGACCTCAGAATGAAGCTGCTTATGTTACAGTCCCATTGCAGTCATCCAAGCATGTCCAATTTAAGTACTGAGGACAAGATTCTCATTTATTACCAGACTTTTTTATGGGTTCATTGACTCCAAATAATTTTATGTAGCAGTTAACTTAACAAACAGCTTTCAAACCACTTTTATTTGCTGTTGTTTACAATAAAAAGCAAGAACATTGTGACTATCATATTTGCATGTTTAATACTGAAAATATGATGGAAGTGCACTTCCAAGAAAATAATGTAGAAAAATTCAAAGTCGCTAAGCTTGCAGTGAAATTACCAACAATATATTCTGTGCTTATCTATTCTTAGCTTAATACTTTCACTTTTCTATAAGAACTGGAAGCCTAGAAAATGGAAAATATTTCATTTTTATGATTTCTTTAAAAGTCATTATGAAATGAACAAGGTCAATAGATCTATTGTACCACAAGGCGACTGTAATTGATAATGTATTGGCTTTTTGGCAAATGCTGAATGGATGTTAAATGTTCTCACTACGGAAAAAGTGATACATGTGATAATGGACATGTTGAATTGATAGATTTAGCCAGTTGTTCCACATATACCCATCCCAGAATGTTGTACAAAAGAAATTCACCCAATTTTATGTTGATTTAGAAATAAAGAAGTCATACTTTTTCTTTCACATATTTCATTAAAATTTTTCTAACAGCATCCTTCAAAATGAATAGCTGACTTTTAATGTTAATATAGACTGTGTGCTCTAAGTATGAACTTCTTGGGCTTAGAACAACCTTTCAGATAATAAAGAGGCCAAGACTATACTCCCTCAAGGAGAACAATATGGTACTTTTCACCTCCCCTGGTCTTAAAAACCTAGGAGCTATAAAAAGCCACAGAAAATTTCAATTGCTTTGATAAGTCTCTAACACAGGGCAGGTACACTCTGATTATGTCAACATAACTGTTTCTTCATCTCAAGTGGATTGATTTTTACAAATTAGAAAGGAACTATGTATTAGGTTTTCATGATTGGCCATGGCTTCTAAGTGAATTCACTGTGGAAAAGATCTGCAAAATTCAGACATTCTAGAAAGTATGGGTTTCAATTTCAGCCATCTAAAAACCTGCAGACTGAGGAAAATGCTTTAGCCAGGCCCAGTTAATGATCAACCAATCTACTAGGGCACCATTATAATTTACTTACCTGATCCTAATGTCGTAATGATGTTCTCTATCCATGAAGAGGTTACATTTTCATTCCTATGTGAACCCCAGGCTATAAAAAATAGCATAACAATGATTAGAAATAGACACTGTCATCACATTCCAGTCAAAAGTACAAAATCTGTGGTTTGTTTGAAGAGTGGAAAACATTCAAAGAGGACAGTGAGAATTACACAGCATTTTAAATCGGAATCTGACATGTGCTTTTAAAATCACTTAGGAACTAAAAACAGAGCAAGAATAAGCAAGTAAATCCTTAATAACTTTATGTAGGATTGTTTTCTTCTTTTGCTTAAGATACCCATTACTACGTTGTACACCACCTTTTTCACTCAATGGTGTTCAAATAAAAGATGTGTTAACCTTTTGAAAAAAAAAATATTAAAGTTTTCTCTAAGACTTAATCATGAGTCTGAAATCACCTACATTCAAATTTCCATTTTCCTCCTAGACTATTCTCAAACTATGATAATAGGACTCTTGAAAATGTGTTTGTTCTTTTTAAGGTTGGAGTTGTGGTTAGGTAAATATATGCAGACTTGAAACTGAGAAGCAGTGGCTGAAAAACTGACTCAGTGGCTAAAGCTCTAGCCATACAAGTGTGAGAACTCAAATTTACAACCCGTGTAAAGCCAGGAAAGATCGTGCACATCAGAGTTTCTGCACTCCTACAGAAAGATATGAGACAATGACTGGAGGAATCCCTGGAAGCTCTGTACATGGCACAGAACAAGACAGCCTGTCAATGAGGCAGAAGACAGCATGCTAGGATGTTCCCAACTTTCTTATGCTCTTCATGGAATATCTGTGCTCACATGCACAAAAACAAACCAACATGCACACATATATTCACATTTGCACACACATATAGATGTGAGCACAAACAAACACATACATATATGCACAGCAAACAAAACACACACAGAGAGAGAGAGAGAGGGGGGGAGAGAGAGAGAGAGAGAGAGAGAGAAAGAGAGAGAGAGAGAGAGCAGGATAAAAAAGGGGGAGATTAAAGTGCATAAAGTAGACTAAAATCAAAATAAAAAAATAAATGAGGACATTTAATCTACCATTTTATATAACTCTTTACTCTTTGAAATTGGCTGCAAATAATTTGTTAAATATAAATGTGTTGAGAAGATAGAAAAACTTAAAAGCTGAAAGCATCAAGACACTGTATATTTGCTATGAGATTATGTGATTCCATCTTTTCATAAACAATTTGAACAAATCTCATATCTCTCTGCATATTTCTAAACAGAAAGCAAAGCCGATCAGACTTCACTGTCAAGAAATATTAAAAGAATTGCTCATTTAGCATTAAAGAATGGTCATTAGTATATAAAATGTTCTCACAAATAGATGTCTAGCTGTTTGTCTTTATTTCCTGAACATGAAAAAAATAGGTGAGCTTCAAATGGAAGGGAACTCCTATCTGAGGAAAAATAATAACATTTTGCCTGTTAGAATGTTATTTGGTAACAACAGATTTACTGACCCTGAGGAAGAAACTATCTATACAGCAAGACATTTCAAATACTTCATTACAATGCTTCCCAATTTTCCACACCTACCATTTGTTTAGTAACCTTTTGCCACACTTTGCTATAGACTTCAAATATTCAAGGAGTGTCTCTCTCACTTACTACTGCATCCCAATAATAGTGAACACAGCACTTGGCACACACTGGATGCTTAATAAGTAATTGTTGGATGAATTTTGTGCAGAAGGAATTGACAGGACCATTTGATTTTGGAGATGCATAAGAAAAAGCAAAAAGTTCAAACTTCTACTCATAAATCTTTCTAGAATTGTGAAACAAAGTAAATCTTTCCTCAGATTTCCTGTATCAGGTCATTTGATTACAAAGGTGGAAACCTAATGACCCTTCTCACCCTTATTAAGGCTGATAATGTTTAATTGCACACCTGGACCGCGTGTGTTTTACCTCCTGTGTTGTCTATTATGGATGATGCTGCGATGTCTGTAGTGTTCAACGTCTTTTCAAGGCCCTGGTTAAGCTTCATGTAGACATATGCATACAGATGCAGAATGCAATGACATGGTAATTCTATTCTTACTTTTTTGAGGAAGTTCCATTTTCTGCAGTGACTGCAATATTGCTATTCTACAGTTGCATTTATAGTGACTCAGGATTCTATTTCCTATGTCTTTGCCATTATTTGTTATTTTCTGTAGGCATTGTAATGGATGTAAAATAAGATTAGCTTTCAAATACATAGGAGTAAGAAGGAAACTTTCTGACACTTTTTTGGCTACAATCTGAATGCATGTCAGCAGCATAATGACTCCTAAAATGTTGCTCCAGTTTTAGATGCATGGATAAAATGGTGGTTTTCAAGTTACGGAAGATAATGCTCATAACATATGATTATGTTTTCCAATTCTAATTGTCATTTATACATACAAAGTAGAATGCATGTTAAGATCAAACTGTGCCCTGCTTTCAGTTACCCTGTGTTTTATAAGCACAGTGATTTTCAGGTTATGCCCTGCCCCTAGAAACTCCTGTTCACAGACAGCTTTAACTCCATTATAAAGACTGAGGAGGATTGTACCACATGTACCTACCTGTCCGTCCCCACCCATGCAGCACAGACTAACTAAAAGTCTCTTCCCGGGAGTGGTAAAAGCATTTCCTTTCAAATGTATCAAGGTGAATCAGGATTTCAGGGGCTCTCATGGACACATTAAAACAGTATCAGGAAAACCTGGCCCAAGAACTTACAGAACACCAGCAGACAAAGAAAAGAGGGAAATTCTCATCCAGACCCCATAAACAGGGGAAACATCACACTGCAATAGCAATGACCTCTACCACCCTTTCCTTCCATCATCACTGCATTCATAAAGATCAGGCAAAGAACTCTCAATTACCCCAGGGGTTTCAACTTTTACCTCGACTCATTCCCTAACGCTGAGGCAAGCCTTGATGGCTTTTTCGTGGCTCTGATAAAACACACTGACAGATGTGACATAACTGAGAAAGGTCTTATTTTGGATTATAGTTATGAAAGGAGATAGTCATCACAGCAGGGAAGACAGCAGTCAGAACAGCAGTGCTAGCAGGAGCAGGAGGCCAGGCTGGCCTGCCACATTCCATCTACATTAGGAAAGTGAAATATGAACATCCAGTGGGAATAAGTTACCAAGCCTCAAGATCCACCTCCAATGACCCATTTCTCCAGAAAGGCTCCACCTCCTAAAGTTAAAATATTTCTCTTTCTTTTCTCTTCTCTTTGTAATAATTTTTATTGGATATACTCTGTATTTACAATTCAGGTGTTATCTCCTTTTCACCAATCCTATCCCCCTCCCTCACCCATTATCTCCCTCTCCCAACCTCCCTCTCCTACCTCAGCATTCCCCTACACTGAGAAAGCAACCCTTTGCTGAACCAAAGGTCTCTCCTCCCAGTGATGTTAGAGAATGTGATCCTCTGCTGAATATGCCACGGGTCTTTCCATGTTTGCTCATTGGTTGGTGTTTTAGGCCCTGGGAGCTGTGGAGGGTTTGGTTGGTTGATAATTTTATTCTTCCCATGGGGTTGCAAACACTTTCGGTTACTTCAATCCTTTCTCTAGCTCCTTCATCGGGGTTCCTGTGCTCAGTCAGATAGTTAGCTGCAAGTATTCTCATCTGTATCAGTTTGACTCTGGCATAGCCTCTGAGGAGGCATCCATATCAGGGTCCTGCCAGTAAACACTTCTTGGCATCAACAATAGTGACTGGATTTGGTAGCTGCATATAACATAGATTCCCCAGGTGAGGCAGTCTCTGAAGAATCTTTTCTCCAATCTCTGCTCCTCTATTTGTCCCTGTATTTCCTCCCATGAATGTTTTGTTCTCCCTTCTAAGAAGGAATGAGGCATCCAGATTCTGGCCTTCCTTCTTTTTGAGCTTCATAAGGTTTCAAACAGTACTAAAGTGTTGGTTGGTTTCTTTGGAAACTCAGTTGTATCATATTTTTCTGGAAACTCTGAGAGGATGTTTTGCTGAAGCAGACATGTGGGTGATGTTTTGCTGAGAACAACCATGTGGTGTCTTTCTGGAAGTAGCCAGGAAAAGGGCATGTAATATTTTGCTAGAGTGGACACTTGAGAGAACACGTGATGTTTGGAAAGAGTATAAATATAACCCAACAGACAGTGGGTGACACTCTGTGGTGTGGTTCTGCTTCTCACTCTCTGCTGGTCTTCATTGGGTTTTGCTGACACTCGTCCTCACTGATAACAGTATGGCATTGGTTTGTCTTGCCGTCTTTATTGATTATCATTTCTCATGAATTTATAGAGAGAAACACACTAAATAATTTCTGCTGGCATTCTGGAGTCTTCCTGCTGCTTTTTGCAGACTTGGACCTATTGTTAGAACCATGCAGCTTCTTCTGGATTGTACGGCCATTGCTGATCCTTAAATGGTGTTTATGAGTGGATCAAGACACAGCTGTTGATTTGTGTAAACTGAGCTGCAGATATCTTGACAGCACAGATTGAATTCTCTCCAAAGTGCTATTCCTAAACAGGTTTATACCCTCCTTTGCCTTATTAACCTTTTCTTTCTGGTGTATGGTGGGCTACAAGGAAGTTTAATTGTTTAAAAACCCTTACTAAGTAGGTTCTAAAAAATATAAACCTACACTACCTGGGACCAACTAGAGATCAAGTATTCAAACACATGAGCTTGTGGGAGACATTTTATATTAGACTGTATTTTATCTCTGCCCCCCACTGGTTCATGATCACCTCATAAGCAAACCACTTTCAACACAAGTCCAAAAATTCCAACAGTGTGTGTTGCTTCCAATACTGTTTAAATGTCTGAAGTTCCTTCAGTGATTCAAGGTAGTCTGATAACTATGAGCCCACTCTCATTACTACAAGGAATATTGCTCAGGGTTCTTTAGAGAAAGTGAACTGATAGAAAAATATATATTAAAATGTGGTTTTTTAATTGACTTATACAATACAATCTAGATAGTCTAACAATGGCTCTCTTTACACTGGTACTCCATAAGACTGGATGCCTGAACAGTTCCAACCTGGTGCTAAAGGCCTGGGGAATTTCTTGAGAACCACTAGTCTTTGGTGTACATCAAAAATTCAAAGAAGCTGGCGTTTAATATCAGGGAAGGAAAGGGGCATCACCAAGAGAGCAACAACAGAAACAACAACTGACCAGCAATACATGCAAGCAATAGGCAAACACCAACAGGCTTTCCTCTCGGCTGTCCTTATATCTAACTGACATCTGAAGGTCCCACCCACATTTAGGGCAATTCTTCCCAATTCAAATAACCTTTCCAAAAAAAAATCTCTCCTGGGTGTGCCCAGTGGCTTATCTCTGAGTTGATTCCAGATCCAGTTATGTTGACAAACAACATTACCTACCACATTGTGCTTACTAACTGATGCTCATCCCCTGTTCACCCAACTGGACCTTGTGTACAGCTATTTCTTTTACAGGAACTCAGTCCTGAAGATCAGCCTCTGAAGCTGGAGTCAACTCTATGACTTCACTTCCAAACTTGTGACTTGACCTAATGTAGCCTAACACAGTTTTTCCCTCCAGCTCAGTTTGGGTTTCTTATCATCAACACAGACACTTGACTCCCTGTAGCTTCCAAGCGTTCACTTCTCAGAGCTCTGGAGTTCCTTGCACATTGTAGTCGCTCTGTAATCCACATATTTTTGTACAGATATATGTGAAGTGTGTGCTATATGACCTAATAGTATCAGCCATTATGAGGAATTAAAGAACCTGTCTTCATCTCAGCCAGATGCTGAAATAAAGAAAAACTAATTTGCAAAATGTTGCCATTGGAACTGTCAGACCTTGTGAATTTGTTTTTGTTCAGCAAGTTCTAACCTTGTAGGAAGATGTGAAAGTGGCTATGATACAGTTGGAAGAATTCTTTGGGAACAACAGGATTTCTGGGAATCTTTGCTAGAAATGAGCAACTCAATAAACCTGAAGTTCTACACTAAGCCTAAAAGACTCTGATGGAGAAATTCAATAGTAGTGTCATATCTCTGAGGGCTGTCAAGTGAGAGACTCTCTGTTCTTGCTATTCCAAATGGCAAACATACACTTGAAGATGGAAAAACTGTCACTCAGCTGTTCAAAGAGATGAACTCATTTACATGCAGATTTCTGTCTTTTCGGTTAATGGTCCAATGAAGTCAGGTACAGTTTCCATGCATGTAATAGAAAAGAAATGAACCTAATATAGGCTCCACACTGCTTGCCACTGCATATGCCAGTATTTCATTTCTACATGATGAGGGAAAAGTCAGTTCTGAATTTTTTTGAAACCTATTTTTCCATTCTATCAGGAGCTGCATATATTCAACCTCCTCAGAGTGCTTATTCTTTAAATTTTCTAGGAACCCATGTCAAGCCCCTCCCCTAAAAGTCTCTTTCCCACCCATGTAATAATTATCCAAACTCACTGAAGAATTATGAATGAAACCCATAAGCATTCAGCATTCTCACATCCTCAGATTCTGAATTTTGATTGATTGGCTTTTTTTTCATTTTCTGGGTGTCTTTGCACATGTTATCTTCGATGCAATGCATTTTCCTCATGCTACTGACATGAAGCCATATTCAATCAAAGTTGGCTGCAGGAAACAGTGGTTTGTTTATCAGATAGCCACGGTGCCCACAGGTTGGGAATTTAACAAAACCAAAGCTCTGTTCTCAATGTTTATGTCCATTAAGGAGTCACTGAGAGCATTTTTGTAGTATTTATAGCACTTAGAATGTTTCCCACCAAATCTCTTCACTACATTTAGCAATGCTGAACCAGCAGAAACTAATCACTTAGGCGAAAATGTAGAATGTGACATATTTTAAGTGTTTTACTTTTATAATTATCAGGATAAATGAGTATATAAACTAGTGCTTCAAAAGGAAAGGGAAGTGTGTTTTATTCTTAGAGGATGAGAGTGGAGACAACCTTTCAGCCCCCCTCAGCTCCTTCCTCATCATTTTCACCAATGTGCAACAAGAAAGAGGGGTTGACATTTTCTTATCCAAATATATGACATCTTTTTCTAATCTGTGGTAGAAGAGTTCAACGTCAAAGAGAGTATACTTCAATAAAATCAATGAGTGACTTTTCTTAGATGATTATTTATCAGTGAGTTATTGGAATTTTACTCCAGCCTCCTTTTTGGATCCCTGGCCATTGGGATCTCCACCAGATGTCTACAGATATGGTGTAGAGCACAGTATAGAATACAGAGAGCTTATTGCAGAACAGTATACAGTGTTCTTATGTCTAAGATAATGGTGTGAAGACCACTGTGATGAAAAGATTCATGAGGAGAGAGAGACAATGGCCTAAGAGAATACAGAGAGGACTTTTCTATTTCAGGAAGCTTTATGAAAGTTCCCCAAAATTTTGGGAACAGCGTTTCTGCCTAGAGTTTTACTGTGTGGGTGATTGACAAAATTTTTAACACAGAAAAAGAGATAATTCTCAAGGAAGAGGATAATAGTTCTGTTTGTTTACTTGTATGTTTTAATTCTTTACTAGAAAACCTAGTAGACACAACTTTTAGTCTTCCTGGTAATTCAGAAATGAGCCCAAACTCAGCCTTAGTCAGTCAGCTCAAGACTAGCCTGGGATGCATGAGACTGTCTCAGAACTAAACAAAGTCCCAATTATTTGTACAGTGGTTCTGTGTGAGCTATTAAATGCTTTTTATGTTCTAGCCCCACCCTTTCACCCTTGGACATGTACCATGCCTTTATAAGCAGTCTCAGCTATGCCTGTCTTTTCTCAATTCCTTATATATAAATATAGGACCTTTTGTAAGTGTCCTCTGAACCTCAATACTATGACCATGTGAGCAGCTAAAGGATAAATGGAGTTTTACTCAGCCATAATATAGAAAGATCAATTGATACTACTATAATACAAATGAACTCAAATCAATAGGGTAAATGAGTCATGATACAAAAATACCATATGTTATATGTTTCTGTTTATTGTAAACACTAAGAACACATAAATTCATGCAGAGAAGGCAGATGAGTTGATATCAGTTGATGAGAATATTGGCACAAAATAATCTTGGGCAGCCAACTTTGCATTTTTCCCCAGGAGCAATGATTCATTGCTTCCCAAATTCACTCTTCTAGCTGAAGTTATAGAATATGTCATGACTGATGAGAATCAATTGCTTGCCAAAAATATACAATGTCTGTAAATATCGGCACATAATAAAAACAAAACTACTTTCATATAAATAAAAATTCCTATAAAAGTTCCTATAAAACTGAGTGATGTATTTTAGTCAGAAGTCACAAAGAGAATTAATATCTATGTAGGAAGCCATTGAAGATGCATATAAACAAATCCCTTGCTAAAAGGAGATACTAAGCATATAAAAGATGTTGAAGGATTTCTGGCTTGTAAAATAAAAGCAAGCATTTCATTTTTCTGCTGTGCCAAACAAAAATTAATTTTAATATATAGTACCATCTAAGTAAAATATCACTATAAAATAGATATGGAAACTGTAAAAATGCATCTGTCCTAAAGAGTTTATGGTAATCTTGAACCTTACAGCTTCATATTCCAGCTCTTCTGATAGATCCCATTGGTTCTCTTCACTGACCACATTCACCAAATTAAAAGACTAAAGTATCACTATTTGAACATTCCCTACCAGCAAGGGTATTATTTTGTATGCCTTGTGTATCATTTTTACAATATATCATAAGATTTTGTCTTATTCACAGACATGTAGCTTCTTCTCCGTTGCTGATGCCATGTAAAACTTTTGAAGCCTTTTTATCACCAATTTTATAACTTCATCTATATTTTTCAAGTAGCTTAGTAAAGAAGTGCTTACACTTTCACAGTTATTCTTATAGATTCTAGAATCATATTCTCTAAGCTAATCTGATGTTCTGATTAGCAAATTGAGTTACATAAGACTCATGCAGGTCTACTGAGACCAAAACTGATAACTGCTAGATATGTTTGTTCTTTCCAAAATACACATTAGATTAGATTGGTAAATACTAATATAGGCTTATGCTTTAGAAAAAAACTTTTTGAAAAAAAGCAAAAAGAAAAAAAAAAAAAAAAAGGAAGCTGATTCTCACATTGACAGCCATGTTTGCTCATTAACTTGTTAATGGAAATGTCATGGTTCTTTACTAAACCTCATGGGAAGCCCTTCATCCTGTAGCCTGTGCTGGCTAGTCTTAAGTCAATTTGACACAAGCTAGAGTTATCTAAAAGGAAGGTACATAAATTGAGAAACTGTCTCTATAATATATACCTGTAAGACATTTTCTTAATTAATGATCAATTGGGGAGGGCCCAGTTCATTGTGGGTGGGGCCAGTCTTGGTCTGGTGGTCCTAAGTTCTACTTGAAAGTGGGCTTAGCAAGCCTGAAAGCAGCATCCATTTTTGTCCTCTGCCTCAGCTCCCGCCTCCAGGTTCCAACCTCCTTTGAGTTCCTGTTCTGATTTCCTTAAAATCAGGAAGTATAATTTGGAAGTATAAGATGAATAAATACTTTCCTCCCCAAATTGCTTTTGGTTATGACGTTTTATCATAACAGTTGTAACCCTAACTAGGATATGGTTGTCACGTTAGAGTTTCCATAGGATGGACACAAGAAACATACACAGCATCTTTCATATTTGCTTATCTCCACATCTTTTATATTTCTCAATGTTGCAGACATGTTAAATAAACTGTTACTATTGACCTTACTTCTTTTTCTTACACTTTTATTTAAAAAAGAGAAATACATGTACAGATTTTTTAAAAATATATGAATACATTTTTGTCCATACTTAATTCTTTTAGAGGTTTAATAGTATGCATTGAAATTTTACTTGTTACCATAAGCATAAAGTACATGTAGAACAGAATGTAACATGGAAACATTCTTTGTGTTTATAGATTAAACATTTTGAATATCAAAAGTTGCCACAAGGCTATGATCTTAGCTTTTGAATTATTAATGATTTAAGGTTCAGGTGTACCACACTGTGAGAGGGTGCTATACACTTTAATTTCCTAAGGAGTGAGGCTTTCACCTTTTAGCCTTTTTTTTTTTTTTTTTTTTTTTTTTTTTTTTTGGAGCTTCACATGGCTTGTGAGATGTTTCTGGGGTATTCAGACTTTTTTGGAACTAGTGTCCAATTATCAGTGACTGCATATTATGTCTGTTCTTTTGTGACTGGGTTACCTCACTCAGGATGATATTCCTAGATGCATCCATTTTCCTAGGAATTTCATAAAGTCATTGTTTCTAATAGTTGAGTAGTATTCCATTGTGTAAATATACCAAATTTTTTTATCCATTAATCTACTGCAGGACTTCTGGGGTTTTTTCAGCTTCTTGCTATCATAAA
This sequence comes from Micromys minutus, assembly GCF_963924665.1. Classification (NCBI taxonomy): domain Eukaryota; kingdom Metazoa; phylum Chordata; class Mammalia; order Rodentia; family Muridae; genus Micromys; species Micromys minutus. The sequence continues at coordinate 27,515,389 of NC_137974.1, read as the reverse complement.
TAGGGTTGCTATGAACATTGTGGTACACGTGTCTTTATTGTATGTTGGAGCATCTCTGGGGTATATGCCCAGAAGTAGAATAACTGTGTCTTCAGGTAGTACTATGTCCAATTTTCTGAGGAACCACCAGACTGATTACCAGAGTGGTTGTACCAGTTTACAAACCCACCATCAGTGGAGAAGTGTTCTTCTTTCTCTGCGTCCTCACCAGCATCTGCTGTCATCTCAGTTTTTGATCTTAGCCATTCTGACTGGTGTGAGGTGGAATCTCAGGGTTGTTTTGATTTGCATTTCCCTGATGACTAGGAATGTTGAGCACTTCCTTAGATGCTTCTCAGCCATTCAACATTCCTCAATCGAGAATTTTTTGTTTAGCTCTATATCCCATTTTTAATAAGATTGTTTGATTCTCTGGCAGCTAACTTCTTAAGTTCTTTGTATATATTGTATATAAGACCTCTGTCAGATGTGGGATTGGTAAAGATCTTCTCCCAATCTGTTGGCTGCCATTTTGTTTTCTTGACAGTGTTCTTAGTCTTACAGAAATTTTGCAATCTCATTAAGTCCCAATTCTTGATCTTAGAGCACAAGCCATTGGTGTTCTGTTCAGGAAATTTTCCTCTGTGCCTATGTGTTGTTAGGTTTTCCCTACCTTCTCTTCTAATATTTTCAGTATACTTTTGAATGTGGAGATCTTTGATCCACTTTCATTTGAGCTTTGTAAAAGAAGATAAGAAAGGGTCTATTTTCTTTCTTCTCCATGCTAAGTGCCAGTTGAGCCAACACCATTTGTAGAAGAGGCTGTCCTTTTTCTACTGAATGTTTACAGCTCCTTTGTCAAAAATCAAGTGACCATATGTGTGAGGCTTCATTTCTGGATCTGCTTTTCTGTTCCATTGATCCACATGCCTATCTCTGTACCAATTATGCGGTTTTTAACACAATTGCTTTGTAGTATAGCTTGATGTCAGGGATGGTGATTCCCCCAGATGTTTCCTTGTTGTTGAGAATATTTCAATATTCTAGAATTTTTTGTTATTTCAGATTAATTTGCACATTGCTCTTTCAAACTTTATGAAGAATTGAATTGGAAGTTTGAAAGGGATTGCATTGAATCCATAGATTGCCTTTGGCAAGATGGCCATTTTTACAATATTGATCATTCCAATTTATGAGCATAGGAGATCTTTCCATCTCCTGAGACCTTCTCAAATTTCCTTCTTCAGATATTTGAAGTTCTTGTCATACAGGTCCTTCACTTGTTTAGAGTCACACGAAGTTATTTCATATTGTTTGTGACTATTGTGAAGAGTATCCGTTCCATAATTTCTTTCTCAGAACATTTGTCCTTTGAGTAGAGGAAGGCTACTGATTTGTTTGAGGTAAATTTATATCCAGCCACTTTGCTGAAGTTGTTTATTAGCTGTAAAAGTTCTCTGGTGTAATTTTTGGGGTCACTTAAGTATACTATCATGTCATCTGTAAATAGTGATATTTTTATTTCTTCTGCTCTGATTTGAAGCCCTTTGATTTCCTTTTGCTGTCTAATTGCTCCAGCCAGGACCTTCAGTACTATGTTCAATTGGTAGAGGCAGATTTGTCAGCCTTGTCTAGTTCCTGATTTTAGTGGGATTGATTTAAGTTTCTCACTGTTAAGTTTATGTTGGCTATTGGCTTACTCTATATGTTTTTATTATGTTTAGTTATGGGCCTTGGATTCCTGTTCTTTCCAAGACTTTTCACATGAAGGAGTGTTGAATTTTGTCAAATACTTTCTCAGCATCTAGTGAGATGACTGTGTGGTTTTTTCTTTGATTTTGTTTATATGGTGGATTTCGGTGAGTGATTTCCGTATATTAAACCATCCCTGCATCCCAGGGATGAAGCCTACTTGATCATGGTGAATGATAGTTTTGATGTGTTCTTGGATTCAGTTTGCAAGAATTTTGTTGAGTATTTTTGCATCAAAGTTCATAAGGGAGATTGGTCTGATGTTCTCTTTCCTTATAGGGTCTTTGTGTGGTTTAGGAATGAGGGTTATTGTGGCTTCGAAAAACTAATTGGGTAGTGTTCCATCTGCCTCTATTTTGTGGAAATGTTAGAGAGTATTGGTATTAGCTCATCAATAAATGTGTGATAGAATTCTGCACTGAACCCATCTGGACCTGGGCTTTTTTTTTTTTTTTTTTTTTTTTTTTTTTTGATTGGGAGGTTTTTGATGACTACTTCTACATCTTTAGGTGTTATGGGATTGGATTATTCAGATGATTTACCTAGTCCTGGTTTAACTTTAGTATCTGGTATATGTCTAGAAATTCATCCATTTCCTCCAGATTTTCCAGTTTTGTTGAATATAATTTTTTGTAGTAGGATCTGATGTTTTTTTTTTAATTTCCTCAGTTTCCTTTGTTATGTTTCCACTTTCATTTTTGATTTTGTTAATTTGGATACTCTCTCTTTGCCATCTAGTTAGTCTGGCTAAGGGTTTATCAACCTTGTTAATTTTCTCAAAGAACAAGCTTTTGGTTTTGCTGATTCTTTGAATGGTTCTTTTTGTTTCTATTTGGTCAATTTCTGCTCTAAGTTTGATTATTTCTTGCCATCTACTCCTCTTGGGAGTATCTGCTTCCTTTCGTTCTAGATATTTCAACTGTGCTATCAAGTTGCTAGTGTTTGCTCTCTCCAGTTTCTTTTTGGTGGCACTCAGAGCTCTGAGTTTTCCTCTTAGTACTGCTTTCATTTCATCCCATAGTTTTGAATATGTTGTGTTTTCATTTTCATTAAATTCTAGAAAATCTTTAATTTCTTTCTTTATTTCTTCTTTGACCATGGTATTGTTTAGTAGAGCATTGTATCTATTGAGGCTTGTTTTGTGACCGACTCTATGGACTATTGACCTTATGTAAGCCTGAAGTTTGGGTCATGTTTCTGTGGTACCTATGCAATAAATGATGGCATTACATTTAAATAACAAGGGTGAGGAAATAGCAGGGTTTTGTAGCTATAACCTTTTCAACCAGCCATTCTTGATATTTTATAGTTAACCAAAAATATGATAGGTTGATATCATATTTTCTTTAAACTGTCTTATTGGCAATGTGAGATGGACCATTCTGTAAAGGTTCTTGCTCCCCAACCTAACAACCAAATTTAAATCCTGAGATTCAAATAGTAGAAAGAGAAAACCAACTCCCACAATTTGCCCTCTGACCTCTGCAAGTGTAATATGGCACATGTGCTCACACACTAAAGAGTAGCATTATTGCTATGTATAAGAATACATTTCACTTAAACTCTATGATCACAAAAATAGTTCAAAATAGTGATTTGCTGTTTTGAAAGAAGGAAGCTCTTGTTAATGAACCAACATGACTGAAATTACAAAACAAGCTGCTTACTATTGTGGTAGGAAAAGGTATTATAGGAGTCATATAAATGAATTTTAGTTGATACATGCTGCACAAATGAAAGGTAATGTCATGACAACGTGATTCAGTTTTCATTTTAATCAGGTGTTAGACAGTTTTATCCTCAGGTGAAACATATTTTCTCTTTATTGTACACTGTGAAATGTTGTGGATGTCAGTTCTTAAGTGAATTTAATCGAAATTGTTGAGTTTGTACCCAGATGCTGGTGTTTATTTGTAAATTTTCTAAATGATTAGACAAGACAATAAGAGTCAAAGAACAGATCAGAGACTCGGCTTTTTAGCATATATTATTTGCTTTGAATCTTGTTCATATGAGGTTAAATTAAGCTTTGGGCTTGACTCCAAACACTTATATTTGTTTCTTTTCTCTTCGAAATTTCATTTTGAAGCTGCGCTGTCCTTGGACAGATAACTTAACCTTTCTTAAATGAGATCTCTTATCTGTAAAATGGGAGTGATGATGCTGTGAATCTTGAAGTCTCTGTGAGATTTACTTATGAAATTTTGTAACTCTTACAGCTCTCACTAACTGTGGAGATGACAGTGCTGTGTGTGCACACAAGATGGCCTAGGAACAGCCTCATCTAGTCTCAGAACCTGTGCTTTTTTTTCAGGATTACATCTTAAAACATATGATAGGCTGACCCTTGGACAGCCAGAAGTGCCTCTGTCCTTGGTGCTCCAAGTTTAAAAATCTGAGAGAGCAGCAGTTGTATATCTCATGTGTTTGTCTCTCCACAAATTTTTCTGTCAATCAATCCCCAAATCCACAACAAGCTGGAGGCAATTCTCCTGTAGCTTGTGACTAGTGGAACAGATGATATAGAATAGATTGATAATGTCACCATAACAACAAACAAAACTACATCATTCTCATCTATCTTTCTCAAAGTGTGTTTTTGATGTGTGTCTTAAAATGTCATGAAAGTAAATTTTTGAACTATGAATTCTACATGATGTGTGTGTGTGTGTGTGTGTGTGTGTGTGTGTGTGTGTGTGTGTGCCTGTGTGCATACCTGCACATATTTATACATGGTAGAGAGGGCATGCATACCACATTAGTTGAACAACTTTATGGGAAAGATTCTACTCTTCTACATTTACGTAGGTTTCAGAGATTAAACCTATGTTGTCAGGCTTGTGTCACAGACCATCTTGAGAACCTGATTTCTACTCCACTCTTGGAACACATTTCATATTGTTGACTGTCACTTTTCTTTTTTCACAATTCAAAACTGTGTGTGAAATTATTATATCCTCATAAGTTAAAATAACCAATTTTGAAACTATACAATCAAATCAAATGATAATATTTTAATATAATTAAATAGTATGAAATGCTGTCTTCTTGCCCACACCAGGACATTGCTTTTCCAGTAATCAATGGTTCCATGTGTGTTCTTCCAGAATTTTATTTTCAGTAAAGTAATGACATGCAATAATTTATAACATACATTCTATTTATACCTGTATCTATATATATATCTGTATCATGCAAATGTATAACATACACATATAATTTACATGTGTAATGTACATGTCTAATGTATATAATGTATATGTATGTGTATATATGATGTATATATGTGTATGTATATGTATGTGATGTATATGTATACATATTATATGTGTATATATATGTATCTTTAATTTTTTTCTCTATGTGAAAACAACAAAAGCAAGTTTTCTAGAAATAAGTGATATGTAAAAATATTTTAATATCAACTTCACAGATGGATTTTCAAAATGTGAAATAATGATCCTAATAAATGTATAATATAAGAAAAAAGGTGAAGAAGAGAGAGGATTAAACAGAATCCTCTCTTTTGTGATGATGTGCAAGCAGAGGTCGCCTGAGAGCTCCCTGGAGGCCTATCTTACACAGTCATTCTTTATTCTGGTGAGCCCACAACCTTTCTACTCTTATTTACACTAATCTAAACATAGGTGTGGCACTTGCACAGGACACCATAATAACAAAGAATAAACAACAAGGTAATGAAGTCAAAACTGTGGTTCTGGATAATTGCAAATGGCCAGTTCCTTTTTTTTTTTTTTTTTTTTTCATTTTTGTTTCTGCCATTTTCCAGTCACTGCTCTGAAAGTTAGATGAAAACTAGATTAACCTTGTACCATTTCCCATAGGAAAAACTGCTTCAGTGTGTTGGCACTACATATCCTCATATTGAAATTACTACTGGTTTTAGAATTTCAAGAACCTTCTAGTCAGAGTGTGGGAGCTTTCACAGTGGCTCACAGATCACCTCTTGCACTTTCCAGAAGGATTTTGTGCCCAATCATTCTTCCAGTGCCTACTTATAGCCCCTCTATCCCTGGAGCTTGGACCCAACTGAAAGATAGAGTGTTCTAGAGGATATACCACACACTGAAACAGAATTCTGTTGGCCAAAACTCCCTCTATTGCTCCTTCAGAATGCTTTTTCTAAATTATTGCTTCCTCAGAATCTACTTCTTTCCTAAATCCTCCTTTTCCTGTCTTCAATGATTCTTTTATCCTCACATCAGTCAAAGAAATCAATTTGTGAGTCACTGAAATTTCCATTGCCACAATAAATATCACTAAATATATATGTCTTTAAAGGGGACCTTCCAAGAAACAAATCCCATCAATTCATTATGTGTCTTCTTTCAATGTGGGACAGTGGCATTTACCTCATGACATGGACTTTGGAGACAGATAGTCTGTCATCACAAGTACAAATATACTGCATGTGTTCTGACACCAGCCGGCAATGACATAGTCATGAATAAGGAACATAAGGTCATAAAACCGTCACTGCAGTAAATATATATAAAGTCAGCTTCTATTAAAAAAATGGTGACTCAGAATTGTTTTTAAATAATTTTAGTGATTACTCACTTTGCATATTTGGCATGTTCTCAAAATGAGTGCACATCTCAAGCACACGATGCATACTGTTTCAAGCTTACCTCTCCACTGTGTTCATTTCTCCAGTTTAATTTTGTCCCCTGTAAACAGAAAAAAAAATGGAAGATGTTCTCTGAAGTTGTCCCAGCCCTATAAATGTACAATTGCTTCACTCTAAAATGTAGGCGACAATTTTGCTGACCATATTTCTTACCATCAAAGTTTTCCAGGCAAAAATAAATAAACTAAATCTTAAAGGATATATGTTGAATTGCAATGGCAGTGAGAAAGTTGGTATTCTCCTAAATATAATCTGTGTCTAGCATCTGTCTTGAATCATTTCTGTTTGGTCAAATTACCAAAAATCACAAATAAAATAGAATATTAATATTTGGTTAACATTTCTTAAATCTCTTAATATAAAAATAAATCTGAGACGATACAGAATAATTGGCTGACCACAGCTTTTAAATCTAACCAACTTTGGATAAGAAATGTAGAATAATATAGATTGTTCATTGCAAGCCACCTACCATAAAATGGTGGGGAAATTATCTAATCTTAAACAAAAATAGAAATTATAATACAAGTGCACTTTTTAAAGAAGCAATACTTGAAATAGTAACTAGAAAAAAAATCAATGCAATTTATTTTGGAAAATGTGTTATGATTACTTACTCTTTGTGTCTTGAAGTCTTTTGCCAAACTCATATAAAAACAATATTCTTTAAATTTCTAAGAAAGAAGTACTAAAGGGAAAACTGTTTCAGATGTAAATAGCATAGCAAATGTATCTAGGACAATGTATATGTAAAAAATTAAAGAAAGATGACCCATTTTAGCATTATGTAGAAAATATACCACCAGGGATACATGTCCTCATATATTCACAGACATGCACCTAACATAATAAATGTTATCACACTAACGTTCATAAAGTAAAACCTAAGCATGAGAATATAAGAACAAAATTCTGTCTAGGCTCTGCTCTAGCAGAAGCAGACCATTATGCACTAAACTTTACAGCAAGAAAAATGGCGAGGGAGATAAAACATTAGTCATCTGTGGGAAAGCATCAGAAGCTATGTGACAGAGGCCAGCCCTTAAATGACCCAGATGGAAAGGGACATTCACCATGTAAAAGCAACCTGCCATATTATTTTTTTTCTATCACCTCAAGGGTAGCAGTTGAGAAGATGAATAGGAGTGCAACAGATGGGGGAAGAAAATATTGGCATGCGGGATCTAACAAAGTAAAATAACCTAAGTTAATATTCTAGCCTTGAGTTGAAACTCATGGAGAAAATCATCCTATAATGTTCATAACTCGTAAAGGTCCCACTGATACCAGTCCTGATCCAATCAGCTCAGTCCAGGAGAGATAACAGTCATCTACTGATTTCCTGTGTATCAAATATGAAGGCAATCATCTGCAGAAACAGCACCAAGCAAATCCTATATATGTTTTAACTGACTAACTTGTATTCTGAGAACAGAGCTGAAGATGGGTGTCCCCTACTTCCTTCTGTGATGAGCTCACCTCTATGCACAACAGGTACCAACTGGCATTGCAAAGGAATTTGAGAAAGACTTTAGCATAAACCAACGTAAACACCCCAGCAGAAACCCACAAGGCCAGACAGACTAATAGCCTAGCAAAAATGTAGGGAGCTTAATTCATGCTGAAACCATTAACAATAGGAGATGCACTATGAAGGTACCCAGTAGTTTTCCTAGGAAGACATAACACATTTCACATCCAACCTTTCCCCACATGTCCTCTCTTTCTTTCTCCCTTCCTTCTTCCATTCATCTTCTCCTTCCTTCCAATACTACTCAAAATGATCTACAGATTCAATGCAAAAGAGTGCCTGTGAAAATTTCAGTGGCATGTTTCATCAAAATAGCAAAGAATGCTGAAACCCATATGAAAATACACAAGTGTGGATAGCTGAAACAAACTTGAACAAACTCACATGGAGGCATCATATTTCCTGTTTCCAAATTCAAAACACCATGGTAATAACATAAGAAAGTGTCCCTAGACGAATAGAACAGAAAATAGAGCCTGGATATACAACCAAATATACATGATTGATTTTCAACTAGGATGATGGATTGGTTAGTTTTCTGTTGCTGTGATAAAAATACTACAACCAAGATAACTTACAGAAGATGTTTATTTTGCTCACAGTCCCAGAAGGATGAGAGACATTCATACTGAGGAGGAATGGCAGAAAGCAGCGGTACGATGGCAGAAGCAGGAGTCTGAGAGATCATTTGACAACCAAACATAGAACAAGAGGACCAAACTGGAAGTGGAGCAAGGGCTTCAAGTCTCAAAGCTCTCCCCAAGTGACATAGGTCATCCAGGAAGGTTGTACATCCCCCACCACCCATAGCTTCTCCAAACCACACCACTGACTGGACACCAAGTGTTCAAGTAACTGTGTCGATGGAGAACATTTGCCAGCCAAACTACATTAGATGCTAGGAGTATATAATTAGAAGAAAATGATTTGCATGGGGGAGTAACTAGACATCCAAATGTGAGTGATTGTAACTCATTATGTCATGCTTGGTTGATATTCCTGGAAGGTTTGCTCTTTTACGAAGTGAAACAGAAGAGAGTGGTTCTGGAGGAGAGGGCAGGTTGTGAGGGAGGAACTGAGAGGAGATGAAGAAACTTTAGTCAGGATGTAATACATGAGAAGAAGAATAAAGAAGAAAAGAGTGAAAATGGAATCAGACTCTTACCTCCTACAGTGACCAAGAACAAATGCACAATGAGTTAAAAACCTTTAATGAAATATCTAAAACTATATTTAAAAGAAGAAGCCTTCCTCATAGAAGAAAAATATGAACATGTTCTTTTGCATGGGACTTGGTAGTTTTTCTCATATAATACCAAAGGAACCAGAGACAGGAGTGAAATTTGTATCATTTATATGTTTTTCCATAGTCAGGGAAACAGAAAGATTAAAAGGCAGCTGACAGAATGGGGAAACTGTTTGAAAACCATTCATCTAGTGAGGAATTATTATAGTTGGGCTTTCCATTGCTGTGATGAAACAGCATGACTAAAATCAACTTAGTTTAGAAATGTTTTCTTTCAGCTCATAGTTCTACTTCTCCGCCCATCACTGAAAGAAGTCAGGGAAAGCACTCAACGGATTTGTAGGCAAAAATGCTTGCTCTCTATGTCTTGCTCAGTCTTCTTTCTTATACAGTACAGGAGAACCTTTCCAGGAGCGACATTGCACCTTGAGCTGAGCCCACCTACACTGGATCATGAATAAAGAAGACGCGCTACAGGCATTGCCAAACAAACAATCTCATGGAAGCATTTTCTCAGCTGAGAAGCTGTCATCCCAAATGACTCTAACTTCTGCCAAGTTGGAGGAGAAAAAAAAATTAGACAGGGCAGAGTTGTGTCTAAATACACAAAAACTACATACAATGCAAATTTTCAAACAATGCAAATAAGAAATTAAAAAAAAAAAACTCTAAAAGATCCATCCAAATACGTCAGCCTTTTATTTTCCAAGGAAGTGTTAGTTTCAATGAGAATGGCCTCCATTGGCTTACATATTTGAATACTTGGTCCCCACTTAGTAAAACTGTTTGGGAAGGATCAAGATATGTGGCCTTGTTGGAGGGGGGCTGTCTCTTTGGGGGGGGGGCTTTGAGGTCTCAAAACTCCTAGCTAGCTATCTCCTTCCTGGTGCGTACAGAACAGATTTAAGTGCTCAGGTACTGTTCACCCAGGATACCTGCTGCCATCCTCTTTACAATGATTGCCATAGACCCTAATCCTCTGAAACTGTAAGCTCCAAATTTCATATTTTCTCTTATAAATGACTTTGGTCTTATTCATTGTTATGCAATAAAAAATAAGACAAAGACTTTGAATGCATAAGAACTTCTCTATAAAACAATTATAATGAATACTCAAAAAAAGTATAAATATAAAAACAATATATAGTCATTTGTTTCTTTTCTCTTTCAAGAATGGTGCCTTGCCGATTACCAAGTAAGCCAATGTTTTCTCTCATAAAGCACATGCAGGTTATCTGAAAGTCTTACTAAAGTATAGGTCCAGCAGATCTGTGTTATGGTCTGAAAGTCCATTTCTTACAAATACCATATGCGGGTTCTTGAATCATGCTATAATAATTATACTTTTATTTACTAATTTTATGTGTATGGCTATTTTATCTGCATGTATCTCAGTGAACCACGTGAGTGCCTGGTGTATGCCAATGGATCCCATGGGACAGGAATTAAAGATAGTTGCAAGCAGACACATGAGTAATAGATATCAAACTGACGTTCTTTGCAAAAGTAGCCAGTTCTCTACCTCACCAAGTCATGTCTACAGCCCTTCGTAATCATATCTTTTAAATATTAAATTTAAAAATGCAAGTAGAAAATATTGGTGGTCATGCTATTATAGTGCAAAAACTTTTTCTTAAACAATTTGATTAGAAGCCAGAGTGATGGCTCTTTGGTTAAGAATGCATATTGTTCTGACAGAGGCCCACAATGTTATCAACATGCATGTAAGATGTTCTACAACCTCCTGTAAATCCAGTTTATAGAGACCTGACACCTCTGGTCTCAGAAGACACTAGCACTTACATGCATATATACCCACACACATATACATACATACACATAATTTTAAAATAAGTATTTTTAAATTTATACCATTTTATATTCAACAATTTTTGCTAGCTACTGATGATGATGAAACTGAATGAAGAATTATTGCTGAGAATCAAATATTCAAGAAGATCTTTTAGGATTAAGAAGTCATATGTATCTCCTATCCAAAGTGATTTTCACTTCCCCTAACACATTTAATGGTCAAATTAATCGCTATATTCCTAAGTTTTCACTCTCTCCCTCCCACCTCTCTCTCTCTCTCTCTCTCTCTCTCTCTCTCTCTCTCTCTCTCTCTCTCTCTCTCTGTCTTTCACACACACACACATACACACACATATATATGTATAATATGCACATCTATGCACCATATAATTTTAATAATGTTTTATATTAAAACATAAGGTTCCAAATTAAAAATAAATTATGAATTTTATAAGCATGAATTTTACAAGCCAGCTTTCTTTATATGTTAAAGTAAAATTTTATGGATGTTTATAGCAAATGGTAAAATTTCAAGTAAAAAGATCTCAAAATACCTCATAATTTAAGGTTGCTTAGTGTCTTAAAATTTAAAAGCCACTAATAGAATTCAATGTAGAAAGTTTAAATTATACAAATGCATCTCTAAATATCTCATAAGTTAAAAAGAGTTATCAGAAAACTGAGAGGAAGTCGTTAATGTTTCAACAAAGTGAGAAGTTTACAGCTCTACAACCACAGAGATGAAAGGGTTGTGAGTTAATCACCCATTAAAAATCGAGCAATGTTACATTGCCAAAGGCCAGTGAGTCTTCAGGCTCCGCTGCCTACAATCTACACAGGACTGTGTTCTGTTCTTAACTACAGCACAAATGAAGACAGGGAATCTCCAGTAAGAAGTTCAAAGCTGACCTTTTTTTAAACCTAGTACAAAGGATTTGTATATGATATGTTATCTGAGGTCATGTATCCATGACTAAGTGGTAAATTTAAAATAAATCACCACAGAGAAAGGCAAAATGTCAAAGAACAGAAAGATATTTAATAGGAAGTATTTCTAATTCTAGAATTCTGAACAGCAATTCAAAACTATCAAAAATATATTCAAAAATTACTTTTCCAAATATTATACATAGTAATTAATTATATACATTTGCACATAATATTTATATAATAAAAGTTGTATGGGCTAATTATAAGGAAAATACTATAAGAACAGTATATAACTAAAAGAAAAATGCATTACTCAAATTGTCATCACATAATCCTTATTGGTAAAAAAGCACATATATATATATATATATATATATATATATATATATATATATATATATATATATAATTCGTACTTATAGTGCAATAAAATTATAATTGACAAGTAAATATTATAATTATTCTAGCATATAGATATTATGTCATATTTCTACTCATCTGTGTGGTATATTATTTAATTTAGCACATTTCTCTGAGGATATGCTTACATGTATATATATGCCAATAGCTGGTGAATACACTAAAGACTTGAGTTATGATATTTTTCCTTTATATCTCCTTTAACATCTGGGCTTTGGTTGAAATTAAAACAAACATGAAATTGATCAGACCCTTTCTTTCCTTCCTTTCTTCTTTCTTTCTTTCTTTCTTTCTTTCTTTCTTTCTTTCTTCCTTAATATTCTGGTATCCATTAAAACAAATTTTAAAATGAAGATAATTTTAGTGATAGCATGAGCACAATAGAATAGTGGTTTTAAATCTACAAATTTTATAGAGCTCTCTTTCCTTTTTTTTAACCTTTATTTTTTATTAGATACTCTGTAATTACACTTGAAATGTTATCTACTTCTCCCACCCTGTTCTCATCCCTACTACCTCTCCACTTGTCTTCAGGAAGGTACACTTTCTCCTAATCACCCTCTCCACCCCATTGCCTTGGCATTCCATTACATTGAGAATTATTTGTTTGGCTCTGTACCCCATTTTAATAGGATTGTTTGCTTCTCTGGAGTCTAACTTCTTGAGTTCTTTGTATGTATTAGATATTAGACCTCTATCAAATGTGGGATTGGTAAAGATCTTTTCTCAGTCTGTTGCCTGCCATTTTGTTTTCTTGAGAGTGTTTTTAGCCTTACAGAAACTTTGCAATCTCATTAAGTCATATTTATTGTTCCTTGATATTAGCAAGCCATTGGTGTTCTGTTCAGGAATTTTCCCCTGTACCTATGTCTTCTAAAAATTTCCCCACTTTCTCTTCTAATAGTTTCAGTGTACCTGGATTTATATTGAGATATTTGATCCATTGCACTTGAGCTTTGTACATAGAGATAAGAAAGGATCTATTTTCATTCTTCTGCGTGCTGACTGCCAGTTGAGTCAACACCATTTGTTGAAGAGACTGTCCTTTTTCCATTGAATGTTTTCAGTACTTTTGTCAAAAATCAAGTGACCATATGTGCGAGAGTTCATTTCTGAATCTTCTACTCTGTTCCCTTGATCTACCTGCCAATCTCTGTACCAATATTATGTGGTTTTTAACACAATTGCTTTGTAGTATAGCTTGAGATCAGGGATGATGATTCTTGTAGAAGTTTTCTTGTTGAGAATACGTTTTGCTATTCTAGAATTTTTTGTTATTCCAGATGAATTTCCCAATTGCTTTTTCCAATTCTATGGAGAATTGACTTAGAATTTTTATGAGGATTGTATTCAATCTGTAGATTGCTTTTGGTAAGATGGCCATTTTTACAATGTTGATCCTTCCAGTCCATGAACATGGGAGATCTTTCCATCTTCTGAGATCTTCTCCAATTTTCTTCTGCAGAGATTTGAAGTTCTTGTCATACAGGTCCTTCACTTGCTTAGTTAGAGTCACACCAACATATGTCATATTGTTTGTGACTATTGTGAAGGGTATGTTTCCCCTGATTTCTTTCTCTGCATGTTTGTCCTTTGAGTAGAGGAAGGCTACTAATTTGCTTGAGGTAAATTTATATCCAGCCACTTTGCTGAAGTTGTTTATCATCTGTAAAAGTTCTCTGGTGGAAGTTTTGGGATCACTTAAGTATACTATCATGTCATTAAGAGCACTGGCTACTCTTCCAGAGGTCATGAGTTCAATTCCCAGCCACCATATGGTGGCTCACAACCATCTGTAATGGGATCTGATTCCCTCTTCTGGTGTGTCTGAAGACAGCTACAGTGTACCCGGTTTTATGTAGAGGTCCTTTATTCACTTGTACTTGAGCTTTGTACAAGGAGGTAGGAAAAGATCGATTTGCATTCTTCTGCATGCTGACTGCCAGTTGAACTAACACCATTTGTTGAAGAGGCTATCCTTTATGCACTGAATGTTTTTAGCTCCTTTGTCAAAGATCAAGTGACAATAGGTATGTGGGTTTTTTTCTGTGTCTTCAATTCTTTTTCATTGATATACCTGCTTATCTTTCTACCAATATCATGTGGTTTTTCATCACAATTGTTTTGTAGTAAATCTTGACATCAGGGATGGTGATTCCCCTAGAACTTCTTTTATTGTTGAGAATAGATTTGGCTATACCAGGTTGTTTTGTTATTCCAGATGAATTTGGATATTGCTCTTTCCAACTCTATGAAGAATTGCATTGAAATTTTGATGGGGATTGCACTGAATCTATAGATTGCTTTTGGCAAGATGGCCATTTTTACATTGCTGATCCTTCCAATTCGTGAGCATGGGAGATCTTTCCATGTTTTGCAATCTTCTTTAATTTTCTTCTTCAGAAACTTGACGTTCTTGTCATACAGATCTTTCACTAACTTTAATTAGAGTGACATCAAGGTATTTTATAGTTTTTATGACTATTGTGAAGGGTGTATTTTCCCTGATTTCTTTCTCAGGATGTTTATTCTTTGTGTAAAGGAAGGCTACTGATTTGAGTTAATGTTATATCCACTTTGCTGAAATTGTTTATCAGCTGTATGAGTTCTTTCGTAGAATTTCTGGGGTCACTGAAGTATACTATCATATCATCAGCAAACAGAGCTGTCTTTCTTTCTTGGCCACAATATGTCAGTAATTAAGTTCTTGAAATATGAGGCCACTGAACCTATTTCCAGAGAAATAATGCAGTTGCCTCTTCAAGTGGCCATGCACCTTCCCCCTGCTTCTCCTTCACAATTAAAAAAACTTGCCTCATTGAGTAGAAACTTATATTCAGTATCTACACTGTATCTAATGCTTAGCAATGTGAGCTAGCAGAAACTTCAACTTGGAATTTTCCACCTGAGAATGGAATTAACTAAACATGGAATATCCTAGCCACAAATATGGTAGAGAAGTATCTGGGGATAATGCTTTCCTTCACTGGCAGTTTTCCTCCCAAATACATTATGTATCATTTACTATTGTTCACAACTCAAAGTTACACCAACATCTCTGCCATGTTTAATGTAACTGGAATGCACCCCTTGTCATGATCGTTCAAATTATACATGGTAATGCCCTTCAACGTGTAATGTTTCTAACCTAAACTCGATTTGTGTGGGTTTCTACAACTCATGCTGTCTTAGCCATCAAAACTAAATTAATTTGAAATAAATGCAGATAGTGTTTATATCTGTTTAAATAGGTTGATTTCCATTTCCAAGTCTCTTTCTAGTGAATATATAGTCTTAGTCTTAGTCATCCTCCACATTTCCAAATACAAGTCTCTGTTTCTAGTGAATTTATAATCTTGGCCTTACCCCATCCTAAAATAGTTATTTATTTAGGCGCCTAAGCCCACAGTAGCCCAATTTCATAATAAGACAAAAAGTTCTGGGGCCAGAGAGATAGACAAGAGGACATAATGCTCTAGTATATATCAAGAATCCACTCACAAAACCCACATGGCAATGTAGACCTATACAACACCTCCTATTCCAGAAGGTGTAACATATTTTTCTGATGTTCACAAGCACTGAGCATTGATTCAGTATACCCTCATGGATGTATATCACTTTTAAACCTAAAGTGAAGAGTCTTAAAAATAAGAAAAAGCAATACTTAGAGAAAGGCCTGTAACTAGTTTTCATGGAGGTTACAGATATGAAGAGAAACATGACCATCAATGGTGGAGAAGTAAAGTTACACATCTAGTTTTCAGATGTTCTCATTCATTTCCCTTACTATCAAGAGGTTAAGGCTTTGTTTGAAAACCTGGCTTCAATTTATACAATGTGTGCCTAGAAGTGTAAATTGGGACCCACATGATAATTCTACATTTAACCTACCATGAAACCCCATCTCTCACTTGTGAATTCTTTTCCTGAAATCCCAGATTAAGTTCTCATTCTTATAATCTTCTTCTGAGCAGTTTTGTAACCTTCCTCCAAACAATGAACTAATCTCATCTCTATAATCTCAAGTCCCCCAATCAACAATTAGCTAAAAACAAGATGATAGTTTCTTAAAAACGAACAAAATATTGAAAATATCTTTTCTGTTATAGACATTAAACATTATGAGGAGAGCAGACCATTTGTGCATACACTTTTGTGTGTGGTCTCACACAGAGGCCACAGATAGAATCTCAGGCTGATCACTTTTGTGTATTTGTATGTATTGGAGGTATAACGGGGGGGGGGGGGGCTCATATACCACAGCACACATAGGGAGTTTAGAGCACTACTGTGTGGAGTCATTTCTTACATTAAACCTTTACATTGGTTCAGTAGATTGAACTCACATTATGAGCATTGTTCTGCGTGTACATTTATGGTCTGAACCATTTTGTCTTCTCTGAACTCCTTCTGTGATAATATTATGAACCAAATGAATTTAATAGACATCTATAGCATATTTCATCCTAAAACAGAAGAATATACCTTCTTCTCAGCACCTCATGGCAATTTCTGCAAAATTGACCATACTTAAGAAACTCAAAGAAAAGGAAAGCCAGAAGGTGGATGCCTCATTCCTTTTTAGAAGGCAAAACAATACACTCATGAGAGGAAAAAATAGGACAAATAGAGGAGCAGAGATTGGAGAAAAGATCATCTAAAGACAGCTTCACCTGGAGATCCACCCCATATGCAGCCACTAAACCTAAGCACTATTGCTGATAACAAGTAGTGCTTCCTGACAGGAACCTGATACGGATGCCTCCTCAGAGGCTCTTCCAGAGCCATACTGATACAGAGGAGGATGCTTGCAGCTAACCAGTGGACTGAACACAGGGACACCAATGAAGGAGCTAGAGAAAGAACTGAAGGAATTGAAAGTGCCTGCAACCCCATGGGAAGACAAAATTATCAACTAACCAAACCCACCACAGTTCCCAGGGACTAAAACCAATGAGTTGTTATGGAGAGACCCATGGCTCCAAGAGCATATGCAGCAGAGGATTTCATTCTCTGGCATCAATGAGAGGCAAGGACTTTGGTCCAGCAAAGGATCATTTTCCCAATGTAGGGGATTTCTGAAGTAGGAGAGGGAGGTTGGGAGAGGGAGCACCTTCATGGAGGCAATGGGTGGGGGAGGGGGAGGAGATTGGCGGAAAGAGGATAACACCTAAATTGTAAATACAGAGACTATCCATTAAAAATAATTAAAAATAAAAGATCTTCATCTATTCCCCATCTAATACCCACCCAGAAAGCCCTTGTTATTTATCCTGTTGCTTGCTAAACTCTACAAAGTTTCTCAGAAACTTACCACAGAAGAACCTAGGTCCAGAGTTTCTGTCTAGTGAGGTTCTAAGTTCTCCAACATCAATCCCTGCTAATGGCCTCTATATTTCTTAGTTCAGTTACCCCTAAAAAGGACAAAGACTTTTCTGTTTTAAGAACTCTCAGAGCTAATTAGAGGTATTAATCTATCTGGCACTGTTTGAACCACAACTACTATTGTTTTCCTATATTCTACACTGTAAAATGTCTTTGTGTCTAAGAGAATCCATGAGAATATCTGATGTTTTTATCTGTCATGACTGGCACAGAATGTTCTTCAAGAGAAACTACACAAACACCTTCGTGGGCAAAGCAGTCGAATACAGTCAGAATCACAAAAGAGAACAGACAGGAAATACTTGCTTCGTTTTGTCTTGTGATTCTCGTCTCACCATTTCCCTGGTATTACAATGAAACAGTTTGATAGTTCACATTCCCTTTAGCAAACCCTTTAGCAAGTCCCTGGGTTCTGACTGACTTTCTGGAGCCAGTCTCTTGTTCTACCAGGACCTCTTTGCTGCAGTAGATATCCAACCCCAATAATGAACACACAACTCAGCTATAAGATTTATAAGCTGCAGGCCTAGATTGGGCAGCCCTACCACTACACTGCTCTATTCCCCAGCTGTGAAATCCCTTGCTACTGGCAGTTCCTTGAGGCCACACAGTTCTACTCCTTCTGCCTCCCCCCGCTTCCTCAACCTTCTTCTCTTTCCTCTTCTAAAACCTCCAGCCCCACCTTTCCCTTATACTGCCCAATCACAGGCTCTAGCCTTTATTTGACCAGTTAAAATGGGGAGAGGGTTCACATGAAATCACTTTGAGTGATCCACTCCTCATCGGGGCAGCCCATCTTGAGGAAGCAGAATTAGTGTTAAAATAGAAAGAGCAGCATGGCAATCCACCATTTCTCTTCTCTACACCTCTTCTCTACATCTCTACAGACAATTCTTTGAATTTGTTTGTTTGTTTAGTTGGTTGGTTGGTTGGTAGGTTGGTTGGTTGGTTCCTGCTTCTTATTCCTATCTCTAGTCTTCCACTTAGTGACTGGAAAAGTATGTATAGCACTTACTCTACACAGAGAGACCTTTTGAGTTTAACAGTTGTAACCTGACAGCAGATTGTCCCCTGAGTAGAGCAGCAGATTGATTTGCCTTGGTCACGACTTCCTTCATACCACCTGAGATATGCAACACATACAGCCAATGTCCAATAATAACTTGTTCATTGATTTATTAGATGATTGTTCAACTGACATCAGTTTTCAAAAACCTTCCATATTTCAATGCCTTCAGCTAACTAAAATACTATTTTTATTTTAGGAAAAGGAAGTCAAGAGTCCCCAAAACTGTATATTTGTACAGTGGTAAAGAACCAAAATTTGCAACTTTTAGTTTTTTTTTCAATTTTTTGAGAAATTTTTATATCATGCAACCCTTTGAGTTTGTGACTTTGTAAATTCTATAACCTTATTTTCTTTGTACTTGAATTTCTGATGATTTTATTTGGTGAAGTGATCATGTGTTCTTTGACTTTTAAAGTATAATAAGTATGCCTTACATTTAGAAAAGGTCAAAATTAAACTGAAAGAAATAAAGAAATTTGTGCACAAATCTTCCTTTACTCAGAAAAATAAAAAGCAATTGTGGAGAATACCTTTAGTTTCTCTGACATTTTGAAATATTTTCCCTTGCTACTAACTTAAGTAGACACTCAATATAGCAATATTGTGAGAGGTTTCTCTTGCTACCTAGAAATAAACAGCATGATTTTTCTATTATTAAAATGAAAGATTAGTGACCTCATGCTTCATCCAGGGGTCCTTGCCTGAATATCCAGAATAAGATAGGCAGATAGGAGAATCTACTGAGTAGCAATCTTAGATGCTACCAAGATCCTGAGACCTAAAGAATAGAGAAAGGTTGAGGGAGAGGGTGAAAAAAGGACATAGGTCACTAAGGAAAAGGATTGACAGTGATAATGAAAAAAGTTATTACTATACTTCAAATTAAAGAAGTAAATGCTTCAAAATGACATCAGTCTAAGATTTAAGCCACAAAAGCCAAATATAGATAAAGCAAGCTCAGAGCACCAGCCGCTTACACATATTTATACATTATGTATATGGGTGCCTTAAGTTTAGACTACCAACATACCAGGTTTAGTACTTAGATTTGGAAGCACATCAAACATCGTAAGATTTTTTTTTACCACCTCACAAGCATTTACATTCTCCCTGAGCTCCAAATAATCATACCAGCCCTTTATTCCAAGTCTAGTAAGTGAGTAAATGTCTTTTTCCACATTCCACAACAACTCAAGATGACTGCATTTCCACATGTGCACAATAAGAAAAGATTTTGCTGCTGTTGAAAAATTCAACCTCAAAATCTAAGAAATTGTAAATATTATTGAAATATATTACAGTAATATTCTTGTGCTTACAACCATGAGAAAAACTTCAGCGTCATTGTGAAACTTTCTACAGTTCAATATTTCTTAAGGCATGAAGCTTCTTTTTTTTTTTTTTTACAGCTTTTTACTTAATTGTTGTGTGTGTGTGTGTGTGTGTGTGTGTGTGTGTGTGTGTGTAAGACACAGTAAACTTGTGGAAGTCAGAGGAAAAGGAAAAGACTGGACTCAGCTCATCAGCTTCAATGGCAACTGTTTTTTCACATTTAACTATTTTACTATTTCCAACTTTGTTTCTTTCCAGCATTATGCAAGAACCGGTATACAGTGAGGTTAAAATAAGCTAGCATGCCAGTGCTTCAAGAACATATGCAAAGAACTCTCCATTGTATATAATTTTTAAAAGCATAAAATCCTCTCAACCTAAAGGGATTCATTGCTTGAAACAGAACTATAAGGCATGAAGGATATTTCCTGAGCTCTGTTTTCATTCTGAATTATCCCTCAATAAAAGAGACAAGAAAAATAACTCTAAGCCTGTACTCACGATGATTATATATAATCTCCTTATCATCACACAAAGCAAGCAACAGCATGGTAAAGTCAAGCCACACAGAGCTGTGTTAGGGTTGGCAGACTGGCAAGGGTTGTCACTCCTTCATGTATTAAAGAAGACTTTCCTTCAGTGTAGCTCATCATTTTGTAGAATCTCCATTTGTTTTCATATCTGAGTTACTCAGAACTCACTGAGCGCAAATGGCAGAAATATAGCACAGACCTGACACTATTCCTCTCAAAAGCAGAAATACAAATGGCTAAACACTTAGGCTGTTCAATACCCTCAGCTACTGGGAAAAATGCATGTTATAACTTTAAGATTCTATCTTAGCCCAGTCAGAATGGCCATGATCAGCAATATACATGACAGTGTTGTCATGGTTGTAAGAGTGGGAAAATAATTCTACAGTGCTGCGGGGAATAAAAACTAGTATATCCATCTGGAAATTAGCCTGGAGATTTCTACAACAACAATCTGGAAGAACATCTAACCTATTATCCAGCTACACAACTTTTGGGCAAATATCCAAAGAACTAAATATCCTACTACAGAGACATGTGCATATCCATGTTCATAGTTGCCTTGCTCTAGTCACAACAGATAGGAAATGAGTTAACATAGATATTCATCAAGTAATGATAAAGGAAAGGTGTTGCATATACACAAAGAACTACTACTCTGCTGGAAAAAAAATCGAGGCCATTAAATTTGCAGGTAGATGCATGGAAATAAATGGGATTATATTGAATGACAGCGTACTTGGTGTCGAACCTCAAAAGACAAATATTGTATTTTGTCTTTCATCTATAATTTCTAGAACCAAATTTCTGGTTCTGTGTATTTAATTTGGGATGCACGAGTAAGCCAGAAATCTAAGAGTGGACAACTGTAGGAAGACATGAATTAATGGATAATAATTATTGAATATAGAGTAAATAAAAACTGAGGCTCTCTTGCTTTTGCACTCTTGCTCTCTGTACTCCTCTACTCCTCTATTTCTCTCTTTTCTCTCTCTCTCTGTATCTCTGTCTCTCTCTGTATCTCTCTATGTCTCTTTCTCTCTGTATCTCTGTCTCTCTCTGTATCTCTCTATGTCTCTTTCTCTCTGTATCTCTGTCTCTGTGCCTCTACTATCCTCTGAACTTCCCTATGTTCTTAATAAACTCTATTTTATTCTATAAATAATGAAAGAAACAAAGAAACAAAGAAACAAACAAATAAGTAAATAAATAAATTTGAGAGGAGAAATGGAGGAAGGAAAGTTTCAAGGAAGTAAATGAGTGATGGAGTAGGAGAAGAAGGGAGCAAGTGACTGATTAAGCAAAGTGAAATATTCATGAAAGGCTGTAAGTGGGCCTATAGTCTTGAAAACCAAGTAAATAATATAATAAGACAGACCATGTGTTATCAAAGAATAGAGGAATAATACTGAGAGATAAAGGTGAGGAAAAGACAGGAAAGGATGTGTGTTAACCAAACGTAAGGACAGAGAAGAAAATCTTCTAAAACCCCAGAAGTTTAATCTAATTAAAACTAAAATTTAAAAATTATTTTAACAAGTAAATATGCTGTACAGATGAACAAATGCTGTGTCCAGAAGATGTGAGTTGTTAAATGAAATTCTCAGTATCAGGCACAAGTTACGATCCTATGAGATTTTATTCAGGGAGGCCTCAGAAGCATCTAAAACAATTCAAATTATTGCCACCATTCATTGCTGTGTGCCATAACTAGATGTTAAACACTCAAATGTGGACAACACCACATTTTTGATAACAAGACACAAGTTGTTCTTGAACTGACCTAGAAATCTTCTTGCTGGTTGGCTTTCAAAGTGTTGAAATGTGCTATAAAGATATTATGGACAGGTCATAGGCATTATTTTCAATTGTACCATTATACACAATGGGTGCCTACTGGTTTAATAGGGGCAATTTTTTTTTGTGAAGTAACCAAAAACTGTTTGATTGGATTCAAGGCCTGATCCATAGGAAGTAATTGATGCTGGTACTGTAAAGATAGTCAGAACTCAAGGTTGAGAAAATTACATGCCAAAAGAGAGAACCTATTATTGTTGTTTTGTTAAATGGCCACGTCACTAAACTGTTTTGTAAGCATGTCGATTTTATCGCCATAGATTTTTGTTGTTCTCCCCCTGGTCCTGGTAATCTTTTTACTGCAGTGGGTAGTTAATCCAGAGTCTTATAATGTTCGAAGCACTGAGAATAAATGATGATAAATGCTCAGTTGTACATGGGATGCCTACATCAACCATTCACAACCTCAAGGCTCTAGAAAGAATGGTTGGAAGAAAAAATATCTGAAAGGCAGAAGATACTGAGGAGTGCTGTGCAATGCCTTCCTCTGAATAAAACATGGCTGGGGTATAAGTGAACTCACAGTATCTATAGTTACCCAGACCTATAGCTGAGGAGCTACAGATAGGTGATGGCGTTGGAAAGCAAGATCACTTTCCTTGCAGGGGTAGCTATACTGTTATTGTGCCCATACTCCTGTGGATAAGCCCATAAGCCCACAGCCACACCCATGTGCAGAATCACTTAGAATCAGTGAGTTATCAAAACAAAAATAATAGAACATAAAGTTGAAAATGAATGTGTTGGAGGATGAAAAATGACTTGGAGGGAAGGAATATGAAGTTTGTTGACATACATTTAATACCTGTATGAAATCCTCCAAGAATTAAAATAGAAGATAAACAAACAAACAAAGACTGGCATGACTTAGAACTGACAGCACTTAGAGTCAGACCTAGGATGAGAAATCTGTAGAGAAATTTTAATCCAGCTGTTCTGACAAGGGATCACATCCAAAAATATGATCTGACAAAATCCAGACATGCCCTGCACTGTGGTATGATCTAGCTGGAATACAACCTGCCCACACACCTTTATTCCCTAAGAGTAGTTGATAGGAGGAAGCAGCCATATTTGAAAATGATATCTAATTGAGAGCAAACAAAGTGATAAAGCAGAGAAAAAATTGACAGAATGGATCAGAGTTTGGATGTGCCCAACTCACACAGGAACAACAGAGGAAGGAAAACTAATTAAGAACAATGAGAGAAAATAAAAGTTGGTAGGGGTGGGGGTGGTAGAGGAGTGTGTGTGTGTGAGAGAGAGAGGGGGGGGGAGAATGAGTTAAACTTTGACTGGTACAGGTTTACAGAGACAGGTTACAGAGAGAATAAGCTAGACACAGGAGAAGGCAGAACCAGAACAAGCCAGAGGTTGATAAAAATACAGATTAGGACATAATGCTAAAGTTAGTTAGTATGAGGCCAGGCAGAGCAATTCAGTCAGAAGCCAAGAAAAGCCAGATTGAATCAGTCAATCTTGAAAAATTAGGTTGTAGGGAGGGTAGAAGCTTTCAGAACGAGGCCTAGGGGTAGTTAGAAAAGAGAAGGAACACTCTGTGGTCATCCCAAGCCTTCTATCCACACAGCTTGGTTACATCTCTCATCTCAACACTTCATCTGAGCAAATAAAAGTGACATTTGCAGAGTTTACATGACCAAATGGGCTGACTCAATATAGTCAATTACTTTTTCAGTGTTTTCAATGTGTTGGATCATTTTCTTCCATTTGTAGTCATTTTATTTTGATTGAAGGATAGCACATATGTGACTGTGGATGAACTGACAGGCAGCTACCAAATCAGTTTGAGCACTGCGGCTACTCCCAAACAAGAGTTCCAGTTTTGCAAACTACTATTTGTCAACATTCAAGGCTGTGGTCTGAATGTTGTGTGTCCTCACCAAGTTCATACACTAAAACCTAACTCCCAAAAGGATGATATTATCAGATGCGATTTAGGGCAGGGGATTAAGTCATGAACTGTATGCTTGCCTTTATAAAAGAAGACTCAGAGAGATCCCTGTCTCTTCTGCTATGAGAAGGCATAATGAAAAAAAAACCGTCTCTAGTCTAGGGTGAGGACCTTGAGTAGACACTGAATGTGTACCTGCCTTAATCTGGAACTTATCAATAATCAGAACTATGAGAAGTAAATTTTGGTTATTTATCAGCTTCTCAAGTTATATATACATAAAGATGGTCTAAATAGATTGTGTCAGTCTTACTTCAAAGATAAAAACCTCAGAGAAAACCAGGTACCAAGTCCTTTCTTCTTATTGGTCCTTGAATCCTAGTTTCTGACTATACTCAGCTATGCCTGCCATCTCTGTAATGCCTTTGAGAATGGTAGGTGCTTTGAGGAAAGTGGTACAAATGGCCAGTTTCACTTGATCCTATCTTATCTTTGGAGCACCCCCATCTCAAGTGTAAATAAATGGTTTGCTAATCTTTTTGGGGGGAGAATCAGGTTTTCTTTTCAACTATATGTAGATTTTTCTAGGCAGTTTCCTGTTGAAAATTGGTCTATAAAAGTCTTTCTCTGTAATTCAACTGTCCTGACATAAGCCTCTTTAATCCTGAGTTATTTAGATCTTCATACCCCTGCACTGTTATCTACACAGAGAATAACACCTAAAATTGGGGTCACAATGATGGCTCAACAGGAACAGACACTTGACATCCAGCCCAACTATTTGAATTTGATGTTGGGGACAAGCATGAAATAAGAAAGAAACTTTTTCTGCTTGTTGCCCTTTGTCCTCCACACATGCATGAGCACATGCATGAAATAAATACATGAATAAATAAATATCATATATATGTGTATATAACCTAAATAAAATTTTGTCTTCATTTAAATATGTTATTTATCTTCTACACATAGATGACAGTAAATTTGAAAATAAGATTCAAAATCACAAACATGTTACCCATCTTATGCATTTACTGAAATTCTAAATGCTGCCATGCTGATATTGCTGGTTCAACATACATGAGTAGAGGTATAACCATTGAAAATAGTCGTTTCTGTTTTCAGACTAGCAAGACTCTCCACACTCCATTTCATCTCCAGTCTTAGAAATCTATGTCACACAAACATCCACATAAAAATACATGTGTTATCTAATCCCCTTCTGTACTCCACAATACTATTTTTTTCTGATCTTAATTATCACTAAAGTAATGCAATGTGGTGGATTTTGATATGCAAATATATATACATGTGTGTGTCCCAATTCTTTACAGTTATATAAACAAACAAACAAACATACAAACAAAGAAAAAACTATGGATTTGATATGCACCAGACTGTGGCTTCTCAGCAATAATACCTGACTAGAATCCCAACCAAAATTATAACTGCTTCAAACAACACTGCTATCTGTCCATGCGGTACAGAGTTCATCATATAACAGGGTGCTTTACTCAGCTGTGGCTTCTTTTCCTGCTATTTACTTTGTGTCTGGAGAACAATGACACTATTAAACATTAAAACTATTCACTTGTTAGTGTCTAATCTCTTTCAAAGAAAAAGAATGCATTAACAAGATGTTAGGAGGCACGGTTTTTCATGGCTTGAGTTCCTTATGGGAAATGATATGAACCTTGCAAAACACGAACAGATCTGAGATCTCTGGGAGTCCTCTGACAAAGAAGTAGCATGATAAAATTCACTGTCACTGGAATGATTGGCTAAGTGTGTTCCAGAAGAAACACTTGGGGAAGACAGGTGATGGTCTTAGCAGCATGGATTAAAAGGGATAACAATAATCAAACACTGAAGGAGAAATCTTTCTCCACAGAGATGGCTTAGCCACTTCTTTGGTTGTCTGTGGCACCAGCTCCATTTGTGATTCCATTTTGATTTATGCTTCTGCACATAGCAAATCTTCAGGACTGTGAAAGATTCTATGTCAGAAAGAGAAAGCTTAAATGACAGCAATGATCTCTAAAGATGAAAACCATCAGGCAAATGTGTACTTGCAACTACCATCAGTGTCTTAGGTAATACAATTTTCAGAAAAAAAAAAAAAACACAGTAAAATTCCATGCTTTTTTGAAAAACCTACAATACAGTGATAAATGCACATTTGTGGATACTTATGACAAAGCAGCTTCTAGAAGAACACAGTCACTTTCACTGATGTGTTACCATTGTGTTACCCCACCTAGCACTAAGGTGGATTGTGACCTGAGGATGAGGTCACATGAATGGAGTTAAACCCATAGAGACTCCAAATATTTCTCCCATTGCCCATCTTCTATGAAAAACTAGAATGAGAAAACAATGTCCTGCATCCTGGAAAGTTCAAATATGTCAGCATGCCATTGTCAGACTCTAAGTCTTTAGAACTGTAAGAAAAAAAAATGATTGTAGTTTAAGCTTCCTAATTTATGGTACTTTGCTGTAATATCCCAAAGTGGCAAAGACACGTGTTACATTGTACTAGTGATTATGTTGAAGAAGACAGTAGACTAAGCAAAAAAACCACACTAAAATATTAGTTTGTGTGCATAGGCTATCCAGTATGCTTGCATTTAAATATAGAATTTTATAGAATAAAAACATTACACTGTTTTGACTGATGTGTCATATGAAGCATCTAATATTAATCCAGAGTTGGCTTTACTAATCATCTGCCATAAGCTCAAGAGTTAAAATAATAAATAACAA
Source organism: Micromys minutus (assembly GCF_963924665.1). Taxonomy (NCBI): domain Eukaryota; kingdom Metazoa; phylum Chordata; class Mammalia; order Rodentia; family Muridae; genus Micromys; species Micromys minutus. The sequence goes on along the minus strand of NC_137974.1, from coordinate 27,488,214 downwards.
TTACCGAACCACTTTATTTGCTGCCACAAGAAATACAACAGACAGGAAGAATCTAATTTATACTGAATATCAATGATGTATTGTAACATGATGTGGAATTAGCTCCTGCTATCTGTTCTCCTGCTTCAGTTTTTAGAAGAGCAAGAAAAATTTTAAAAGACATTAGATTGAGAGGAAAGAAGAAAATGAATGTCCAGGAAAACAGAGCTCCATTAAAGGGAGTTCATGATTACTTTTAGATTGTACATTTTATAATAGAAAACACTTAGAAACAATGTTAATACACTGCCAAGTATTTTAGAGAAATGCCCAATGCAATGTTAGCTAAAGAAAAACACTTGTATGCTAATTTTATTATTTATTCATTGAATAAACTCTAACAAATAAAATTATATCCTAGTCCTGTAAACATGTCATGGAGTAATATTCTCTCTCTCTCTCTCTCTCTCTCTCTCTCTCTCTCTCTCTCTCTCTTTCTCTCTCTCTGTATCTATCTATCTATCTATCTATCTCTCTGTCTCTGTCATTGTCTCTCTGGTATAAAAAAATGCTATTTTCCTGAAATAAGATTAAATGACAGAGAATATGTGATTTCTAAAATTTAGGATACGAATAGTAGTGATAATCAAACTTCCAATGGCTAATAAACTCTCACACTAGCCATTATTACAAGTATTGTTTTAAAAGATAGCTTGAAAAAAATAAAAAAATAAAATAAAAGATAGCTTGATTGTTTTAAGTTATAATGAGACTAATCATAACTTGAGAGTATTCTCAATACAAATATACTGAGGTTTTTTTTTAGATTTATTTTAAATATCTCCCTATGTATTAGAAGCTATTTCTGCAGATGTGATACTGAACTTTTCAACTAGAAATGTCCACCCCTTTGAGTTCTTACTATTCACAACTTCACATTTTACCTATTTCTCCTACCAATTAGGTTATTCCATGCTTGCAAAGCAAAATAGGAGATTAAAGCTGGCAAACATTTGATTCAGAGTTGTGTTTGTTTTCTTGGATTTGCATTCAATTTACTAGAAGGCCCCAGGTTGTTACTTAACTAAAATGAAGTCTGCCTTTCAGCATTGCTCTGGAAAAGGTAGTTAGAATATCCAATATTCAATCTCTCACGTGTGAGGTAGGCATACTAATGATAGTATCATCCTCATAGGATAGTTATGTAAATTCAATTAGTTCGACTATCTGAAATTTTTAATGGCACTGTCATAAGAAATATTTGATGAATGCTTTATTGCTATTATTTTCATGGAGGGATAAAGGAACGAAGCATCATTTTCATACGTTTTTCCATTTATCAGTTAGCTAGATTTTGTTGCAGTAAATATTAAAAAAAATAAAAGCACTTGACACTCAACCTGTTTCCACAGTTTACCACTATGACCGGTCTCACTCAAACCCTGGAGGTTGCTCTCACACTAGTTCTGGCACTATAGAGCCATATGGAACTAATAACAGTTTCTTACAGAGTCTCCATACTGGCGCTCAAGTAGTCTCTGACCAAGGCAGTCCATGAAACATTCTTCCAAGGCACTTAACCATATTGCTTCCACTCTCAATACCTTTGGCAGGTTTTTACAACACTGGATTCACACATCCCAACTTTGTGACAGGCCTGGTGAAATACAGGAGAACACATGTAAACAGGTAGAAACCCTTAAAGAAGAAACACAAAAATTCTTTAAAGAATTATGGGAAAACAAGACCAAATAGATGAAGGAATTGAACAAAACCATCCAGGATCTAAATATGAATAGAAACAATAAAAAAAAAATCACAAAGGGAGACAACCCTTTAGGTAGGAATCTGGAAAAAAAGAACAGGAGTGATAGATGCAAACATCACCAACAGAATACAACAGATAGAAGAGAGAACCTCAGGTGGAGAAGATATCATAGAAAACATTGACAAAACAGTGAAAGAAAATGAAAAATGCAAAACATTCAATGAAAGCAGACAACCTCTTCAACAAATGGTACTGGTTTAACTGGAAGTCAACATGCAGAAGAATGCAAATCGACCCTTTCTTATCACCTTGTATGAAGCTCAAGTCCAAGTGGATCAAAGATCTCTACATAAAACCAAGTACACTGAAACTAATAGAACAATAGTGAGGAAGAGCTTAGAACACATAAGAACAGGGAAAATTTTCCTGAACAGAAAACCAATGGCTTATTCTCTAAGACCAAGTATCAACAAATGGGACCTCATGAAATTTAAATTTCTATAAGGCAAAGGACACTGTCAAAAGGACAAAACGGCAACCAACAGATTGAGAAAAGATCTTTACCAATTCTACAACTCATCGAGGGATAGTGTTCAATATACACAAAAAAAGAAAAAAAAGAAAAAAAAAGAAAAATTCAAGACATTAGCCCGTGAAGAATCAAATAATCATATTAAAATATGGAGTATAGATTTAATAAAAGGACTTCTCAACTGAGGAATATTTAATGACTGAGAAGAACCTAAAGAAATGCCCAACATCACTAGTCATCAGGGAAATGCAAATCAAAACCACCCAAGATTCCACCTCACACCAGACAGAATGTCTAAGATCAAAAACTCAGGTGACAGTAGATGCAGAGAAAGAGGAACACTTCTCCACTGTTGGTGGGGTTGCAAACTGTTACAACCACTCTGGAAATCAATCTGGCATTTCCTCAGAAAACTGGACATAGTACTACCTGAAGACCTAGCTATAACACTCCTGGTATATACCCAAAAAATCTATAACATCTAACAAGGACACATACTCAACCATGTTCATAGGAGCCTTATTTATAATAGACAGAAGCTTGAAAGAACTCAGATGTCTTTCAACAGAATAATGGATACAAATATTCTGTTACATATGCAGCTATTAAAAACAATGAGTTCATGAAATTCCTAGGCAAATGGATGAAACGTTAAGCTGTCATCCTCAGTGAGTTAACTCAGTCACAAAGGAACACTCATGGTATGTACTCACTTATAAGTGAATACTAGCCCCAAAACCTCAGAATACCCAAGAAACCATCCACAGAACTTATGAAGCTAAAAAAGAAGAAAGGCCAGAATCTGGATGCCTCAGTCTTTCTTATAAGGAAGAATAAAATGTTCGTAGGAGGAAATAAAAAGACAATTAGTGGAGCAGTGAGTGGAGAAAAGATAATCCAGAGACTTCCTCACCTGGGGATCCACCCCATATGCAGCCACTAAACCCAAGCACTATTGCTGATACCAAGTAGTGCTTACTGGAGGAACATGATATGGATGCCTCCTCAGATGCTTTGCCAGAGCCAGACTGATACAGAGGAGGATGCTTGCAAATAACCATCAGACTGAACACAAGGACCCCAATGAAGGACCTAGAGAAAGGACTGAAGGAGCTGAAAGGGTCTGCAACCCCATGGAAAGAACAAAATTATGAACTAACCAAACCCACCACAGCTCTCAGGGACTAAAACACCACTCAATGAGTTCTTATGGAGATACCCATGACCCCAGGTGCAAATGCAGCAGAGAAAGCATTTTCTGAAATCAATAAGAGGAGAGACCTTTGGTTCAGTGATGGCTTGTTTTTCCAGTGTAGTGAAAGTTGCTGAGGCAGGACAAGGTAGCTGGGAGAGAGATCACCTTCATGGAGACAGTGGGAGGGGAGAAGAGGGGAATGTGGGAAAGAGATAACATTTAAAATGTAAATTTAGAGAATATCTAATTAATAAAAGGGGAAAAGATACGTTTTATTGAAAGCACTGTGTAAGGTAACCATTTAGTCACAGAGCAAGATGAAAGAAAGAATTCTTCTTAATTCATAAAATCACCTCTATAGCAATTCTTCAGATGGTTGGTTTGGATAGCTGCATACACAGGAATTAAGGGCTATGATAAATGGCATTGATAAAACCTGTAACTTACTAAAACAGAACAGTGAAAGGTGAGCATGCACACCTGCATCTCTTTATGTGTGGAGAAAAGTGAAAATGTTTCAAAATCATTTATATTAGCACCACTAAGAATTTTTTAACAGGGAAATATACTTAAAAATTGTAGTTTCTCAAACAATTACTGAAAAGGGGTGAGTATGTGAATACATTACAGGACAAAAGAACATATATATGAAATTAGAATCATAAACTGATTCAGCTTATTATTCAGTCGTTGTGGAATACATGGATTCTACGTCGCTAAAGAAATAATGGCAAATATTAAAGAGAAAATAATTTCTGCAACACACAGGATATTTTTAAAGCAAATGTTATTCAAGCAAAGAGTATTTAAATGAAGCAATTTGACATCTAAAACTATTAAGTTACCACCACTTATTTTAAAAAGAGAGAGCTATCTCTAATAGATTCTTTGACAGACTAAGGGACCAAATGTTTGCTATGAAAATGGACCATTCCATATGAAACTCTGGCAAATCAAAAATTATACTGTAAGATACATTAAGCAAAAGAATCAACTGCTTTAAAATACTAGCAGGAATTTGCCATGGTGAGTAAAATATTAGCCCAAGAGCATACAGACAAATTATGGGATGGAGCTATGGGCTAATACATAGAGTTGGGGATGATGGGGTTCTGTGGGACCATGATTAGTCCCACTCAGTCTGTCTGAGGAAATGCAGCTTCTGCAGCTTTCAGTGCAGGAACTCAAGCTGGGAAGCGTGGGAACAAATCTCAGCGGGGTGCTGGCCTGTGAACCCTGCCTGGTCAATACTCAGCAGGCTACTGAGATTAAAGCCTTGTGGGGGTTGGAGGAGGCAAGTTAACCCTGGCCTGGCTCTCAAAAGCAATGTAGAGCCAGCAAGAGGCACCTAAGCAGAGTTTCCCTCAGCCCCCATGGGAATAAAGGAACCCAGGTGGAGGAGAGGATTTCAACACAAGTGCTTTATTTTTGAGCTCTTCTCTCCTTTGTCCTGTCTTTGTAAACAGCTCTGGATCCAACCACCCCCTTCCCATTTATTTGCCTATGAGATTGGCCAGAAATTTTTTTCTAGGGCTTGCTTGTGTGTGTGTGTGTGTGTGTGTGTGTGTGTGTGCGTGCAGGGGATGGACCTAGGGGTGGCTGATCTGGAGTCTGCATCACCTTCTCCTATGGAAGTGGTACTTGGGGCATGGCTAAAGCTTTGTACAGCTGTGCCCCTGTGGTATTGTTCAGAAAGAGTGGATTCCCAAATCCGGGAGTTCAAAATTCACCTACATTTTCGTGTTTGTTTTCATAATCAATTTCGGGGCTTTAACTAAACTCAACCCATTTGTTCTCCCAACACCACCAGTCTTCCCCACAGGGTTCTAGAACTATTTCTGGAAGAAATGTATTAGTTTCAATAATTTTGAATTTTCAGCGCCCTGGATCTACAGATTTCTTCTGGAATTATTCTAAGCTAGAGAAACAATGGGAAATGCCATACAAAAGTAAGAGTTTCCAGGCCTGGAGAGTGTGTTCAGAGTTAAGAAGCCTGACTGCTTTTCAGATAGAGGGCCCACTTTCAGTTACCAGCACCTATAGGTAGCTCATAATTGTCTGTGACTCTGGTTCAAGGGAATCAAATGAATTTTTAAGCCTCCACAGGCACCAGACACAAATGTAATGCACAGACATGCATGCGCACAAAACACCTGTAAATATAAAATATTAATTGAAAATATTTTAAGAGAATTTCAAAAACCAAATATAAAGCAAAGGAACTATAAGGAAAATGTCTGAAAATAGAACACATATGCTGTGAAAAGTGATTATTACATGCTACTCAAAAAAACACTAATGAGGAAGGGAATTGCTCATATGTATTGAAAAGTATTAATTCACTACAACATGCATATGCATGTACATGTGTGAGTATTTCACACAGAGCTTCACATTGTATCAGCACAAAACACATAAACATATGTACGCATATACATTTTTAATCTCCCCTGATATATAGTACCTACATTCATGTTCACTATATGTCTTTAATAACTTGAGTGCATCAGATATGCATCTATTAAGACTTGAAGAATGAAAGAAAATTTATCAATTGCTTAAGAATTCTGTGATTCTAAACTTTTCCCTCAACTTCAATTTTTTTTTACAAATATCCATTCATAAAATATTAAATGAAAATATCAATTACTAACAGAAAAGACACACTTTATAGCCATTTGAAAAAGTAAGGAATCTGAGCAAGGTTTGTTTGCTGTTAGACATGGATTAAATCTGACATGGTTGAAGTAATATAGATTACCTTGTATTTTTGTACAGAAAGTAAAGAGAGGCACATGTTTCCATTGTATTTGAGTGGCTTCAGTTGTAGCCTTCTATATTCTAGTAAGAAAAAAAAATAAAGAAAGAAGGAAGGAAATAAGGAGAGAGAGAGAGAGAGAGAGAGAGAGAGAGAGAGAGAGAGAGAGAGAGAGAGAGAGGGAGGGAGGGAGGGAGGGAGGGAGGGAGAAAAGAAAAACCCTGATAAATAAGAAGTTCATAAAGGGAGCAGTCTACCACACACTGACAGAACACATGTCCTTCAAACTGAACCCAGAACTCACTCAGTCCTAGCCATGAGCTTTAGCTTTAGTTCAAGTGACTTGTGTTGGAAGAAAGATTGGATCTGAGAGCAATGTTCATGTTTCTTCCTGTGACCTGTGGGAAAAGCATAGCATGTAACTGGGGCCTAGCCCAGAGAAGTCAGAACCAAATCCCATGAACAAGGTCTTGCTACTTCATAGATTCATGGGAACTGCTGAGCTCCTTAAGAATTTGTTCAGCTGGCGGAGCTGCTCTTCTACAGGCTCTGGAGACTCAGGTGGCCACTTGTCCACGGCTCTCCTAGAGGACATCCAGCTCTTCCTAAGGTAGAGATTGCCTGGGAGAGAGCCTGCCTGGAGGCTGAGGAGCGGCTGAGGCGGCAGGTGCCAGAGGATGCATCTTCAGGCATGCCCTGAAAATAGGCATTTTTGGAGATTATAGAAGATTTTGGTGTTAAAGTACTGTCTTGGGACCAGAAAAGCAGTGAAGCCACACAAATACCCAGAAGGGTGAAGGCACTGCTGGGCAAACAGCTGAAGTGTGAATCAAAACAGGTGGACCATAATGTCAGAGGATCAGAGTGCCTGTGACAGGGGTGTAGTTTCAAATTCAATGAAAATGAAACACAACATACCCAAACCTGTGGGATGCATTGAAATCAGTACTGAGAAAAAAACTCATAGCTCTGAGTGCTTCCAAAAAGAAACTGGAGAGAGCTTACACTAGCATCCTTACAGCACAGTTGAATGCTCTAGAACAAAAGGAAGCAGATGCACCCAAGAGGAGTAGACAGCAAGAAATAATCAAACTTAGAGCAGAAATCGACCAAATAGAAAAAAAAGCACCATTGAAAGAATCAACAAAACCAAGAGCTGGTTCTTTGAGAAAATTAACAAGATTGATAAACCCTTAGGCAGACTAACTAGAGGGCAAAGAGAGAGTATCCAAATTAACAAAATCAGAAAGGAAAGTGGAGACATAACAACAGAAACTGAGGAAATTCAAGAAATCATCAGATCCTACTACAAAATCCTATACTCAACAAAGGTGGAAAATCTGGAGGAAATGGACAAATTCATAGACAGATACAAGATACCAAAGTTAAACCAGGACAAGGTGAACCATATAAATAATCCCATAACACCTGAAGAAATAGAAGTAGTCATCAAAAACCTCCCAACAAAGAAAAGCCCAGGTCCAGATGGGATCAGTGCAGAGTTTTGTCAGACTTTTATTGACAACATAATACCAATACTCTCCAAACTATTCCACAAAATAGAATCTGAGGAAACACTATCTAACTCATTTTTTGAGTCTACAATACCCTCGTTCGTTAACCACACAAAGACCCTACAAAGATAAAGAACTTCAGACCAATCTCACTTATGAATATTGATGCAAAAATACTCAACAAAATCCTTGCAAACCGAATCCAACAACACATCAAAACAATCATTCACCATGACCCAGTAGGCTTCATCCCTGGGATACAGGGATGGTTTAATATAAGGAAATCCATCAATGTAATCCACCATATAAACAAGCTCAAAAAAAAAAAAAAAACCGCATGGTTATCTCACTAGATGCTGAGAAAGCATTTGACAAAATCCAACACCACTTCATGTTAAAAGTCTTGGAAAGAACAGGAATCCAAGGCCCATAGCTAAACATAATAAAAGCAATATACAGCAAACCAACAGCCAACATCAAACTTAACAGTGGGAAACTTGAAGCAATCCAACTAAAATCAGGGACTTGACAAGGCTGACCACTCTCCCTCTACCTATTCAACAAAGTACTGGAAGTCCTGGCTGGAGCAATTAGACAGCAAGAGGATATCAAAGAATACAAATTGAAAAGGAAGAAGTAAAAACATCACTATTTGCAGATGACATGATAGTGTACTTAAGCGACCCCACACTTTCCACCAGAGAACTCCTACAGCTGATAAACAAGTTCAGCAAAGTCGCTGGATATAAAATTAACTCAAACAAATCAGTAGCCTTCCTATATTTAAAGAACAAACATGTGGAGAAAGAATTTACAGAAAAGATACCCTTCACAATAGTCACAAAAACTATGAAATACCTTGGTGTGACTCTAACTAAGCAAGTGAAGGACCTGTATGACAAGAACATCAAATCTCTAAAGAAGGAAATGGAGGAATCTCTCAGAAAATGAAAAGATCTCCCATGCTCATGGATTGGAAGGATCAACATCTTAAAAATGGCCATCTTACCAAAAGCAATCTTCAGATTCAGTGCAATCCCCATCAAAATTCGAATCCTATTCTTCATTGGGTTTGAAAGAGCAATGTGCAATTTCACTTGGAATAACAAAAGACCTAGAATAGCGAAATCCATCCTCAACAACAAAAAAACATCTGCGGGAATCTCTATGCCTGACCTACAAGGCAATTGTGCTGAAAATAGCATGGTACTGGTACAGAAATAGGCATGTGGATCAATGGAATAGAATAGAAGATCCAGAAATGAACCCTCATGTATATGGTCACCTGATTTTTGACAAAGAAGCTGTAAACATTCAATGGAAAAAAAAATCTCGTTCCACAAATGGTGTTGATCCAACTAGCACTCATCATGTAGAAGAATGAAAATATACCCTTTCTTATCTCCTTGTACAAAGCTCAAGTGCAAGTGGATCAAAGATCTCCACGTTAAACCAGGTACACTAAAACTATTAGATGAGAAATTAGGGAAAACTTTAGAACTCCTAGGCACAGGAGAAAATTTCCTGAACAGAAGACCAATGGCTTGAGCTCTAAGGTCAAAGATTGACAAATGGGACTTAATGAGATTGCAAAGTTTTTGTAAGGCTAAAGACACTGTCAAGAAAACAAAACTCCAGCCATTGGAGTGGGAATAGATCTTCACCAACCCCACGTCAGATAGAAGCCTAATATCCAAGGTATACAAAGAACTCAGAAAGCTAGATACCAGAGAATTAAACAACCCTATTAAAAATGGGGGTGCAGACTTAAACAAAAGGTTCTCAATCAAGGAATATAGAATGGCTGAGAAACATCTAAGGAAGTGCTCAACATCCTTAGCCATCAGGAAAATGCAATTCAAAACAACCCTGAGATTCCACTTCACACTAGTCAGATTGGCCAAGATCCAAAACTCAGATGACAACAGATACTGGCGAGGATGTGGAGAAAGGAACACTTCTCCACTGCTGGTGGGTTGCAAACTGATACAACCACTCTGAAAATCAGTGTGGCGGTTCCTCAGAAAAATGGACATAGTACTACCTGAAGACCCAGTTATTCCACTTCTGGGCATTTACCCCAGAAATGCTCCAACATACAAGAAAGATACATGCACCACAATGTACATTGCCGCTCTATTTATAATAGCCAGAAGCTGGAAAGAACCCAGATGTCCTTCAGTAGATGAATGGATACAAAAATTGTGGTATATTTACACAATGTAGTACTACTCAGCTATCAGAAACAATGACTTAATGAAATTCTTAAGAAAATGGATACATCTAGAGAATAACCCAGTCACAAAAGAACAGACATAATATGCAGTCACTGATAATGGGATACTAAACCCAGAAAGCTCTGAACACCCCAGAAACAACTCACATACTGTGTAAAGCTCAACAAAAAAAAGAATATATTTTAATTAAAATAGAACTGTATCACATCCCCTTTTCCTCCCCACAGCTCCTCCTAGTCTCTCTTCTATCCCCTCAAATTAATAGCCCCTTTTCCTATATTATTGTTACATATATACATACGTGTATGTATATGTACCCACAAACACTTAATTACAACCTTAAAAATGTATTCAAAAAATAAATAAATAAAAAATAAATGAAGTTAGGGTCTTAAGCAGATTAAAAAAAGAATTTGTTCAGCTAGTGAGTTTAACACATCAGCTGTGTTAAAGCATCAGTATTAAAAACCCTCTAGATGGGTTGAAATGATAGAAGCCAAGACATATTTCCTGGTAGGTGCCACTTGTTGCTTTTGTTTTTATATCACTTTAATGAGAACTTATATTACATTTTTTATGTATTATAGTTTGGGTCAGGCCTGTTAGTAATTAGCCTCAAGGCAATGTCACATAAAATACTTTTTTTTCTGGAGATCTAGCTGATACTTGTTATTAAACAGTGTGTTTCTAAACGAAATTTTCTAATCTGATATCTTTTTCAGATATATATGCACCCTGAAGGGCTGCCATCTGGCTCAGGTATCTTTAATAATTTAAAGATTACATTAGTGTAGTTCAAATCTACAGTGGTCTTTGTTTTATTTAGTCCATAGTAAAAATGTGTCCCAGTAAAAGCAGAATTAGTAATCAAAAGAGATGCAGTCACCAAACAGATTTCTGGGCAGGGTATGTAGTTCAGTGGCAGAGAGGCTAAGTAGATTCATCTTATCCCCTGCTTTGTAAAGAATGTTAAGTCTCAGACACAAGTATAATTAGTAATGAGCACAAATGACAAATATTTTGCTTTTAAGATTAAACAAGGAGGGATGAAAGACTAAATGACAAAAATTCATTATACAAATATATGAAATTGTCAAACAATAAAAATAAAAGGTTTTGGGAGCTTTGATTTGAAAGATTAAATATTTAATTTTTTAAAGAAATAGGTAAAAATTGAGAGGCTGTAAAAATATTTTGTGTTTTTCAAAGGAGCCATATGAAAAAACACTGCACCTCCCACCCTACCCCAGTGAGTGTGCCAATCATACCTTGCTGCTATGGTAACTCAAGGACATCCCAAATGTCTTGAGAAAGTGATGCTGCTAGAGAGGTTAGTTTCAGTATTGTGGACAGTATAGAAACTTTTTCTAAATGATTTTTTTCATTTGTTTTCTCAGTAGACATATCAATTTTTATTGACATTTAAAATTTATTTCTTATGCTACCTTTCCTTAATTGTGGTCATTTGTAGTGATGAGTTGTGTCAGTTCAATCTGAAATAGGAAAATCGCGTGGCAATATACTGAATAACCTAACCTCTCTGAGGATGAGTCCCATGACAGGTTATCCCAATCAATCAGCCTTAAAAGCAATGAACTCAGCAGGTATATGTGGGATATGTGTGTGTGTGTGTGTGTGTGTGTGTGTGTGTGTGTGTGTGTGTGTGTGTGTGTGTGTGCCCATGTTGTGGTGCGTGTGGAAATCAGAAGAGGTGTAAGATTGTGTAGAGCTGATGTTACAGGTGGTTGTGAGGTCTGGGACATGAATGCTTAGAATCAAGCTTAGCTAGTGCCCTTAAGCACAGAACCATCTGTCCAACTGCTCGCACGATAATTCTACCTGTTTTTACTTTGGCCCTGTAAATTCCATTACTGTCTTCTAAGAAATATAATAAACATTTTATAACATATCTGTCATGTTAGTAAGCTAAAAAAATGTCATAGATTATTAATTGCTAACACAGTGGTTGCCAGTAAGTTTCAATCCATTTCCCCAGGAATGCTCATATATATTTCTGCCTCTGTAAATTTTTTGACATGCCCATTTCTCAGGTTCTGAAAAGTATGATTTTTCATATGTATCTTTTCTTTCTATGAGAATATCTGGCTCTCTTAACACTGCTTAAATGTGGGGAGCCTGAGCATGGTATCAGTGATGCATTTGATATGCTGGAAGATGAGAGGAATGCTCTATACAACCTTCTGTTTACAGCCTGGAGCATTCAATAGTCACAGTACAGAATCTACTTGATAATTTTTTTAAATAATATGTGCTGGTTTCAAAAGAAATGATAAAACAATACTGGAGACATCAGCAGGCATATGAGTAATTAAGTCACAAAACACCACATGGCATATTATCTTGATGTTATCATTGAGCTGTGAGTTTCATCTCAGTACAATTTAAGTAGAATTATTCACCTGCCTAATATATAATTTCATGTTCATTTTGGTGGAGTCAATGCTGAAATATATGACACATTGCATATAAAAGTTTATGTCTTTGATAGTAATGCCATTGATATCTTAAATTTTGAAGAAGTAGTAAATAATGGATCTTAGAAATTCACTTCTAAAATTTGGGCATAAAAAGAATAAATGAAAATTCTGATTCTATTCTTAGTTTATATCCATATACTGTTGTATCTCTGAGATACAGAGAACTACCTTTAGCATCCAGTGAGAGATCAGAGTCTCATAACTCCTAAAAGTGCTGATAACAAGGGAATACTGGATGTTCAACCATAAATGAGATATCAACATCACCCACTCTGAGGCCGGAAGACTGTCTCTGAAGAAAGAGTGGGAAGACAGTGAGAGCGATAGCATTACAACATGCTGTCATCTGGTGATAACATGACCACTGCGACCAGGAACAAGGAACAAAGCTGTGTGGCCACTGCACAACACACACACACACACACACACACACACACAAACACACACACCAACATCTAAGGATAAGGAGAAATAGTATGGAAGGAAAGGGGCCGTCAGGAGTGGAAAGTGGTTGAGAGAGGATATTGTAGATGAGACTATGATCCCAGTGCAGAAATACAAGTAGGAATCTGCTAATTTTCCTTTTAGAAAGGAGGAAAGAGTAAGAATAATCCAGGAAGAATATAGTGTTAAAATTGGACAGTTTTCTATTATAGATGAAGACATGGTGGTACTTAATGCAAAGACAAATACCAGAACTGAAATAAATCATTATTAGAGATGACAATGATTCATGTGTGGAAAGACAAAATGTTCTGGATCACTGTGGTGTTGTGCCTTTAGCTCATACCAGACGAGTACTGGGTAGATTTATAAAAGGGAACAAGAAATGCTTAGTATGTTCAACATGGTGTCACTATCAGGTCAATCTTTATCCCCCCTACTGGTGTTAAAACCATAATTAATGTACCGAGAAATCCTGGCTGATTCTGCCCTGGGTTTAAGATCTAGTCTTACTCATGGCCAACTCACTAGACAAGAAGACAGCTTGAAAAAAAAAAACTAATTTGAACAGGACACTGCCAAAACAAGCAGTTGATGCAAAGTTGATTAACAACATTTGAGCTCAATCTCAGTGAGCTTTCACACTGGCATTTAAAGGGAGTACATAATAACATAAAGACAAAGTTATAATTGCAACACAGTGTAATAAGTAAATGTTTGACTAGGAATCCACCTGGTGTCTGAACATAGCTAAGTGTTACTACCATGTATTCTAAGTCCAGTCATTGGATCAAAGTGTATAGAAGAATGTTAAGCCATAATGATCACTGGACTATGTCTTTTCTATGTGCAGGGGGAAAGAGCAACTGCCAAACATATGTAGTACCTCTACACCATCTCCACTAAAATGAGCATGACTGAAACGGTGTTTATAGGCATAAAGAAACTGAAGACTGACTATTTCTCCCACTTTGTGGTCTAATAGGATTAAATGAACTAAGCCTTGTCTTTGGAACTATTGCAAGATACTTGAAGAAAAAGTAAAACCAATGAAAATTGACTGCCATGAATGTAAGATTTAATGTTAAATATTTTTAAGAAAAGTAAAATTTCTATAAAATTTTATTTTTTCCTTTGCAGATTGATGTCAAAACTGTCCTAAGAGACATGATTCTCAAAAGATTGTTCTTGAGCCTCCATAGTTCATGTTGAGCTGGGCTGACATGAGCAGTCATCACAGATATAATTACAGAGCTTGATCCATTTTCCTTAGCAGTAACATTAATGGTTACAGTAAGAAAATGTTCAATGAAATGAAAATATAACCCCAGAATAACAGTTATACCTCTTAAGAAAAATGAATGTAATACAAAAATAACCTTGGAATAACTTTCACATTTCTCAAACTAAGGTAACTCATATTTATTAAAACATGCAATTTACCTACAACTTTCATAATCACAGCAATTCTCACATTAGCATAGGGCACATGCTTCTAACGCTAGAGTCTGACAGCTCATTAAACCAACATTTTTCTTGTTGTTGCTGTTTCAATCCTGAATGTAACATTTAAAAATCCTAAAAGAACACAAGGGAATAAATTGAGGTTGATTCTTTTAGGGAAAAAAGCCTTCATTTTCAACTCACATATCCCTTCTAAAGTAGATTCAAAATATTGGTATTTATGGCATTTCAAGATTCATACCAAGTTAATGGAAAGAAATAATTCACTACAATGCCTGTGGGAGAAAAAACCCTTCTGAATCTATTCACTCAGCTCTTCACTTCAAATTTTAAGGTGCACAGTTTCAACCTTCTATTATACATCTGTTTCAATAACCAACATTATGTTTTTATTACAGTATGAGGGACCATTTTAACCAAACAATCTTCTGGTTTTCATTTTTCCTGTCTCTTCATCTTGTGTGCAACAAATCAACTCTTCTCCATTGTATTATTCCCCTCATTACTTCTATCATTCCTGGGATCTTCACTACCTTATCAAAAATCAAATCAAGATATCAAATCCAATTATAAGCCCAACCCTAGGCTTTATAGAAACAAGAAACACAAAACCCTGGTGGGCTCACTTAGCACTTTAAAGACCACATGCCAATGCCATCTCATGAAGTAGTGTGTGTCATAAGTTATAATGCCTATGATCATGAAAAACTTCAAGGTCAGCAGCTGAAGCAAACACTCATGATTCTAAAGTTATTGCCCATTTTCCGGTCTCCTTTATAAATACCTATGAAAATCGTTTCAATAGCAAAACACTTACCCTTGATGGAACATCTTGAGAAACTCTTTAAAACATCCCATCATTAACCTCAGCTCTAAACAAAGGTTTTGGAAGACAGGGTTAAACTGAAGACCTTGGGGCTAGAGAGATGGCTCAGTGGTTAAGAGTACTGGCTGGTCTTACAGAGTTCGTGAGTTCAATTCCCAGTACCCACATGGTAGTTCACTACTGTCTGTAACTCCAGTTCTAAGAGATGTGATACCCTTCCTTGATCAGACACATGCAGACAAAACATGCATATAATATAAATTAATTTTAAAAATCTTGAAGACCTTTTATAGGGGTCCTTCTTAGGCTCACAGATGAGAAGTGCTATTTGTGACACACTGAATTCAGATCTTATAAGGTGTTTTTTTTTTTAATTCTCTGATTTAAAAACACAAAAACCTTTGAGCTTTGTACAAGGAGATAAGAAAGGGTCTATTTTAATTCTTTTGCATGCTGAGTGCCAGTTGGACCAGCACCATTTGTTGAATAGGCTGTCCTTTTTCCATTGAATGTTTACTGCTCCTTTGTCAAAAATCAGGTGACCATATACATGAGGGCTCATTTCTGGATCTTCTATTCTATTCCATTGATCCACATGCCTATTTCTGTACCAGTTATCAGCACAATTGCCTTGTAATATAGCTTGAGGTCAGGGATAGTGATTCCCGCAGATGTTTTTTTGTTGTTGAGGATGGATTTCGCTATTCTAGGTCTTTTGTTATTCCATATGAAATTGCACATTGATCTTTCCAATTCCATGAAGAACTGTGTTGGAATTTTGATGGGAATTGCATTGAATCTATAGATTGCTTTTGGTAGGATGGCCATTTTTAAGATGTTGATCTTTCCAATCCATGAGCATGGGAGATCTTTCAATTTTCTGAGATCCTCCTCAATTTCTTTCTTTAGAGGTTTGAAGTTCTTGTCACACCAGTCAGATTGGCCAAGATCCAAAACTCAGATGACAGCAGATGCCGGCGAGGCTGTGGAGAAAGAGGAACACTTCTCCACTGTTGGTGGGGTTGCAAGCTAATACAACCACTCTGGAAGTCTGTCTGGCGATACCTCAGAAAATTGGATATAGTACTACCTGAAGACCCAGCTATTCCACTTCTGGGCATATACCCCAGAGACACTTTAATACACAACAAAGATATATGCACCACAATGTTCATA
Source organism: Micromys minutus (assembly GCF_963924665.1). Classification (NCBI taxonomy): domain Eukaryota; kingdom Metazoa; phylum Chordata; class Mammalia; order Rodentia; family Muridae; genus Micromys; species Micromys minutus. The sequence goes on along the minus strand of NC_137974.1, from coordinate 27,471,823 downwards.
GCAGCTCTATTTATAATAGCCAGAAGCTGGAAGAAACCCAGATGTCCTTCAGAAGATGAATGGATACAAAAATTGTGGTACATATACACAATGGAATACTACTCAGCCACCAGAAACAATGACTTAACCAAATTCTTAAGAAAATGGCTGCATCTAGAGAATATCATCCTGAGTGAGATAACCCAGTCACAAAAGAACAGACATAATATGCAGTCACTGATAGTGGGATGCTAACCCCAGAGGCTTGAACTCCCCCAGAAACAACTCACAGACTGTATGAAGTCCAAGAAATAAAAAAACAAAACAAAACAAAAAAATATTTACAAAACAAGAAAACTTTAACTATTTCCATGTTACATTTTGTTTTACATGTACTTTATGCTCATTGTAACTATTAAGCTTTCAAGGCATACTATCAAACCTTTAAAAAAATCAAGTACTGACTAAAAAATATATTCATATAGTTTTATGTAAAAATTATGCTAAAATCTGAAAAATAAAGTACTGACAAAATGGTAAAAAAAAAAAACACAAAAACCAAAACTAAGCAAACAAAAAACAGTGTTGCATGAAAAAATAACTGCTTCCAAGAGTGGAACAGTAAGTATGAAAGATGAGCCTTGAACATCTAGTAATGTCAGAAAATGAAGAAGTTCCTAGAAAAAAATTTTATTGATGGCTGTATGTAAGTAAGAAACAAGAGAATCTCAAACTCACAGATGTAAGAGATAATATCAGATGTGTAGATCTAAAAGACAAGTTTAAGAGTACACACAGGTCCAAGTCTACATTTGTTAGGGCATGAGATTATAAATGTCTGTCAAGAGCTCCGGAGTTCATGCAGTGTCCACCTGCTGATTAAGATAAGTGATCAGAACACTATTAGTTTTAGCAACCACCTCAAGTGTCAGACCATCACCAGATTCAAGCCACTCTGTAGATGAAGGAGTTAGAAATTTCTTTCTTATTCTGATTCCTTAAAACTCTTAACTTGGAGTGATGGCAGAGGCAAAATGGGTTTCCTGACTCATCCCGCTGAAGCTTTGAGCTATAGGAAAAAGGTGAGTATAAAGGCTCCCAGAACAGCTATATGAGAATCTAGGTAGAGTTATATCATTCATCCCTCTCTTTTAATGCTGCCCTTTCTAGTGCTTTCTATTCACACATGCTCCTAACCTGAATTGTAACTATCTTTGCATTATGCATGATCCACTAAGATACAGGAAGCAAGCATTAGCGTGTATTTCTATATTCAGCCTTGAGTAAACAAGAGATCCTGTAGTAATACGAATAATCACATTATATTTCTAGATTTCATGAACATAGGGATCTCTGGTTACTAGCTATCTTGGCTCATAGAATTCTGTTGCAATTCTACATCATCTGACAAGAGTGTGATGTTACAAATTTGTAAATATAGGATTCAGCAAGCATGTGTGAAGTACACTCTGAAGAGATAGATATTTAATACCATTTCATTAAGCCAAGAAAAAACTTCAGAACAACAAAGAAACATGACAAAATACCATTATCTTTAGCTCCTTTGTTCTTAATTTTGTTCAAAATTTTAAAGCTTTATTGAAATGTAGTTTTAGTATTCACATATTATCTATAGGACTTTTCTATACCAATGCAGGATGAAATAGTTACAAGGGAGGTGATATGGCCCCAAACATGGGATATTAATCAAGAGGTTCCTTATTGAAAACGTTTCCCAGTGCTAGAGAGATGGCTCAAGGTTTAAGAATAGATACTGGCTGTGCACATGACTGAACTTTAGTTCCCAAAAAATACTTTGGGTAGCACAAATGTGTAACTGCAGCCCCAGAGAATCCAACACCTTCCTGCCTCTGTAGACACCTGCTCCCACAAATACAGAAAAATAACTGTTTATTTCTTTTGAATTTTTAAAGGATGATGCTCCTCCCACACAATTTACACAAACCATGCAATAAAAAAATTAATTTTTTTTTTACCAACCTCTGATGTAAAAAGCCAGATTTGTGGGTTATCTAGAAGATTCAGTGTGCTCTTTGTGTTTGTTTTCCCAATTATTCTCAATACTTTTTGATAATCTGTATATAAAAAAAGATCCACCCATGTCTCAAGTAAGATGTACTAAAACAAGTCAAAACCTCCTTTCCGTAACTTTAAGTCAAAGAGTTACAGAGCAGGCAAGCTTCACCCTAGTACCTAGAAGAAGCTAGCAAATGGTGGATCATGGATTTGTTTGTATTTATAAAATACGCATTCTTCCATGAGATCCTTTGATGTCAACCTCAGGGGAGGTTGTTTCTGTTTCTTTACATGCCTGTGACTTAGTTTTATCATTTGGAATATATTTCTCATCTACTTATTAAAAAATACTTAGAAAAAAACACAGCATTTTTTTATATTCAAGAGATCTAAAGATCAGAGTAGCTTTTGAGTGGGAATCATATTCTCAGTAGGCCACATGTGTGGAGCAAGTTCATTTTTCAAACCTCTGTTACTACAACTAATTAGCATAAGCGGGGTTTACACCCTGTCAGACGCTAATGGTATTTACAATCCTAGGCTGTGTTATAAAATATGAATGGTCATCATGTGTGTTCATCAGGACTGGCTCTTGTTCTCTCATTGTTTATTCATTCAGCAAACATTCACTGAGCACCTCCTTTAAACAAGGTCCCTGATTTAAAATTTACATTCTGTAAAAAGGCATCTCCCTGTACAAGCCAGGCTTTCTGAGATTTCTTTTTCTTCCCTGGTGTGCTTCTCTTGCAGGCGAGAAGCTGTTTTGCTTTGTAGCTAGCTCACCAACTTGAAAATTGGAAATTGTCAAATGCATGTAAGACTGACAATCTGCGGGCACTTCTATTTTGTTGACACTGTAAAAAGGGGAAAAAAACTTACTTATATTCTATGCATTTTTAAATTAGTTTAGGAGCAAAGCAAATACAGATGGTATAAAAGAAACATAGCCAATACTTGATCAAGAAATATTCTAGTTTCAAAAGAGGTGATACAAAGGAAAAGAATGCTCTGTGTACAAAGCAGGGAATGTGTCACAAACAGGTGCAAATATTAATCGAGGTAGCTGTTAATGGGAAGGCATTGGCTCACCTCACCCAACATCACACAGGGTACTCCGCAAGGTTTCCAAGCAAAGAGGAAGAAATGGTGTCAGTGAGTGAAGACCTCTTACCCTCCAAGTCATCACTGTTCCTTCAACAACCGTTAGGAGCATCTTCACCAGTGGCATCCATCATGAATCGCCTCCCCAGTCTCATTCTCAATTCTCTTGTTTATTCAACTTTGTAGTAGGCTAGCCTCAGTTACCTGGTACTGCCAGAAGTACCCACTGGAGGACAGGCATGCTTTCTGCAACTGGAGGACAGGCATGCTTTCTGCAACTGGAGGACAGGCATGCTTTCTGCAACTGGAGGACAGGCATGCTTTCTGCAATGCAGATTCAAACCTGAAAGTCTTATTCCTCAAACAGTGCCTCTGAACTCAAACAACTCTAAAGAAAATACTCATTTCATTTCTGAAAACTGATGCAAATCCCTTTTGCCGTGAAGGCAAAGGCCATTCGGATATGCTGTGTTAGGGCTGTCAAATGCATTCTGCTTTGCCGAGAAGAGGAGCTAGAAAGGGTTTATGGAAGAGCTGGGTGAGCATGAATCTCCAGGAAAACCCAGGGAAAGGTGAAGGAAAATGCAGGCATCTAAGAGAAAAGTCTAAAGTAGAAGACAGTCGGCCATGGGATGAAAATGATGCAGCCTGATTATTTGTTCAGAAAGGAGAACAAGCTCAAGTAGATTATGTTCTTTCCTTGTGGCTGTAACTCATACTTAAGTTTTGTTGTTTGTTTGTTTGTTTGTTTGTTTCTGAAGTCTGTCCTTGCTCTGCAGAGTCAAATATATTTTATTTTAAGTGGATAAACTTAATATAAAATTAACGACTATGCAATTCCCCAAAAGACACGTGGATAATTGTAACTGAAACCACAAAGTTCCTTAGCACTAGAGAAGAGTTTATTTCTTATAAGTTGTTTATTTATTTGTGTCAAACTGCTTTGAGGTATTTTTTGGTGTTTGCAAGGAATTTTCAAGCAAAGATGCATTTCAAATGAGATCCTGACACTTGGTATTTGCCAGAGGATGTATTTCAGACCCTTTCCTTTTCTTTCCTGCTTTGACATTACCTTTGCATACACACTGTGCCGCCCGAGTTCTCCTAACACAGGGATGAGTGAACCATTTGTTTAGTAAATACATATTGGCAAGCTTGAGGTAACACAGTGCCTGGCAAGTGATTGTTGCTCAGTAACAAGCAATAAAAGCTTGTTACAATGTGTCCATTTTGAGGATACCTAATACCCTCTTGGGATACAAAGCCTGCACAATAGGAATCTGACTCTAATAGGATAAAAAAAAAATAGTAAATACTCTCTGCAATTTATGATTCCTCAGTTGAGAATTCTCTATTTAGTTCTATAGCCCATTTTTAACTGGGTTATCTGGTTTTCTGGAGTATAACTCCTTGAGTTTGTTGCATATTTTGGTTATTAGCCCTCTCTCAGATGCAGGTTTAGTAAAGATCTTTTCCCAATCTGTTTGTTGCTGTTTTGTCCTATTGACCACGTCTTTTGCCTTACAGAAGCTTTTCAGTTTTAGGAGGTCCCATTTGCGAATTGTTGATCTTAAAGCCTGAGCCTTTGGTGTTCAGTTCAGAAAAATTTCCCCTTGGGTGTTTTCATGCCTATTTCTCACTTTCTCTTCGATTACATTCATTGTATCAGTTTTATGTGGAGGTCCTTGATCCACTTGGACTTGAGTTTTGTTCAAGAGCATAAAATGGATCAATTTGCATTCTTCTACATGCAAACCACCAGTTAGACCTGCACCATTTGTTGAAAATGATTTCTTTTTTCCATTGTCTGGTTGTGGCTTCTTTGTCAAAGATCAAGTGTCCACAGATGTTTCAGTTTATTTCTGGGTCTTCAATTCTACACTATTGATCAGCCTCTCTGTCTTTGTACCAATACCATGTGGTTGTTATTGTTAATGCTCAGTAGCACTGCCTGAGTTCAGGGATAGTGATGCCCCATCCGACCACCCCACAGAAATTCATTTACTGTTGAGAATTGTTGTTTGCTACCTTGAATTTTTTTGTTACTCGGTATGAAGTGGAAAATTGTTTTCTGTGAAGAATTATATTGAAATTTTAATTGGGATTTCATTGAATCTGTAGATTTCTTTTGGTAGGATTTAGCAGACCATTTTATTATATTAATATTACCAATCCATGAACATGGGAGATGTTTTCATCTTCAGAGGTTTTTCCTTCCTTCCTTCCTTCTGGAACTTGAAATTGTTCTCATACAGATCTATTACTTGCATGCTTAGAGTTTCACAAAGATATTTTATGTTATTTGTGGATATTTTAAAGGGTGTTGTTTCCCTAATTTCATTCACAAGCCATTCTCATTCTCCAGAAGGCTACTGATTTGTTTGAGTTAATTTTATAGCCAGCCAAATTTCTGTGGTTGTTTATCAGCTGTAGGAGTTCTCTGGTGGAATTTTTGGGGTCACTTAAGTATACTATCATATATCTGCAAATAGTGATGCCTTGAGTTCTTCACTTCTAATTTGTAGCCCCTTGATTTGATTTTGTTGTCTAATTGCTCTAGCTAGAACTTCAAGTATTATATTGAATAAATGTGGAGAGAATTGGAACCCTTGTCTTTTCCCTAATTTTAGTGAAATTGCTTCAAGTTTCTCTCCAATTAATTTTATATTGGCTATTGGTTTGCTGTATATTGTTTCTATTATGGTTAGGTATGTGTCTTGAATTCCTGATGTCTTCAAGAGTTTAAACAAATATGGCTGTTTTATTATGTCAAAGACTTTTTTAGCATTGATTGACATGATCATGCAATTTTTTTTAGTTTGTTTATATAGTGGATCACATTGATAAATTTTCATATATTAAACCATTCCTGCATCCCTGGAATAAAGCCTACTTGATCATGGTGAATGGCTGTTTTGATCTGTTCTTGGCTTCAGTGCAAGAATTTCATTGAGTATTGTTACATACATATTCAAAAGAGAAATTGGTCTGAAGTTTACTTTCTATGTTGGGTCTTTGTGTGGCTTAGGTTTCAGAATAACTGTGGCTTCATAAAAATGAATTGGGGAGTGTTCCTTCTCTTTCTATTTTGTGGAATCATATGAGGAGTATGGAATTAGGTCTTCTTTGAAGGTCTGGTTGAATTCTGTAATAAAACCACCTGGCCCTGGAACTTTTATTATTTTAATGACTGTTTCTATTTGCTTAGGAGTTAGGAAACTGTTTATGTAGTTTTCCTGATTCCTACAGAAATGTTCAACATCCTTAGTCATCAAGGAAATGCAAATCAAAACAAACCTGAGATTTTACCTTATACCAATCAGAATGGATAAGATCAAAAACTCAGGAGACAGCAGAGGCTGGCAAAGATGTGGAGAAAACATAATACTCTTTCATTGCTGGTGGGATTATAAACTGGTAAGTGTACTCTGAAAATCATTCTGATAGTTCCTTAGAATATTGAAAATAGTTCTACCTGAAGACCCTACTATACCACTCCTAGAATTATACCCAAAAGATGCTCCACCATACCACAAGAGCACATGTTCCACAATGTCCATAGCAGCCTTATTAATAAGAGCCAACGATGAATAGATACTTTAAACCAAAGAATGGAAACAGAAAATGGGGAGGCGCTCAGGCCATCTGCCACCAGGAAGACTGGAGATCCAGGGACACAGGCCTGGTAAACAACATTCTGAGTAGCCTGAGAGCAGAGAGATCTCTGCTGAGCACCCAGAAAGTCCACCCCCCATTGGTTCAGGGGAGCAGGAACCCTTCTTTGGGTTGTGTGTTTCCAGCCAACAGCCTGTACATGCAGAAAAGGCGCTCAGGACATCTGCCACCAGGAACAGTGGAAATCCAGGGACACAGGCCTGGTGAGAAGGTATTCTGAGTAGCCAGGGAACAGAGAAGTAAGTGCCGAGCACAGAGAAAGTGCTCACTCCCTGGTTAATTCACGGAAGCAGATACCCTACTTTGGGGTGTCTGTTTCCAGCCGGCAGACCGCAGACCGTGCTTGCAGATCAGACACTCAGGCCTTCTGCCACCAGGAACAGCAGAGATCCAGGGACACAGGCCTGGTGACACAGTGCTCCGGGTAACCAGGGAGCAGAGAGGTCTGTGCTAAGCAATCTGAAGGTACACCCCAAAACCCCTGATTGGTAGAGGGGAGCAGGAATCCTGCCTTAGGGTGTTTGTTTCCACATGGCGGCCTGTGTGCAGAACAAGTGCTCAGGCCATCTACAACCAGGAACAGTGGAGATACAGGGACAAAGGCCAGGTCAAGGGAGAGACAAGAACCAATCACTGACAAGACCAAGTATAATCACAGACAACAAGAGGGTAAGAGGAAAGTGAAAGAACATACCCCGGGGAAACCAAGACAACCTGGTAACACCAGAACCCAGCTCTCCCAACACAGCAAACAGCAGAATGCCAAACACTCCAGAAACAGAAGACTCAGACCTGAAAGCATACCTCAAGATGATGATAGAGATCCTTAAACAAGAATGGGAGGAAAACCTAGAAGAGCCTGGTCAGACATCATGCAGACCCTAAGAGAGCACAGATGCCAGTCAAAGCTGCTATACCCAGCAAACTCTCAATCACCATAGAAGGAGAGACTAAGATATTCCAAGACAAACGTAAATTTACACAATCTCTGACAACAATCCCAACACTACAACAAATTATAGGTGGAAAATCAATTACAACAAGGGGAGCTACATCCCAATAAAAACAAGAAAACCTCTAAGCAAGAAAACCAAAAGAAGAAAGACATACAGGCACAATTCAACATCCAAAAGCAAAATAGCAGGAAACAAAAACCACTATTTCTTGATATCTGTTAACAAAAATGGACTCAATTCCCCAGTAAATAACATATGCTATCAGACTGGATACATAAACAAAATCCAGCAATTTGTTGCATAAAAGAAACTCATCTCAGAGACAAAGACAGACACTATTCAGAGTAAAAGGGTGGGAAAAAACCTTCCAAGCAAATGGCCCCAAAAGCAAGCTGGAGTCAACATTCTAATATTGAATAAAGTAGATTTTCAACCAAAAGTAATCAAAAAAGATAAGGAAGGACACATTTTACTCATTACAGGGTAAATCTGTCAGGAGGAACTCTCAATCCTTAACATATATGCTCCAAATACAAAAGTACCGATATTCATAAAAGAAACCCTACTAAAGCTCAAAAAATACATTATACCCCACACAATAATATTGGGAGACCTTAATACCCCACTCTCACAAATGGACTGTTCAGGGAAACAAAAACTGAACAAGGATACTGTAAAACTAGCAGAAGTTATAAACCAACTGGAATTAATAGATATCTACAGAACATATCATGATAAAAAAAAAAAAAAAGAATACACCTTATTCTCAGCACCCCATGGGACCTTCTCAAAATTGACCACATACTTGGTCACAAAACGAGCCTCAATAGATATAAGAAGATTGAAATACTCCCATGCATCCTCTCAGATCACCATGGTTTAAGGCTGGTCTTTAACAACAACAAAGACAACAAAAAGCCCTCATACACATGGAAATGAAACAATGATCTATTAAACAATAGCATGGTCAAAGAAGAAAAAAAGAAAGAAATTAAGTATTTTCTATAATTTAATGAAAACAGAAACACAACATACCCAAACCTATGGGATGCAATGGAAGCGGTACTGAGAGGAAAACTCATAGCTCTGAGTGCTTCCAAAAAGTAACTGGAGAGAGCATACATCAGCAACTTGACAGCACAGTTGAAAGCTCTAGAACAAAAGGAAGCAGATACACCAAAGAGGAGGAGATGGCAAGAAATAATCAAACTTAGGACAGGAATCAACCAAATAGAAACGAAAAGAACCATTGAAAGAATCAACAAAACCAAGAGCTGGTTCTTTGAGAAAATCAACAAGATTGATAAACCCTTAGGCAGACTAACTAGAGAGCAAAGAGAAAGTATACAAATTAACAAAATCAGAAAGGAAAGTGGAGAAATAACTGAAAAGGAGGAAATTCAAGAAATCATCACATCATACTACAAAATCCTATACTCAACAAAGCTGGAAAATCTGGAGGAAATGAATTAAATCCTAGACAGACACAAGATACTAAAGTTAAATCAGGACCAGGTAAACCATCTAAATAATCCCATAACACCTAAAGAAATAGAGGCAGTCATTAAAAGCCTCTCAACCAAAAAAAGCCCAGGTCCAGATTGGTTTAGTGCAGAATTTTATCAGACATTTATTGATGACATAATACCACTCTCCAAATTATTCCACAAAATAGAATCAGATGGAAAACTATCCAATTCCTTTTATGAGGGAATAACCCTCAAAATAACCCTCATTCCTAAACCACACAGAGACCCTACAAAGAAAGAGAACCTCAGACCAATCTCACTTATGAACATTGATGCAAAAATACTCAACAAAATCCTTGCAAACCGAATCGGAGAACACATCAAAACGATCATTCACCATGATCAAGTAGGCTTCATCCCTGGCATGCAGGGATGGTTTAATATAAGGAAATCCATCAACGTAATCCACCATATAAACAAACTCAAAGAAAAAAACCACATAGTCATCTCACTAGATGCTGAGAAAGCATTTGACAAAATTCAACACCCTTTCATGTTAAAAGTCCTGGAAAGAACAAGAATCCAAGGTCCATTCCTAAACATAATAAAAGCAATATACAGCAAACCAACAGCCAACATCAAACTTAATGGTGGAAAACTTGAAGTAATCCCACTAAAATCAGGGACTGGACAAGGCTGCCCACTCTCCCCCTACCTATTAAACATAGTACTGGAAGTCCTGGCAGGAACAATTAGACAGCAAAAAAAGAAACCAAAGGAATACAAATTGGAAAGGAAGAAGTAAAAACATCACTATTTGCAGATGACATGACAGTGTACTTAAGGGACCCCACAAATTCCACCAGAAAATTCCTACAGCTGATAAGCAAGTTCAGCAAAGTGGCTGGATATAAAATTAACTCACACAAATCAGTAGCCTTCCTATATTCAAAGGACAAACATGTGGAGAAAGAAATTGGGGAAAATATACCTTTCACAATAGTCACAAAATCTATGAAATACCTTGGTGTGACTCTAACTAAGCAAACTCTAAGCAAGTGAAGGACCTGTATGACAAGAACTTCAAACCTCTAAAAAATGAAATCGAGGAAGATCTCAGAAAATGGAAAGATCTCCCATGCTCATAGATTAAAAGGATCAACATTTTAAAAATGGCCATCCTATCAAAAGCAATCTACAGATTGAATGCAATCCCCATCAAAATTCCAACCCAGTTCTTCACTGAGTTTGAAAGAGCAATGTGCAATATCATCTGGAATAACAAAAGACCTAGAATAGTGAAATCCATCCTCAACAACAAGAAAACATCTGTGGAAATCACTATGCCTGATCTACAAGGCAATTGTGCTGAAAACTGCATGGTACTGGTACAGAAATAGGCACTTGGAACAATGGAATAGAATACAAGATCCAGAAATGAACCCTCATGTATATGGTCACCTGATTTTTTGACAAAGGAGCCGTAAACATTCAATGGAAAAAAGACAGCCTCTTCAACAAATAGTATTGGTCCAACAGGCACTCAGCATGCAGAAGAATGAAAATAGGCCCTTTCTTATCTCCTTGTACAAAGCTCAAGTGCAAGTGGATCAACGATCTCCACATTAAACCAGGTACACTGAAACTATTAGATGAGAGAGTTGGGAAACCTTAGAACTCATAGGCACAGGAGAACATTTCATAAACAGAACACCAATAGCTCAAGCTCTAAGGTCAAAGATTGACAAATGGGACTTAATGAGATTTCAAAGTTTCTGTAAGGCTAAAGACACTATCATGAAAACAAAATGGCAGCCAATGGAGTTGGAAAAGATCTTTACAAACCCCACATCAGATAGAGGCCTAATATCCAAGGTATAGAAAGAACTCAAAAAGCAAGATACCAGAGAATCAAACAACCCTATTTAAAAATGGGGTACAGACTTAAACAAAAATTTCTCAATTGAGGAATATTGAATGGCTGAGAAACATCTAAGAAAGTGCTCAACATTTAGCCATCAGGGAAATGCAAAACAAAACAATCCTGAGATACCAGCTCACACCAGTCAGATTGGCCAAGATCCAAAATTCAGATTACAATAGATGCTAGCAAGGATGTGGAGAAAGAGGAACACTTCTCCACTGCTGGTAGGGTTGTAAACTGATACAAACACTCTGGAAATCAGTGTGGCAGTTCCTCAGAAAAATTGACATAGTACTACCAGAAGACCCAGTTATTCCATTTCTGGGCATTTACCCCAGAGATATTCCAACATACAACAAAGATACATGCACCACAATGTTCATTGTAGCTCTATTTATAATAGCCAGAAGCTGGAAAGAATTCAGATGTTTCTCAGTAGATGAATGGATACAAAAATTGTGGTATATTTACACAATGTAGTACTACTCAGCTCTCAGAAACAATGGCCTAACAAAATTCTTAAGAAAATGGATGGATCTAGAAAATATCATCCTGAGTGAGATAACCCAGTCACAAAAGAACAGACATAATGTGCAGTCACTGATAATGGGATAGTAACCCCAGAAAGCTCTGAACACCCCAGAAACAACCCACAGACTGTGTGAAGATCAAGAAAAAAGAAAAAAGAATATATTTTAATTAAAATAAAACTGTATAACATCCCCCTTTTATTCCTAAAGCCCCCCCCCAGCTTCTCTCCTATCTCCTCAAATTAATAACCATCTTTCCTATATTATGGTTACATATATACATATGTGTATATATAGGTACCCACAAATACTTAATTAAAACCTTATAAAAATGTATTTGTATACTTTTATGCAAAAATGCTTAAAAATCTCTACATTTATCTTTGTTTTTTAAAGTAATGTTTAAAAAAGAAGCTTTTAAAGAGGGAATAAGAAAAACACTCAAAGAACTCAAAGAACAAGAGGAAAACAAAACCAAAGAGAAGTAGGAATAGAAGAAATAATTTTAAATGGAAATGGACCCAATAAAGAAAACACTAAAAGAGACAACCCTAGAGGTAGAAAACCTCAAAAAAAAATCAGGAATCACAGCTTCAAGCATCTTTAATAGAATACAAGAGATGAAAGTGAGAATCTCATGGGCTGAAGACAACACTGAAAACATAGACTAAATAATCAGAGAAGATGCAAAAAACAAAAAGCTCCTAACCCAAAATGTCCAGGAGATCCAGGACACAAGGATAAGACCAAACCTAAGGATAATAGGAATAGAAGCAGGCAAAGAATATCAACTAAGTGGCACAGTAAATATCTTCAAAAAGTCGTAAAAGAAAACTTCCCTACCCTTAAAAATGAGATGACCATGACCATAAAAGAAGCCTACAGAACTCCAAATAGAGTGGTCCAGAAAAGAAATTCCTCCTGACACATAATAGTCAAAACGTCAAGTGCCCAAAGCATAAAAGAATACTAAAAGCAGTAAGGGAATAAGGCCATGTAACATATAAAGACCAATCAGAATCACACCCGACGGCACAGCAGAGACTATGAAAGCTAGAAGATCCTAAACAGACATCATGCAGACCCTATGATAACACAAATGTCAGCCCAAGCTGCTATACCCAGCAAAACTCTCAATCACCATAGAGGGAGAGACCAAGATATTCTAAGACAAAACTAAATTTACACAATGTCTGATCACAAACTCAGCACTACAATGAATTATAGGCAGAAAACCCAATAAAAGGAGGAAAACTATATCCTAGTAAAAACAAGAAAATACCTAAGCAAGAAAACCAAAATAAAAAAGACATAGAGGCACAAATCTTCCACCAAAAGCAAAAATAGCAGAAAACACCAACTACTGTTCCTTAATATCTGTTAACATGAATGGACTCAATTCCCCAATAAAAAGATACAGGATTTAAGAATGGATAAATAAAGAAAACCCAGCATTGTGTTGCATACAGGAAACTCATCTCAGAGACAAAGACAGACACTATCTCAGAGTAAAAGGTTGGGAAAAAACTTCCTAAGATAATGGCCTAAAGAAGTAAGCTGGAGTGGTCATTCTAATATAGAATACAGTAGATTTTAAACAAAAAGGTATCAAAAAAAAGATAAGAAAGGACATTTTTTACTCATTACAGGGAAAATTTGTCAGGAGAAACTTTAATCCTAAACATATATGCTCCAAATACAAGAGCAACCATAGTCATAAAAGAAATCCAACTAAAGCTCAAAAGATACATTGTACCACATTCAATAATAGTGGGATACCTCAACACCCCACTCTCTTCAATGGACAGATCATGGAAACAAAAACTGAACAAGGACACAGTAAAACTAGCAGAAGGTATGAACCAATTGGAATTAATAGATATCTACAGAACATATCATCCTAAAACAAAAAAATACTCCTTCTCAGCACCTCATGACACCTTCTCCAAAACTGACCATATAATTGGTCACAAAACAAGCTTCAATAAATATAAGAATTTTGAAATACTTCCATGCATCTTATCAGACCACCATGATCTAAGGCTGGTCTTAAATAACATCAAAGTCAACAAAAAGTCCATATACACATGAAAAACATGGTAAAGGAGAAATAAAGAAAGAAATTAACGATTTTCTATAATTTAATAAAAACAAAAACACAACAAACTCAAACCTATGGAATGCAATGAGAGCAGTACTGAGAGGAAAACTCATAGCTCTGAGTGCTTCCACAAAGAAACAGAAGAGAGCATACACTAGCAACTTGACAGCACCATTGAAAGCTCTAAAACAAAAGGAAGAAGATACACCCAAGAGGAGTAGACAGCAAGAAATAATCAAACTTAGAGCAGAAATTGACTAAATGGAAACAAAAAGATGCATTCAAAGAATCAACAAAACCAAGAGCTGGTACTTTGAGAAAATTAACAAGATTCAAAAACCATTAGCAAGACTAATTAGAGGGCAAAGAGAAAGTATCCAAATTAACAAAATCAGAAATGAAAGTGGAGATATAATAACTTAAACTTAGGAAATTCAAGAAATCATCTGATCCTACTTCAAAAGCTTCTACTTAACAGAGCTGGAAAATCTTGAGGAAATGGATAAATTCCTAGACAGATATCAGATACTATAGTTAAACCAGGACCAGGTAAAACATCTAAATAATCCAATAACACCTAGAGAAATAGAAGCAGTCATCAATAGCCTCCCAAACAAAAAAGCCCAGGTCCCAATGGGTTCAGAGCAGAATTTTATCAGACATTTATTGAGGACCTAATACCAGTACTCTCCAAAGTATTCCACAAAATACAATCTGATGGAACACTACCTAACTCACTTATTAGGCAACAAAAACCCTCATTCCTAAACCACACAAAGACACTACAAGGAAAGAGAACTTCAGACCAAACACACTTATGAACACTGATGCAAAAATACGCAACGAAATCCTTGCAGACCGAATCCAAGAACACATCAAAACAATCATCCACCATCATAAAGTAGGCTTCATAATTGGGATGCAGGAATGCTTTAATATACAATAATCTACCAATCTAATCTGCCATATCAACAAACTCAAAGACAAAAACCACATGGTCATCTCACTAGATGCTGAGAAAGAAATAAAGAAAATTCAACACCCCTTAATGTTAAAAACCTTGGAAAGAACAGGAATCCAAGGCACATGCCTAAAAATAATAAATGCAATACACAGCAAACCAACAGCCAACAGCAAACTAAATGGTGGGAAAATGGAAGCACTCATACTAAAATAAGGGACTAGACAAGACTGCCCACTCCTCCCTCCCCTAGCTATTCAATATAATACTGGAAGTCCTGGCCAGAGCAATTAGACAATAAAATGAAATCAAAGGGATACATATTGGAAAGGAAGAAGTAAAAATATCACCGTTTGCAGATGACATACTTGTGTACATATGTGAATCCAAAAATTTCACCAGAGAATTTGTACAGATGATAAACAAGTTCAGCAAAGTCGCTGGATATAAAATTAACTCAAACAAATCAGTAGCCTTCCTCTACTCAAAGGACAAACATGTGGAGAAAGAAATTAGGGAAAAGATACCTTTCACAATAGTCACAAAAACTATGAAATATCTTGGTGTGACTCTAAGCAAGTGATGGACCTGTATGACAAGAACTTCAAATCTCTAAAGAAGGAAATCGAGGAATATTTCAGAAAATGGAAATATGTCCCATGCTCTACTGTTGGTGAGGTTGTAAACTGGTACAACCACTCTAGATATCAGTCTGGCAAATCTTCAGAAAATTGGACATAATACTACCTGAAGACCCAGCTATTCCACTTCTGTACATATACCCCAGAGAAGCTCCAACATTCAACAAAGACACATGCACCACAATGTTCATTGCATCTCTATTTATAATATCCAGAAGCTTGAAAGAACTAAGATTTACTTCAGTAGATGAATGGATACAAAAATTGTGGTATATTTACACAATGGAGTACTACTCAGCTATCAGAAGCAATGGCTTTCTGAAATTCTTAAGAAAATGGATGCATCTAGAGAACATCATCTTTATTTAGATAACCCAGTCACAAAATAACAGACAAAATATGCAGTCACTGATAATTGGATACTAACCCCAGAAAGCTCAGAACACCCCAGAAACAACTCACAGACTATATGACGTTCAAGAAAAAAGAAAGGCCAAAAAAAAAAGAAAAGAAAATGAAAAATTATTATGCTTAATCTGTACAACCCAAGAAAACTTTTACTAATTCTAAGTTACATCTTGTTTTACATGTACTTTATGCTCATTGTAACTAGTTAGATCTTAATGCACACTATCAACCCTTTAAAATAACCAAGTACTGATAAAAATGTATTCATATAGTTTTATGCAAAAATGCTTAAAATCTGTACATTTATCTTTGTTTTTTAAAATAAAGTTGTTCAATAAAATAAAAGAAAGACAAGTAAGGAACTTGGATATAAATGTCATGGTAGAGACTGAAAAGCTAGCTCAGTCAGTAAAGTACTTGTTCATAATCATGAATGTACAAGAAGAATTCCTAAAACCCATGTACAGTATCTTGCATAGCTATTGCATTTATATGCCAGTACTGCAAAGCCCAAGAAAGAAGGAAGCCTGGGATTCACTTGACAGCCAGTCTTACCTAATTGTTGCACTTCAGGTCAATGAAAGATTCATCTAAGGAGTAAGTAGCATTTTTGAGAATGATGCCCAAGGTTTTCTTCTCATTTCTTCATCCCACATACATATGCATAGCTTTGCACCCACATACACAAAAATGCACACACATACACAGACACATCACTGAAATTCAAAATAGAAAAAGTACCATCTGTTGGGAGTTCCAATAAGTATTTTTGAAAAAAAAAAAGACTTCTTTGCTTATATTTGGTTTTGCAGATACATAGAACCAAGTTGCTGTAGCCTGAAGAAATAGGCAAATGTGTAAGCATAAGAGTTGTGAACTATGTGTGGGCTTATTTCAGTCTTCTGTCATAAGCAGATACTTTACTGTTGATACTGCAAGAAAGAATAACAAAAACTGTGACAAAAAATTATCAACATGATAACAACTATATTATTCTTTTCTTCAAATGGATTATTTTAAATTCCCATAAGATCTATAACTTAATTCTTTAAAGACCAAGGAATTAGAAAAATTTCTCCAGTTTTTTTTTTTTTTTTTTTTTTTTTTGCTAAGTAGCAATAGTAATCAACATGTGATTCTATGTTCTCAATATAAACACTATAATAAAGGCTAATAAAACAACAGGGCAAGTGATTATATCCAATATATAATATCAAGAAAATATTCATCAGAAGACAAAGGTAGCTCAACCTTGAAAAGGAACAGGTTTCTCTTCATTAGGAATTGCAGATTCAGGGGATCTCTAGACCTAGGCAAAGAATAGTTTATGTAAGCAGAGAAGTATTACTTGTTATCATTATATTTCCATACCCTTCAACATGAGTTATTTCTATCAGCCTATTTTAAATTAACATTTACTTTATAATTTTTTTTCATGTACCTAACAACAGCCAGTTTACTACTCCAGAGGCAATGAAACCTAGGAAAATGGAGGCAATAAATGAAGCAAACTAAAATCTCATGCAATACCCAGCTTTACTCAGAGCACCCGCCAATTTATATATACACTGAGACTGAAGAAGAATGACATGAGTAACGTGTACCATCATAAGGACAGGCCACATGTGCCAAAAATATGTCATTCCATAGAGGCATACAAACAAATAACAATAGCCAGTTGTTTTGAATTATCTAAATTAACTCACTCCTATCCACAATACATAAGAGGGGCACAATGGCATAAACCAAGAACAGTTCTGTATGTTTGAAGAAATTGGGGTGATAAGTATTTTGTCTTGTTTTCTTAAGTTTTCTCATACTCAGAAATCTCCTCACATAACTCCATTCTTGGACCCACTATATAAATCTTCCCCTTTTTATTTTTAAACACAAAATACCCAGAATGGTTTTTATTTGAGATGTTGTATCTAAATCTACTTATCATTTGATGCATTAATATCCTATAAGCAACCAAATTATAAACATCATAAATATTAGACCAGTGAAAGCATCATGTTTAATACTCTGCCACGAAGAACAGAGATGCAAATTATGTCCAATACTATTGGTTACATAATTATATTGATCAAAAAGTGTAGAGAATATTTTGAAAAGCAGTTTATATGATTAGTTGTTCTGAGTTCTTAGTGTTAAGCTTATATTTGCCCTTGAGCAAGGACACAAATATTTTGCTGCCCTGTGCAAATAGGAAAATTTTCAATACCAAGGAAAAGTTAAACTCAGTCTCTTCTTCAAATGAATGAGTCTTTTAAACACAGAGTCATTAGTAAAGATAACAGGAGCTGAATCCATCTATTTTACAAGTTGAATCAAAGTGGAGTGAGAAACATAAGACATGGGCTCATGTATACACTGAGCTCGCCACAGATGCAGAAATCAACACAGTTAGCATTGCCACACACACCAAAAAAATTATCAGGTGACAGAGTGCTCTGTGTAAGTCATAAAATAACGTCTTCCTTGGTGTACAGGGCCTTAACTTGGTTCCTGGTGGCTAGACTAGTATTCAGATGACAAGGTCAATATCTCTTTTTGCCCTTAAGTTTGACGTTTCTTATCTTTCTGGTGACTTCCACTGTCTCCTCCCTGATTCAACATTGTTGTGAATGGCCCCTGGGGCCAATTGAGCCAAAGAGGAAAATATGTCTCAGTGAATCCATCTTCACTGAGTATGAATGCATACTTTTTAACCTGATAAACATTTTGATTTTGCTAAAAATTGCTCTGGAATTACTAAATGAAGTTCATGAGGTCAGGAGGAATTTTGTTTCAAATTCTGTTTCTCTGTCATGTCCTAGCTTGCCTAGGTTGTAAACTTAGCATTTTCAGTGTCTCCTAAATCCTCACCAGGATATGTAGGGAATTTAAGATTCAATTAATTATCATATGCATTACCCTACACTTCAGCAAATAAAGGATGCATTTTAAAAGGAGAATCTAGTATGAAATCTGAGTTATATGCTATTTCAATATTTATATTACTCTCCCATATTTTTTAAAGATTTATTTATTTATTATATATGAGTACACTGTAGCTGTTGTCAGAAGAGGACATCAGATCTCATTACAGATAGTTGTGAGACACCATGAAGTTGCTGGGATTTGAACTCAGGACCTCAGAAAGAGCAGTCAGTGCTCTTAACCACTGAGCCATATCCCCAGCCCCTCTCTACATTTAACTTTCTTCTCCTGGGCACCAGGGACTACTTACAAGTGGTTGAATAGTTGTAGTTTATATACTCATGCTCCTTCTTAGGAAATGATGCACAAACTTGACATAAGGCTAAGCCTTCCCTGGTTCCTGCTACATTACACACATCCACCTTCTTCCGTGTGAGTCCCACTCTCTTTCTTATAGCTGATGCTAGGTCCCTGATTTTTGACAATACTTGCTTACTGCTCTGGATGTAGAAGGACCCAAGAAAACAAGGCAGATTCATGTAATGGTGTAAAGAATTCGAGGTCTCCAGGATACACATGACAGATGTGCACATTTGGCAAAATCCTGTTTTTCCATAGAGGCCTATTTAAAAGGTAACAAGTGAAGAAGTAAAGTCATAATGATAATAATTTAAAGAAAAGGTAACAATAGCATGTTATAGTCTGAAGTAAGCATACTCCTACCCTATGTGCTACCTGAGAGGAAGACAAGGAAGCATCATCCAAGAACCATTTCATATTTTTGAAGAAACTAAAGTGCCAAGACTGTTGTCTTGGTTTCTTGAAGCTTTCTTACAAATGCTTGGAAATCCACTCACAAGACTCTATTCTCAGACCATGTCCCAGGAGCTACATTTGTCCACATTGAGATGTCAGATTTCTTTGTTTCTTCCTTGGATTTACTCTGACTGTATGTTAAGTGGTAACTAAATCCTTCAACTTTACCCACAGAGCTCTATCCATCATGCCCTATTTATTACAAAACCACCAATGATAACACAACCTCTGATGGACTTGAAACACATTCTACTCTCATCTTTTGAGCACAGAGCACATTTTTTACTCCTTTCTGCAGTTAGAATGTTTTTTAATGTTGTTTAGTTTTTGGTGCTGGTAGAGAGCAAACTCAGTGTCTTACATATATTGGGAAAATGCTCTGTCTCCGAGATCCATTCCAGCTAAGAAGCTGTTTCGCTACTCATTTAATCTTATGCAGTATTGGGACAATATTTTATGTCAGCATCATTCACTGAAAGGAATTGACAACAATGTCCTGAGGATAAGTCAAATGCATGTGAACGTCAATATTGTCTTATTTTATATCGTGTGTGTGTGTATATAATTACTGAAAAAAAATTCCTATACAAATAAAAAAATTAAAACAATAATGTGTGGTGATCAGTGTGTTATCTAATTTTATTGTGGTAATTATAATGTATTTCTGTATCAAATAATCACATCTTGTAGATATTAGGTACGTGCAATTTCTATTTATTAAATATACTTCAGTGGAGCTTAGGAATAAAAGAGTACCAAATTAGAATAACAAGAAGCAATTGTGAACAAACTGTATCACAAAAGTTCTGCCTAATTTCACTAAAAACTACAAGTTGCCACAAAGATGAGAGAGAGAAAGAGATTTACTCAGTAATCTAGGAAACAAAAATGGAGAATAAGAAAAAGGTGATTTCCCTTTACAATAATCCTTTTAAGTTGAAAAATAATGATGACAAATCTTCATAAAAGATGTCTCAAAGCAAAGCAATCCATCCCAATTCCTTTTATAGAACCAGTAATAATTTAAAATAAAATTACAAATAGCAGGGAAACATGAAACTAAGGATCAGACATCCTCAGGAAATGGTATACATACAACATTTAACAAATTATTATAAAATCCAGTCAATCTACATGTAAAAGTATGATGCACTTTGGTCAAATGGAGGTTTTGCTTACGATGTAAGATGAATTCACACATAAAAATCAATTCATTCAATATAACTTACTAAGATTTAAAAAGTTAAAAACAATAAGGTCATTCCAGTAATGAAATTTTGCTTTTGTTTTGCTTTACTATTTGTCTTTGCTTATTTTATTTGGTTTTTGAAACAGGACTTCATGTAGTTTTGTTTGGCTTCAAAGTCCCTATTTTGCCGAAGGTGACTTTGAGTTGTTGGTCCCCCCCACTTCCACCTCCTGCATGCTAGGATTACAGGCATACAAGACTATGTCCTGCACATTCGCCAACAAAGACCTCTAATAAGAGATGAATAGCTCTGTAGAACATCTTTATAAAATAAACATTTGTAGAAAGACTTGTGTCAAGAATATAAAATCAGACAATAAAAGTAAAGGATTTTAACAAATTTTCAATATAGGCATGCACACACACACACACACACACAGAGAGAGAGAGAGAGAGAGAGAGAGAGAGAGAGAGAGAGAGAGAGAGAGACAGAGACAGAGACAGAGAGCCATAGATGTCTAAAAGGCATATGAGGAGATATCAATATCACAGATCATTAAAGAAATGCAGTTTAAGACCCTTAATAAGCTACCATTATGAATCCATTAATGGCTAACATAACAAGAATTGGTAATACTAATTGTTGATAAAATGTATGATCGCAGAAGTTCTCATTATTGGATGGTATAAATGCAATATTCGTACACTTTTAGAAATATTTAACAGTTTCTTCAGATATTAAACACAGATTCACCATATGCACCAGCAATTCCACTCATAGAAATCCATACAAGAAAAACTAAAATCTTTTATACAAAAGCTTTTTACACAGATGTTTATAGCAGTAATATTACTAATTAAGAAAAATGTAAACAGCCTACCTGATAAAGAGATGAAGTGTTAAATCATCTTAATCAAAGCAAAGTTACACATAAGAGGAAACATAAACAGCATTATACTAACAAAAAATGATAAAAATAAATGTGATCCTAATTATATGATGTCTAGGAAAAGGTGAATTTAAAGCAAAAATTAAGTGGTCCAGAATCGTGATGATAATGGTTGGTTATATAAACTTGGCACTGGTTTTGATAGGTAGTGCACATATTCTAAAATATTACTGCTGTAGCAGCTGAATGGCTTATATATTTACCAGAACTCAATGACATTTTTAATTCAAATAGATGCGTTTTGCAACTCAAATGTCAGTAAAGTTTCAAAATACAGATGAGCTATAATTTTAAAAATCCATCAGCTGACACCCTCAAATACCTTTGTGTGGTTATTTCTTTTGTAAAAATAATAGTGTTAGTTCATTCTTCCATTATGTAAGAACAACTTCTTCATGAAAATTTAAAAAATTATTATGTTAGAAACTGCATGATTCTTGTCAATTTTGTTGAACAACTCATATTCCTGATCAAAAAAATAATATCAAGCATAATTTAAGGGGAGACTGAACAATCTTCCCAACAGCCACATGCCATGAATTAAGTAGAAAACAAAAAGATTGGGTTGGAAAGGGATATATGCCAGGAAAGTATTAATGACCCGATAGATGAGGAAAAGGCTGATGGCCGGGCAAGGAGAATAGTGATCACTAGAATTTAAATTACCCTCACATTGATTTGGATTCTGGCTTCCTACACGACAATAACTGAGCACACATTTTAATTTTATGGACAGAATTAACAGTGAGACCTGAACTCTGGGTTTTAGAATTAGTACTATACAAGGAAGAGAAGAAAGCACAGGGATTCATGACGCTAAGGTTAGATATTCCATACAGATATTCTAATATTAATCTTCAGTTGAAATCCTATCTCAAATCTCATTATGAAACAGCTCTGTAGTGCACCTAGTCTGTTACTCGGAAACATTGCAATGAATACTTTATTACTAGGTAGATCCTAGAATATAAAAGTCCTGTCTGGTTCCTTTGGAGACTGTTGTGAATTAAAAAGCAGACAAAAAGTCTTCAGAATCAGTTATCCACTTCTTAATATTATTTTATTGGATATTTGTTAATGTATTTACATTTCAAATGTTATCCTCTTTCCCTCCTCTCCTATCATCCTCCCCCTCCCCTTCTTCTGTGAAGATGCTCCCACTCCCACCCACCCACTCCCACCTCATCACCCTGGCATTCTCCTACACTGGGAAAATGCACCTTCACAAGACCAAGGGCTTCTCCTCTCCTTGATGCAGACAAAGCCATCCTCTGTTACACATGCAGCTGGAGCCATGGGTCCCTCCAGCTCACTGGTTAGTGGTTTAGTACCTGGGAGCTCTGGGTGTGTGTGGGGGGAGGGGTGATATTGTTGTTCTTCCTATGGGTTGCAAACCCCTTCAGCTCCTTCAGTCCTTTCTCTAGCTCCTCCATTTGGAGTCCCTGTGCTCAGTCAAATGGTTAGCTGCAAGCATCCGCATCTGTATCAGGGTAAGGCTCTCACAGAGTCTCTCAGGAGATGCCCATAAAGAGCTATTACATGCATATAACAATCTCTAGCATAGGTCTTTATGGTCTGTCTGACTGACTGACTCTCTCCCCCACCCTTTCTTCTCTCTCTCTGTCTCTCTCTCTGTCTCTCTCTCTGTCTCTCTCTGTCTCTCCATATAATATATATATATATATATATATATTTCTGTGTGTGTGTGTGTATGTAAAGATGTGTATGTGTGTATGTGTTAGAAGATAGAATTAAACAGCAGCTAATTGGGATAGCAGAGGTTATTAATTATTGCACTTCTGCAATACTTTGTATTACTTATCATACTTTATGAGATTATGATGATGATCAGAGTATACAAGTATATTTTGACTGTGAAGCCGTAAAATCCAAAGTAAAGCTCCACAGCTTCGAAATAGCTATTCTAACTGTATAAAAGTTCATTGAGCTGTTTACACTCTGGGTCTGGTTAACTTAGGTGTGTGATGTTTATTTGATTTTCACGCTCCTCTTATAATAACGTTTAACTTATTTTAAAGCAATCAAGACATCTTTCAGAATTCACCTGATGCCAAAATCTTCTGCCTGGTGCATAAAATGGATCTGGTTCAGGAAGATCAATGTGACCGATTTTTAAAGAGCTAGAGGAAGACCCGAGGCATTTGTCTCGCCCACTGGAGTGTGATTGTTTTTGAACGTCCATCTGGGATGAGCCGTTCTACAAAGCCTGGACTAGCATTGTCTGTCAGCTGATCCTCAACATTCAGCAACTGGACATGAACCTCAGGAATTTTGCCCAGATTATTGAGGTTGATGGTGTTTTGCAGTTCATTCTTGGGGATTCCCCACTGGCTGTGCAAAGAGCAGGGAAATGCGCACCGCTTTGAGAAGATCAGCAACGTCATCAGGCAGTTTAAGCTAAGCTGCAGTAAATTGACCCTTTCTTTCCAGAACATGGAAGTAGGGAATTCTAAGTTTGCCGCCTTCATCGACATCTTTGCATCAAACACGTATGCGATAGTGGTCATGTCAGATCCATCCATCCCTTCTGCAGCTACTCTGATCAACATTCTAATGCCAGGAAACACTCTGAGAAGCTAGAGACAGCAGACGGCCACAAGTACAGCCTCCTCGTGTGTTGAATTAATGCCAAACGCTCTTTAGTAAAATGCTGAATTACAGTGGGTTTTTGCATCATTTGTTTTTAATATTCATAATACCAGGTGCTTAAAAGTGAGCTTTGAGACGTGTGCTTACTTACTCTTCATCTCTTCCATAGTCGTAGGATCCGATGCTATTTACTCAGCTATCCAGTAGAGATCTTCAAGACAGCCTTTATGAAAAGTTAGTGTGGTGTTAACACTAGAGTAGGTGGTGTGCTTGTGTTTGTGTGTGTGTGTGTGCGCGCGTGCACATGCATGTGCATGTGTTGTTTGGTTACCTGGTTATAATAGAGTATTAAAGCAGTTATCTTCTGTATTATCAGATCCCCAAGTGGAGTGTTACTATTTTATCAGAAGATATTAAAATGTATTTCTAAATCCTTCTTGGTTTCAATCATAAATAAACATTTACTAAAAGCAATTTAAATGTTTTTTTAAATCAAAAATCAGTTGATGGCTAAGAATTTCTATCCTCAAATCATTCCTAAGTAACTTTCTGTCCATTCTGCGACCTTCTTCAGAAAGTCTCAACAAAACATTATGAGGCAGATCTTCTCTCTACCTGAAATTTACTTTATCATATTGTATTGATTTTGGCTAGCTGACTTCTATCAAGTGTGAGAAAAAGATCAGAGATGAAAGAGATGAAGGTTCATGCTATAGGAGAAAAGAACCTTGGATGTGAAGTCACAGTCTTGGTTCAGATTTCTAATTATTTATAGAAAGCATAACACAGATATATCCCAGGTCCCTTGTTCGTGCATTAAGCATAGGTTCAAATTATTATAATAATCTTTATATGTTCTTCCTGCCACCCAAATATAATGTCTTTAAAGGCAATGGCTGGATTATCCCTGAATCCTTCCTGCCCAGGAAAGGCTTGGCATGGTTGCTGAAATGAATGGGAGTAAACAAGACATGGCATTTTACTAGCCTGAGACTTTCAGAGGTAGCAAATGCATTTCCAGGTTATGGTAAGTTCTAAATGATATGTGTGTGTATAAAGAAGCATCCTTCCCTAGGAGGAAAGTTACACCAGTAGGTAATCATTATATTGATTCAACCATTTAAAAGACTTGCCCCTTAGCACAAAGGTTCAAGTTACAGCAAGCACCACTAACATAACTGTCTAGGGCCAGGAGGTGAACCTCAAAAGCTCTAGATGACAATATACTCATCAGAGTAATTAGTTAACTACATAATTTAGGAACAAAACGGGTTTTGGAAAATCTTTTCAAACTTGCAGTAAGGGAAATTGCCAGGGAGCTAGATACAAAATGAGAATTTGCCATTTCTGTAGAGTCGCCTGCTTCAGTCACCTAGTTATAAAGGACATACTCCAAAATGAGCTGTCAAGTGTTTTTCCTAACATGTTAGTTATCTTACAGTGGATTATTTATAAAGTCAGTCATTAACATATCCAGCCATTTTTCCTTACATGCCATTCTTTAACAGCACCAAACATACATTCAATAAATAAAACATTCAAGAAACATGCCCTGAGTTTCTCCTAAGTACCAAGATGTCAGGGAAACAATGACACATAAGACACAGGCTGTGCTTTAGAGAAGCTCACAAATATCATGAGGGAAATAATTCATGAATTTATGTGCTCAAAAGCAGTGCTGTTTACCTCAGTGGGGTCGAGAGTGATATATATTATATGCATTTATACAGTGAAGAAAAAAAACTTTCATGTTTATTTTATGTGTTATATACAAGTAAAGAATTTTGTCTTAACCTTATCACAATGAGTCTTACCACAAGTATTCAATATTGTCTAATAAATTGCTTTCTTAAGAAATATTGGCAGTGAAGAGCATGCACTTTAGGTTTTATCCATTCACTAAGTCTTTAATCAAATACAGATAAATTAGCAATAAGCATATTTTGGAGTGTGTGTAAGTGTATGTGTGCTTGTGTGTGTATGTGTGTGTGTGCTTGTGTGTGTATGTGTATGTTTGTGTGTGCGTGAGTATATCATCTATGTGCATGTTTGCCTACATACATGTGTGGAAGTGTGTGAGTGTGGTTTTGTGTATGTGTGTGTGTGTGTGTGACTGTATGTTTGTGCCTGTATACATGTCAATGTCTGTTTGGGTGTGTGTATATGCATATGTGAACATGTTTATGAGGGTGTGTGTGTATTTGTCCATCTGTGAATGTACTGTGTGTGAGTGTGGGTACATATATAGTTTATGAGTGTGTGTTTTTGTATGAGTGAGTGTATTGTGTGTGCACACATGTGTGTTTGTATGAGTGAGAATGTGTGTGACTGTGTGCCTGTACATGTGTCAATGTATGTATGAGTGTGTGTATGCATGTATATGTATATATGTGAGTGTGTTTAGGAGTGTGCACGTGTGTTGTCTCTGTTGAGTGCATTGTGTGTGAATGTATTATGTGTGTGAATGGATGTGCATGTATGCCTGTACATGCTTGTGTGTGCATAAATTATTTCTCTTTTGTTAAAGATATTCAGTGGGAAGGTGATAGGCTCTATTATGCTAGAGTAACTGATCATGTTTTATGTGACAACTAAGGAAGACTTAGGATTTTCTGGGATCTGGCAGTGAAGAGGTGGTTAAATGTGTGAAGGAAGTGTAGGAGGAATCATGGAGGTGTGTTTCTGAGCAGAGAGAGAGAAAAGACAGGAAATGAGGGTGTTTGGAGTGTGGAAGCTACTCAGATATTTTGAAAAATTTTTCCATAAAGGAGAACAGAGAAATGAAACGTTAGATTTAAAAGGGTGAGCAGGAGTCATACGTTTGTCTGATGATAGGAAATACAGCCAATTTCAAGCGAATAGAACATATCACTAGTGAGCGAGAAATTGGTGCAGGACGGATGTATAAAAATAGTATATGAGACTCTGTGTTGGAAATGCAGTGGCGGGGTTGGCCTGAAAATCAATTAGGTGACCTTCCTCTGCTTCCTGTCCTCCACTGCAAATCCCCCAGTCTCATAACCAGCCCTGTAGCAGACAACTCACTGGGTCCTGTCATCCCATTTCACCTCCAATCCCTGAGGACTCTGCCAACCTCGCAGAACTAAGTTTCCTCCCTCCTGAGCACCTTCCCAGTCCCGACTTCTACACATTTTCACCCCATTTAACCCACTCCCATTCCTTTGTTTCTACCTCTGATGCCTAGAAACACACTGTACCTAGAGCCCCAAGTCATCACACACAATTGCTTAGCTGGACTCAGGTAAGCAATTCCCCTATTACGCTAGCCCTCCAGTACAGTCTCTCCAGTCTCATTCCCCAGCACTGTGGAGGACTGCATGCAGGGGCCTGGTCCCCACCTCCAATTCCAAAAGACTCATTCAAAAATTAGGGCAGACCCAGCTTTTATCTTCCCTCCTAAAGGACCCTCTTTATCTTCCTCTTCCCACAACCCCATTCTTTCCCATCAGCCCCCAATACCTAAAAAAAATTTCTACCCTGGACCCAGTGGCCTCACATGAAGGGCACTAAGAAGTATTTCTTTCCAAGAAACCCGCAGCTACCTTATTTTCCTCAGAAACAGAGATGGCAACTGAAACCAAGGAATAGAAGACTCATCCAACATAGATAAACCCAAATATCAACACCTAGAATCACAGTCATCCCAATAAAGATGCCAAGGCACCAGTGCATTAACATTAAGACAATATGTCTCCACCAGAACTCAGCCATCCAACTACAGGAGGCCCTGAAAATGCAATGTATTTCAAAAGTAAAGCTGGGACTTCAAAACAGCTATTAATAACTAATATGTTCAAACATGCTAACAAGAAAACACAATGAAATAAAGGAAGCTGTTCAAGATATAAAAATAGAAATAAAATCACTTATAAAATGCCAAACTAAGGAAAAAATGGAAATATAAAAAATTAGAAAGTCAAACAAAAACCTCAGAGATAAAGATTGTAGCCCCCAACAGAGTACAAGACATGGAAGAGAAAAGTCTCAGGCACTGAGGCCAAGAAGAATAAATGGGTACCTAAGCCAACAAAAAAAAATATTAAATCTAAAAAAATCGAGGTACAAAGCATCCAGGAGATCTAGGACATGATAAAAATATCTAATTAACAAATAATAGGAATATAAGAAGAAGAAGATGCCCATGTAAAAGGCACAGAAAATATTAACAAAATCATGGAAGAAAATTTCCCTAATCTTAAAAAAGAACACTAAATAGCTTGGACCAAAAAAAAAAATTTACCTCAGCAAATCATAATCAAAGCAATAACCCTACAGAGCAAAGAAAGAATATTAAAATCTGTAAGAGAAAAAGACCAAGTAACATGTAAAGGCAAACCAGACCCATTAGACTCACAAATTAACTTGTGAAAATAGATTCAAATATTCTCAACAAAATACTTGCAAAACGAATATAAAACACATCAAAAGGATCATCTACTGTTATCATGTAGGCTTAACATTAGAGACACAAAGATAGTTCAACATATGTAAATTAATAAATGCAATCCACCACATAGACAGGCTGGAAGACAAAAACCACGTGATTGTCTCATTAGATTTAGAAAAGACCTTTGAAAATTTCAAGCACCACTTCATGATAAAAGTCCTGAAGAGACTAGGGATACCAGGAGCATACTCAACAGAATAAAGACAATGTACAGGAAGCCCACAGGCAATGTCAACCTAAACTGGAGGAAAACTCAAAACATTTTTTCTAAAATCAGAAAAAGGATGCCCATTTCCCCAAAACCTGTGCAATCTAGTAATTGAAGCCTTAGTTAGAGCAATAAGACAACTGACTGAAGAAGATAAAGAGGATAAACATCAGAAAAGAAGAAGCCAAACTATTTTTATTTACATAAGTGACCCTAAAATTCTCCCACATAAAACCATCTACAGCTGATGAACATTTATAGCAATGTAACAGGAAATAAAATTAATGCACAAAAATCAGTAGGCTTCCTACAATAGAAGTATAAAACTAAAAAATAAATCAAAAAGCAATATCTTTAACAATATGTGTATGTGTTTGTGGACATATAAATTACATATTTGTGTGTATGTGTGTGTGTGTGTGTGTGTGTATGTGTAATATATTCCTAACCATAAGAAAGAGCAGCCTAACCAAGCAAGTGGAAAACTTGTATGATTAAAATCTTTAGGACATTAAAGAAAGAAATTAAAAAGAATATATCAGAATATAGAAAGAGTCTCCATGTTCATAAATGGGTAGAATTAATGTAGTAAAGATGGCCATCTTACGAAATGCAAAGTACAAATTTAATGAAATCTCTGTTAAGAATCCAACACAATTCTTCACGGAACAGAAAGGACAGTTTTCAGCTTCATGTGAAAACTAGTCAATAAAAGTTCATTTGTGAGATTTCTGTGTGTGCAGGTGTGTGTGTGTGTGTGTGTGTGTGTGTGTGTGTCTGTCTGTCTGTCTGTCTGTCTGTCTGTCTGTCTGCCTGTCTGCCTTCATGCTTTTCTTTGGCACTGTTTTTCTGTCTTGTACTGTTCTGGTTTGGTTGGTTAGTTGGTTGGTTGGTTGGTTGATTGGTTTTTCTGTTCTCTGCTTTCACTTGAGTGAGAGAAAGAAGGGGTATGAATTGATGGTAGGGAAAACTGTTATCAGAATAAATTATATTAAATATGTTTTCAATAAAGATTAAAATTATTTTTAAAAGTGTGTAGTGTTCAAACAAATGAAGAAATAACAAAATTAAGGTCACCTAATGACCATGAGTTTGATGCAGAAGCACAACAGGGCAGCATGCAGGCTTTGAATCACATTCCCACTTTGTATAATGTGCTATTTATTTCATTGCTGCTGGGATAAACTCTTCTTCTTGAAGTTGCCTAGCTGAGTCTTATGTGCACATAAAGAAGACATTCCACAGCTTTGGAAATCACAGACCTAAAGTCAGAGGTGGGTTCATATTCCCAAGGTGTACAGAGAGGTCCTTGGGGAATCACCCGTCAAAATTCAGTCCTTCAAATTGATTGTTCCAGAAAACATGCATTTTAAAAAAAGGAGTCATGTCACACACCATACTTCCCTAGGCAAAATTATCTTCAATAAATTAAAATATGGTGTGATATCTGACACTTGAACAGGTATTTCAGTTTGTAATGATGAAAATGTCTTTGAGCTCTTAAAACCCAGTTAGGGTCACCACGAAAGACTTTAATTTTTGTCCTGACAAATCTTAATTTCTTGCACAGTCAAATGCTATATAGAGTTCTACAGTATGCTGACTTGTAATGTATTTTTCATTTTCTCAATTTCTCCTGCCCCTCTTTCCATTCTTGAATGGCTTATACATATGAAAATTAGACTGCTACAGTTTTGCATAAATAATACAGGTTATTGCTAGAATATATGCTCCTTTTACTATTATACAGAAATAGTCTAACAGTTTCTTTTAAGTCTGTATGAAAATAAATTGGAAAATTACTAAATGCTATAAAATATACAAGACTTACACAAAACAGTATGCAAAACTGAAAAAAAATATTAAATTTGAAAATTGATGTATGTTGCATTACTTTGAAAATTTATATCATTTGAGATTTTATTTTAAAGGCAAAAGTTTAAGCGTTAAATGTAATGATGAACAATTTAACTGCTAACAATTATTTTCCTAAAAATTGTTAGTTTCATTTAAAGTGCTTCAAAGCTTCTTTCCTTATACATCATACTCTACCCAAGCCAAAAAGTATCAAAAGTATGATGATTTCAAATATTCTTATTACAAATGTGGCATGCCACTTTACTCTTCAGTCTGGGTAACCACAGCAGATACTCAGACTGAGTGGCTTACATAGGATTACTTTCCTGTATTTCTGAAGGCTAGAAGTGTAAGATCAAAGTCAAAGCAAAGTTGGTTCAGGAGAACTCTCTTCCTGGCATGTGTACACCTTCCTACTTGATGCAGAGAGGAACCTACGATGTTTCATCTTCTGACAATGGCACTAATCTCACTGGGGGAGCCTTACCCACATCAGCAGGAGTTTCCATGCGAATTCACAACTTCCGAATACAATCACATTGAGATTTACAGCTTCAACATGTGAAATTTAGAGGAACAAAAATCTTCAATCCCAAGTACTCGTTTTTTCATTACAGAACTGAGTAACTTACCATTGCTAAAACATGTGGACTGCCAGACATTCCTATGTCTGGCATCCTTCACATTCTATACATTACCCTACACTTCTATCCAAAGTTAAAACCAAGCACTCCATACATGGGTTCATTCCCAGGCAAGGTAGACAGATGCCTTGTTACAATCACTGCAGTGAGCCTGCTGCTAGCACAAGCATTTAAACTAAGATTTAATACTTCAGAAGCTACTTAGTGAAATGTTTATTGTGTGCATATTCTACTCATTCAGTGGTAATAGAATGTCTTCTACCTGCCAATGAATCGTGGGGGTTTCTATTTTCCCACCCTGTTTAGTAGCAGATTGGAAGTAAATGAACCAAATGATAAACATTATTCAGTAGGTTGAATCTATCTATCTATCTATCTATCTATCTATCTATCTATCTATCTATCTATCTATCTACCTATCTATTTATCTATCTATCCATCTATCATCAATCCATCCATCTATCTATCTATCTATCTATCTATCTATCCATCTATCATCAATCCTTCCATCTATCTATCTATCTATCTATCTATCTATCTATCTATCATCTATCTATCCATCTATCTGTATGTGTGCCTGCCTCTGTGTTTCTGTTTGTCTGTGTCTGTCTCCTCTGTCTCGCTGCATCTGTCTCTCTGTTTCTCTGTGTGTATCTGTCTCTGCATCTCTCTGTCTCTCTGTCTTTCTCTTCTCTCTCCCTCCCTCTCTTTCTAGCAAGGAAATTGTTCTTCCATGTAGTATTGTAAGATTTGATTTAAGATCAGGAGAAAAAAAAAGATTTCCACCTACAATGGCTGTCTTTTCTTGTCATTCTTTAAAGATGCTTGTTACCTTGGGGATCTAAGGCACACTTTTGCTTTCACCTCATTTTCCACAGGTCCAATATCTCCAGAGTATGCAGAAGTGAAGGGAAGTAGACTTTAAATATTAATCACTCTGTGCAATATCCAAGCAGAACAAATAACTGACAGGCAATTTCCAGCCTTCATACATCGTTCTGGCAAAGGCTCCCAAGCAGCAGCTCTGCGGGGACCTCCTCTCCGTGACATGCATTGTTATTTTCTCCATAGTTATATTGAGATTGAACAATTGAGGATACCACTCATGCTTTTACTTTGATGCTTAAAAAACCTCATAAACTTTGTATGTGAATTACCTGCATACATACAGGCAGATAGCAGATCTTCCCTGCTTGCAAGAAAAGATGAAAGCTGCAAAAAGGAGCAGAGACAAAAAAAACAGAATGAGGCTAGGAGATTAGATTAAATTGTAACTGGTGCATCAGTTGAACCTAAAGTTATTTCCACATACGGTCACACAAAATCACATCTCTATTCATCTCCCTGTCACTCTCCGAGTTGACAAATCAGCGCTGACTGACATTATTAACCCTGGAGTGTCTAAGTATTATTGAACTAGGTGCTGAGAAGAAGAGAATATGAAAGGAAACAGAGCCATGTGTATAGCTGAAAATTAAAAGAACATAGCCTGTCTATGGACTACTCCCAGGAAGAGAGATGTGATGTTCAGTACATAAGTGCACAGTAAGATGTGAAATTGCAAAAGCCCTAAGCCTTCGAATGAGTTGGTGTAGATACTTCACACAGACAAACAAAATGTCCAGAGTGGAGCCTTATATATGGAGGAACATAAGAAAGGACTCTATGATCCCTCTTTGAATATCCTAATATTCCCTGACTTTCATTAAATTGGGTTTCACGTGTGCAAATGAATTTGCCTTAAGACAATTCCTCCAACTTTAGGGACTTTGGTCCTGAACAGTACTCAAGACTACATGAAGAAAACTTTCCAGGACATACCAGGTCGTGAGCAGAGCTACAAAAAAAAAAAAAAAAAAAAAAAAAATAGAGAGACCAAATGAAGTTGGCCATTAAGGAAAAGATAGGGCTGCCTCTGAGGGAGTGGCAAGCAGACTGACTACCAAAATGCTCTCTATTGTTCAAGTAGCAGTTTCTCAACTGAGCCACAGACTCAAAATGGGAGTTTCCAAGGTTGCTTTTTGTAGAAATTTCTGAACACCAGAGGGTGTTTCTACAAAGAGGGAATTGAAAAGGAATAATAGGAAACCACACCCTAGAGAGTTCTAAGCAGAAAGGATGCTCTGACCCAGAAAGTACTTGCTACTGCTCTGTAACAGCTGAGACTTGGACCATACTACTCTCCAAGGCTTTTTCTCCTATTGTTATGAACACACGGTTTTTCTTTCAGGTAAAGATCTACATCTGGGTCAGATAGACAAAGGATGTTTCCTCTCTGTTCTTTCCTATTGAGCGAAGCTATAACCATAACTGGAACAGATATTCAGGAAGTAAGCAAGCAAAGGAAACCACTAGGAGTGAATCCGAAAGAACAGATGAGGTCAAAGACAAGGATGAAGTGAGCTTGATGGTGAGCAAAGTACACAGATTCTCATAAGGAAATCTATTGTTTTTATAATTTTAAAGGGGGATTTAAAACTCTACCACACCTGTGGTATGCTTGTCTCATTTTCATTTTCTCCTTTGGTCTTCAAAAGATTTCCTGAACTGTATAAATACCCGTTGTTCTTTCTGCCTTGCCCTCTTTGTGCTTCCCCCATCCTTTTCCCATTCCCCCTCCTCCTTTGCGTCTTCTTGTTTCTCACTCTCTTCTTCTTCTTTCTTTTTCTGCTCTCTAGTTTTTGTCTATATGAAGTACATTAAGGGTAATACTGTACCACTTATGTTTTTCATTCCTGGGCTTGACAGACCATAATGCCCAAAGCCATTTTCAGAAGTTGCCCAGTTGACACAGTGTGTGAGCTAGCTATGTATCAGTGGGTTGAAATAGCTCTGTAAACGTAGGCTAAGCTCTGACTTGGGGAATTAGACCAACTACATTTAAAATGATGGCTATGTTAGTCATGATTTCCAGAATAATTGTTTCAATCCTCTGAGATAACATCTTCATTGACACTGTGAAAAACAATGTTGAAATACAGGTTTACATACAGTATCTCTGCCAGGACCAAAGTCCAGGAATGATCTAATGTTCCTGAATTTTCATATAAAATAGAATGTGGCTTCTTTAATAGCCTTTTAATTTAATCAAAGAGTTATGCCAATGTTTCAGTAAAAATCCACATTCTACAAATATCAGGAAAATGTACAGATTTAACTCCTAGTCATGTTATTCTATGTTTGATTCTCTTGTTTCCTTTCCCATAAGAAAATAAGAAAAAATAGCTGCCTGTAATGAACATCTAGACTGACCTAAATGTTTTAATCTTTTTCAGAACTGCTGTATAAACTCAGTTAAAATCTTAGAGCACTTGATTTTAATCTCTCATAAAATATCCTAAAATTTTTCTTCATGAATTCTAAATAGAATTATTGCCTCCACTGGCACACTGAAAAATAAACTGAAATGATTCTTAATGTCCTTTCCTGCTCTGACATTCTGCAATTCTGTGATTTGTAAGGTTTTCAGAATAAAGAAATATTGAAGTTCACTCTTCTCTAGCAAACTCTAACTAGATAATTAAGTCCTGCTTCAAGGACAGGTCAAGAGCAAGTGGGCACAGAGATGAAACAAACTTTATCAATGTCAGATCTTCAACATCCTGACAATGAAGACCATATCTCCCACTCCTTTTCTGCCCTGTCCCGGGTGATGGTTACCACCCCAGCATCTTCTTTCTACCACTGCCCATCACAAACATTACCTTAAAGTCCAGTAACTTTTCAAACAGTTTTATATAATAGATTCTCAATTGGAAAACTCTCTACATAATAAGATTACATCCAATAGACAAAGATACAAACTGTTCTTGGTTATGAGATAGAGACCTATACAACCCCCTTAAATATTTTTATCTACCAATGTCCTATTACAGCCACCAGGATCGAAGTCTGCTCTTTCTTGATTTTTCTTTTCTTAATCTCTCTTCCTCTTTGGTTTTCCTACCTTTTCTCCACATACCTCCACTGTCCAATCACGTTTTGACTTAACATAAATCTACACAGAATTATTCCAAATTTTATTTTTAAAAGTTTTTAATTAGTAGAGTTACCAAATTGCACTGACACATTAGGGTAAAACAACATTCCAGAGATAACTTCTTGGGTGAGAATAATCACAACAGCCATCAACCACTTCTTTACAGAGGAAACACCTCATTCTAGTGAAGTTTGTGCACTTGGGCTTCTGTGAAATAATAAGTGGACTGGAGTGGATTAAGAATAAGAATACAATTACTTCAAAGTCGTTGCCACAACACAGGTAGCCACTAAGCCACAGAGTCAGGAACACAAAGTGTTGAGGGAACACTATAGTCAGTTAAAAGGAAAGGACCTGGTTAGTCCAGGTCATCAGAATACGCACTGTTACCCATATGTAAAGATTTGTTTTTCTTTTTATTACAACTTTATTTTAAAAAACAAACATAAATGTAAAGATTTTAAGCATTTATGGATATAAGTGTATGAATATATTATTGCCAGTACTTGATTTATGTAAACGTTTGATAGTATACATTAAAATATTATTAGTTACAATGAGCATAAATTACCTGTAAAACGAGGTAACCAGGAAATGGTCAAACTTTCCTTGGTGTGTAAAGATTAAGCATAATAGTTTTTCATTTTCTACTTTTTATCATTTCTTGAACTTCATAGAGTCTCTGAGTTGTTTCTGGGGTGTTCAGAGCTTTCTGGGGTTAGTATCCAATTATCAGTGACTGCATATTATGTCTCTTCCTTTGTGACTGGATTACCTCACTCAGGATAATATTCTCTAGATGCATCCATTTTCTTAAGAATATCAAAAAGTCATTGTTTCTGATAGCTGAGAAGTACTCCATTGTGTAAATATGCCACAATTTTTGTATCCATTCACCTACTAAAGGACATCTGGGTTTTTTCCAGATTCTAGCTATTATAAATAGAGCTGCTATGAACATTGTAGTACATGTGACTTTGCTGTATGTTGGAGCTTCTCTTCCGTTTATGCCCAGAAGTGGAATAGCTGGGTCTTCAGGTAGTACTATGTCCAGTTTTCTGAGGAATCACCAGACTGATTTCAAGAGTGGTTGTACCAGTTTACAAGCACACCAACAGAGGAAAAGTGTTTCTCTTTCTCTGCATTCTCGCCAGCATCTGCAGTCATCTGAATTTTGGAACTTAGCCATTCTGGTTGGTGTGAGGTGGAATCTCAGGGTTGTTTTGATTTGCATTTTTCTGATGGCTAATGATGTCCAGCACTTCCATAGATGTTTCTCAGCCATTCAATATTCCTCAATTGAAAACTTTTTGTTTAGATCTGTACACCATTTTTTAATAGGGTTGTTTGATTCTCTGGTGTCTAACTTCTTTAGTTCTTTGTATACCTTGGATATTAGGCCTCTATCAGATGTGGGGTTGCTAAAGATCTTTTCCCAATCTATTGGCTGCCATTTTGTTTTCTTGACAGTGTCCTTAGCCTTACAGAAACTTTGCAATCTCATTGAGTCCCATTTATTGATATTTGACCTTAGAGCAAGGGCCGCTGGTGTGCTGTTTAGAAAATTTTCTCCTGTGCCTATGTGTTCTAAGGTTTTCTCTACTTCCTCTTCTAATAGTTAAAGTGTACCTCATTAAATGTGGAGATCTTTGATCCACTTGTACTTGACCTTTGTACAAGGAGATAAGAAAGGGCCTATTTTCATTCTTCTGCATGCTGAGTGCCAGTTGGACCAACACCATTTGTTGAATAGGCTGTCCTTTTTCCATTGAATGTTTACAGCTTTTTTGTCAAAATCAAGTGACAATATATGTGAGGGCTCATTTCTGGATCTTCTATTCTATTCCATTGATCCAAGTGCCTATCTCTGTACCAGTACCATGCAGTTTTTAGAACAATTGACTTGTAATATATCTTGAGGTCTGAGATAGTGATTCCCTCAGATGATTTCTTGTTGTTGAGGATAGATTTCCCTGTTCTAGGTCTTCAGTTATTCCAGATGAAATTGCACATTGCTCTTTCCAACTCCATGAAGAATTCACTTGGAATTTTGATGGGGATTACTTTGAATCTGTAGATTGCTTTTTGTAAGATGACCATTTTTATAATGTTGATCATTCCAGTACATAAGCATGGGAGAGCTTTCCATTTTCTGGGATCTTCCTTGATTTCCTTTTTTAGAGGTTGGAAGTTTTTGTCATACAGGTCCTTCATTTGCTAATTTAAAGTCACACCAAGGTGTTTTATATTGTTTGTGACTATTGTGAAGGGCATCTTTTCCCGAATTTCTTTCTCCACATGTTTGTCCTTTGAGTAGAGGAAGGCTACTGATTTAGATGGGTTAATTTTATATCCAGCCCTTTTGCTGAACTTGTTTATCAGCTGTAGGAGTTCTCTGGTGAAATTTTTGGGGTCACTTACATACACTAGCATGTCATCTGCAAAACAGTGATATTTTAACTTCTTCCTTTCTAATTTGTATCCCTTTGATTTTCTTTTGCTTTCTTATTATTCTGGCAAAAACTTCTACTACTATGTTGAATAGGTAGGGGGAAAGTGGGCAGCCTTGTCGAGTCCCTGATTTTAGTGGGATTGCTTCAAGTTTCCCACGATTAAGTTTGATGTTTGTTGTTGGTTTGCTGTATATTGCTTTTATTATGTTTAGGTATGGGCCTTGGATTCCTGTTCTTTCCAAGACTTTTAACATGAAGGGGTGTTGAATTTTGTCAAATGTTCTCTCAACATCTAGTGAGATGACCATGTGGTTTTTTTCTTTGAGGTCTTTATATGGTGGATTACATTGATGGATTTCCTTATATTAAACCATTCCTGCATTCCAGGGATGAAGCCTACTTGATCATGGTGAATGATTGTTTTGACGTGTTCTTGAATTCGGTTAGCAAAAATTTTGTTGAGTATTTTTGCATCAATGTTCATAAGTGAGACTGGTCTAAAGTTCTCTTTCCTTGTAGGGTCTTTGTGTGGTTTAGGAGGCTTATTGTTAGGTAGTGTTCCATTTGTCTATATTTTGTGGAATAATTTGGAGAGTATTGGTATTAGGTCGTCAATAAATATCTGATAGAATTCGGTGTTGAAACCATCTTGACCTGGGTTTTTTTGGTTGGGAGGCTTTTGATTACTGCTTCTACTTAGTTAGGTGTTATGGGACTATTTAGATGGTTTACCTAGTCCTGGTATAACTTTAGTATCCGGTATCTGTCTAGGAATTCATCCATTTTCTCCAGATTTTCCAGCTTTGTTGAGTACAGGCTTTTGTAGTAGGATCTGATGCTTTCTTGAATTTACTCAATTTCAGTTGTTATGTCTCCATTTTTATTTCGGATTTTGTTAATTTGGATACTCTCTCTTTGCCCATTAGTCTGGCTAAGGGTTTATGAATCTTGTTAATTTTCTCAAAGAACAAGCTCTTGGTTTTGTTGATTCTTTGAATTGTTCTTTTGTTTCTTTTTGGTCAATTTCTGCTCTGAGTTTGATTATTTCTTGCCATCTACTCCTCTTGGGTCTATCTGCTTCCTTTTGTTCTATATCTTTCAACTGTTCTGTCAAGTTGCTAGTGTATGCTCTCCAGTTTCTTTTTGGAAGCTCAGAGAGCTATGAGTTTTGTTTTCAGTACTGTTTTCATTGCATTCCATAGTTTTGGATATGTTGCGTTTTTGTTTTCATTAAACTCTAGAAAATCCTTAGTTTCTTTCTTTATTTCTTCTTTGACCATGCTATCGTTTAATAGAACATTGTTTAGCTTACATGTTTATATGGGCTTTTTGTTGTCTTTGTTGTTATTAAAGACCAGCCTTACACCATTGTGATCTGATATTATGCTTGGGAGTATTTCAATCTTCTTATATATATTGAGGCTTGTTTTGTGCCCGATTATATGGTCAATTTTGGAGAAGGTTCTATGAGGTGCTGAGAAGAAGGTATATTTTTTGGTTTTAGGATGATATGTTTGGTAGTTGTTAATTAATTCCAATTGGTTCATAAACTCTGCTACTTTTACTGTGTCCTTGTTCAATTTCTGTTTCCATGATCTGTCCATTAATGAAAGTGGAATGTTGAGGTCTCCCACTATTATTGTATGAGGTGCAATGTATTTTTTGAGGTTTAGTAGGGTTTCTTTTATGAATATGGGTGCTCTTGTATTTGGAGCATATATGTTAAGGATTGAGAGTTCCTTCTGACAAATTTTCCCTGTAATGAGTAAAAAGTGTCCTTCTTTATCTTTTTTGATGACTTTTGGTTGAAAACCTGCTTTATTTGATATTAGAATGGCCACTCCAGCTTGCTTCTTAGGGCTGTTGGCTTAAAAGGTTTTTTCCCAACCTTTTACTCTCAGATAGTGTTTGTCTTTGTCTCTGATATGAGTTTCCTGTATGCAGCAAAATGCTGGGTTTTGTTTATGTATCCACTCTGATAGCCTATATCTTTTTATTTGAGAATTGAGTCCATTTATGTTAACAAATATTAAGAAATTGTTGTTGCTGTTTCCTGCTATTTTTACTTTTGGAGATAGAATTGTGCCTGTGTTTCTTTCTTCTTTTAGTTTTCTTGATTAGGTATTTTCTTGTTTTTATTAGGATGTAGTTTCCCTCCTTGTATTGGGTTTTCCACGTATAATTCCTTGTAGTGCTGGGTTTGTGGTCAGATATTATGTAAATTTAGTTTTGTCTTGGAATATCTTGGTCTCTCCATAGATGG
The DNA here is from genome assembly GCF_963924665.1 of Micromys minutus. Classification (NCBI taxonomy): domain Eukaryota; kingdom Metazoa; phylum Chordata; class Mammalia; order Rodentia; family Muridae; genus Micromys; species Micromys minutus. Next base: position 27,431,682 of record NC_137974.1, on the reverse strand, counting down.
AGATGGTGATTGAGAGTTTTGCTGGGTTTAGCAGGTTGGGCTGACACTTGTGTTCTCTTAGGGTCTACATGATGTCTGTCCAGGATCTTCTACCTTTCATAGTCTCTGTTGAGAAGTCAGGTGTATTTCTGATTGGTTTGCCTTTATATGTTACATGACATTTTTCCCTTACTGCTTTTAGAATTCTTTCTTTGCTTTGGACCCTTGGCATTTTGAATATTATGTGTCAGGAAGAATTTCTTTTCTAGTCCTCTCTATTTGGAGTTCTGTAGGCTTCTTTTATACTCATGGTCATCTCATTCTAAAGGGTAGAGAAGTTTTCTTCTATGATTTTGTTGAAGATATTTACTGTTCCTCTTAGTTGGTATTCTTCACCCTCTTCTATTCCTATTATCCTTAGGTTTGGTCTTCTTCTTGTGTCCTGTCTCTCCTGGACATTTTGGGTTAGGGAGCCTTTTGGCTTTTGCCTCTTCTCTGACTGTTTTGTCTATGTTTTCAATGTTGTCTTCGGCCCCTGAGATTCTCTCTTCCATCTCTTTTATTCTGTTGGATATGCTTGCATCTGTGACTCCTCCTGATTTCTTTTTAAAGTATTCTACCTCTAGGATCGTCTCTTTTAGTGTTTCTTTATTGTTTCCATTTCCATTTTAAATTCCTTCTTTAATTCCTTCATCTCTTTTGTTCTGTTTTCCTCTAGTTCTTTGATTTCTTTGTGTGTGTGTGTGTGTGTGTGTGTGTGTGTGTGTGTGTTTCCTCTTTAAAAGCTTCTATTTCTTTATGCTCTTCCTGCTTTTCTTGTTTAAGGATCTCTATCATCATTTTGAGGTATTATTTTGGGTCTGAGTCTTCTTTATCTGGAGGGTTTGGCATTCTGCTGTTTGCTGTGATGGGAGAGCTGGGTTCTGGTGTTGCCAGGTTGTTTTGGTTTCCCTGTGGTAAGGTCTTTTGCTTTCCTCTTGCCATCTTGTTGTCTGTGATTATATGGCCTTGTTGTCAGTGATTGGTTCCTGTCTCTCCTGTGTACCTGGCCTGTGTCCCTGGATCTCAGGTGTTCCTGTTCGTAGATGGCCTGAGCACCTGTTCTGTAGGAATGGGCCCTCTGGTTGGAAACCAATTCCCTCAGGCTGAGTTCTTGCTCCCCTGAACCAGTGTGGGGGGGCGTGCTTTCCAGGTGCTTGGCTCAGACCTCTCTGTGCCTTGGCTACTCGCAACACAGTCTCACCAGGCCTGTGTCCCTGGATCTCAGGTGTTCCTGGTGTCAGATGTCCTGATCACCTGTTCTGTACACACAGGCCCGCTGGGTGGAAACCAAGACCCTGTGGCAGGGTTCCTGCTCCATGAATTAATCAGTGGGTAGGCACTTTCCAAGTGCTCGGCACAGACCTGTCTGCTCCCAGGCTACTCACAGCACAGTCTCACCAGGCCTGTTTCCATGGATCTCTGCTGTTCCTGGTTGCAGATCAAGTTTTGTTTTTAAATTTTGGGTTCAGTACTTTTATGGAAACTATCATTATAAAGGTTAGATCACTTTTTAAAATAAAGTTATATGTGAGGTCACATTAAATGTATATGCATGCCACGTGGACTTTCTGTCTTGCAGTGTGAACTCTGTGTGTTACAAGACCAGTCTTGGGGGCTGGGGCATAGGACAGGAAATTAATGAGCAGTGGGAAAGTTACATGATGATGGAATGGTGTGATGCACATACAAAACCTCTGTTGTTTTTACAGAAAGAGCAATGCTACGTTCACATGAACTGTCAAAGAACAGAAATGGAGGGACAGAAATGGACATGTGAAAGTAAGAGAGAGGACAAGTAAGTATATGTCTGCTCATTTACAAGGTACAAGCTGAGGTTTTGATTCCAGCATATACTAGGTAATGATTAAATCAGAACAGTTACTTCATCCATCAACCAGCATGTTCTTCACTAATTTATAGAGCATATAGTCAAATTCTTCTATTCTATTCCATCATTATATCTTCTGTTCTCCTCTGTGTCTAGAACACTAGGACCTACTCCTCCTAGGTAGTTACACAACACTGTACCTATTAACCAACCATATAGCTTTATAACTAATTACAAATTTCTGAAGAGAAGGGTTTGTGCATTTGGTAAACATATCTAACACAACATATTGTGTTGTGCTGAAAATCAATTAATTTTATGTTTGATCTGAAGAATAAAACTTTTTAAGAAATCAAACCAATTTCGTCATACACTAAAAATACACTCTTGTCAGTGCTTCTTCTATTTAGTTTAGAGGAGAAACAAGTTTCTCTAGTTAAGTAACTCTGAATACTTATGTCACCACTTAAAAGTTTTAGAGTGGAACTGACAACATCTCTTTATCCAGATTTCCTTGCCTTTTAATAAAAAATGATCATCTTGTATGTTTGTGGTATAAACAGGAAATGCATATGTAGTGGCTGGTTTTGTGTCAACTTGACACAAGCTGGAGTTAACCACAGAGTAAGGAGCGCCAGTTAAGGAAATGCCTCCATGAGATCCAGCAGTAAGGCATTTTCTCAACTAGTGATCAAGGGGGGAGGGCCCAGCCCATTGTGGATGGTTCTATCCCTGTGCTGGTAGTCTTGTGTTCTATAAGAAAGCAGGCTGAGCAAGGCTGGAGAAACAAGCCAGTAAGTAACATCTCTCCAAGTTCCAGTCCTGAGTTCCTTTGGTAAAGAACAGCAATGTGGAAGTGTAAGCTGAATAAACCCTTTCCTCCCCAACTTGCTTCTTGGTCATGATGTATTGTGAAGGAATAGAAACCCTGACTAAGACAGCATAATATCACCTACAAATGTAATTTTTATTCATATGATATAATTATTATCTAAGAGGCTTATTGTTGAATAAACTCATTCTTTCTAGCTCTTTCTGAACTCTGGCTGGTTCAATTAAGCTGTTCAGGCTCAAACTTCCCTACAAGCTGACTGATTCATATTGACTTCTCTTGGCTTCTGAATGAGATGCTCTGTTTGACTTCAAACTAACTCTGTCAATATGTTCGAATCTTCTGACTCCTACCTATTCTCTGGCTCCTTTTGTTTTAACCCACAACCCGGATCCATAAAATTGTCCTGGTAAAATCCCACATGCACACCCATCTCTTTCCTGCTGCTGCTCTTAAGTTGCATCAAGTTTCCTTCTTTGTTGTGTGTTCTCATGAGAGACATCTTTTGTCTCTGACTCTGTCAAATTTTTCTGATTGATCACTTTGTCTGCCACTAAATTAGATGTCACCCTCAAACATGGTTGCATCATTTTACAAACTGACTTTAACCTTCGTTGGCTTGAGATGAAAAGCATATACTAAAAAAGTGTTTATGTTCTAGCCAGAAAGATTCAATGTGTGTGATGTGTTTCCATTCCAGCTGGATCACATAGATCTAGATAGGTGTATGTGATACCTTGTCTAAACAACTATGTTGCTGCATTAAAATTCTTCTACAATCATCATGCACAAAAGGAGTATGGAAAGGTTTGCACAATAAGATTATGGAAAGGTTTGAAGTCTGTGTTGAGATTGAGATGCAGAATATACAACATATACTTGAAAATTAAATTTTATTCTTGTTTCCTAGTACTAGAAATATTTCAAGTGGAAGAAATGAAAGAAAGTCATTAGAAAGTATGAACCCATGTGTTAGCAAGGATGTAAGAAGACTGGAAATTTAGGGAAGATATCTAGAAGAGAAACAGGGAAGGGTTTTGAATAATGACTGAAAAAAAATTTTTGATATAGGAACTCCTTGGATTACACAGATAAAATAGAATTTTGGTGTACTCAACACATATTAGACAAAGCATACTCGCATATTTTCCCTATAATAGTTATATCTTTGACCCTATAGATATGACAAGTAGACTGACCAGAAGAACACCTACCAAAATGGTGGCATTATAAGTTTTTCTGTCCTATTTCAAAACAAGCTCAACTAGGGACTTTAACTTCTAGTTTATGAAGCTAATTTTACTGCATAGATATGAAATATTATTTAATATCTATGGATGATTGACCCCTATGCTCCTGCTTTTTACTCCAAGTTCTAAAATCATTGAACAGATTATAAACAGACAAAGGTTGCTGGGGATCAAACCTAAAGCCCTTTACATACTAGACAAGTTTTTCCAAATGAGCTACAATTCACATTCTCTCTTAATTAATAGCAAATTAAAACCTACATTTTCAGTACAATTTAATACAATGTCCGACCCCCAAAACAAACAAAAAAGAAAGTGAAGAAAGAAAGAAAGAAAGAAAGGAGGAAGAAAGAAAGAAAGAAAGAAAGAAAGAAAGAAAAGGAAGAAAGGGAGGAAGGAAGGAAGAAAGGAAGAAAGAAAGAAAAAGAGAATTAATTAATTAACTAATTAATTGATTCACCTGTGTTTTGTTGCTATCTTAGGACCCTCAATACTGCTATGACTGAGTTCCGCAATGTTGACAATTTATCAAACAGCTATTTCTTTTTTAATTGAACAACGTTCTTTTAAACAACAAAGAAAATGTACAAATTTTAAGCATTTTTCCATAAAAATATATGAATACATTTTTGTCAGTACTTGTTTTTTTTAAAGGTTCAATAGTATGCATTAAGATCTTACTAGTTCCAATGAGCATAAAGTACCTGTAAAACAAGATGGAACCCAAACAGATATTTCTACACAGCTCAGGAGGGCAGCAAATCTGAAGTATTAACTCTAGCATCTGATGCATACTCACATGGTAGAGAAGCACAGCTGAAAGAAACCATTCCCAAGAGCAACTTCTATAGTATCCGTATCCTGCCCATATGATCAGAGATAAAAGGTTCTGGTTCCCAAATTTCCACAAAAGCAATGGTTTCTAGAAAACATAAGATACTAACTACAAATGACGAAAAGTTAAATAAAAATAAATAAAAGTTACAAATCAGGAAATGATACAAAAAGTGAAGAATCTCAACACACTCATCCATACTGACTTGAAAGTGACGAACTGCAGAAGGGAACAGGTGTAAGGCACTCATGAGTGGGGTGGGGGAGCTTCCCTTGTGGAGAGGATGTTGTGTTTCACCGTCATACCAAGGTCTAAAGAGTAGTTAAAGATGTTTTCTCAAACTCCAAATTTTTCTGCTTCCTAATTTTGCACAGGGACTCTCCTGCTTGCCTTGCACTGGAGTGAGGAACAGATGTTCCTTCCTGAGGTTCCCATTATTGCATGAGCACAGGGGCAGCAGAGAGGCAGCCAAGCAAGCACAGACACCTCCTTCCAGATACAGTTCGCATTTCATCGACAAGAGAACCCTTCAAGAATCCTCATTTCTGAAAAAGTAAAAGATTTTTAATTGATTGGTTGGCTGATTTATCTTACAGATGTTTAAAATACAACCCAGTACACAGGGACTCTCTTTTGTCTTGGTTTTTATGGGTGTTTGTTTCTTTTAATCGTTTCCACAGAAAACCAAAAAGATCACTGACTTATTTTAAACTTTGCTTCTGCTGTAGATGTTATTCTACATCCCTGATGAATCTTTTCAAATCTATATTTTTTCAACCCCTAGACACAATGACTGTCTCCATCCTACCTGGACTGACATAGTCTGGGTCTGAGGTCTAACAAATCCTAGGGTGCCCAGAAGTTTCCATTCTAGTTTACACATATTTCTTCCAGTGTTTCATTTATCCAAATCACCTTTTCTGGTCCAGAGTTGGGCAGGCAATCTTTAGTAATCAACATTTCCCATGAGGTGTTCCAACACGTCATCACAATTGCCTCAGCCCTTTCCTTGTCAATTTACCATGGAGTACATCAGAGAGAACAGAAACACAAGGGACATTCCAATCTCAAGTGTCGCAAAGCTCTGTGATCTCCAATACCCATTCTAAGATTAGGAGAAATGTGTGGCCCTGTGAGGCTTATCTTACTTCTAAGCATCTCCCAGCTTCTTCAGATAAAGGTCAAGCTATTCACTAAGATCATATGTCATGTGTTTAGTTTAAGTAAGTTTTATCTGGCAAACACAAGTTAATGGCGCTAAAAATACCTGTGAGTTCTTCCACTAACAATTCATGGGAAAGCTGAATGGGGTTTGGTTTAAGTGGAAATGCACAAAACGAATGAAACACTGGTCACTGGGTGAAGGATGATGTCATTATGGAACTAGGTGGGTTCAGCCTATCATTGGATGAGAAGAAAAGGCAGGTGGGGATAAAGAATAGGAAAGAGAGAGGAGGGGGAGAAGGGACAAATTTTACAAGGAAGAAGAAGATGACCTATCTTCATCCTCATGGCTTTGTGTAGTCATAGGTAATTATGCATACTTTCTAAGTGATGGACTTTCATAGATCAATTTGTGTTATGTAGGTGGGCAGTTTATATCTTTGTCAACTCGTTGTAAGCTTATTGTGTGGATGGATTGTGGACTGAGAATTTAACATATAAATCTGATTGATAAATTATTGATTATTGAGTCATGATTGTACTGGGCTGTGGAGAATGTGAGCAAAGTCCCTGGCTGGCAGGGAGACAGCTGGGACGGGGTGGATCATCGACAACAGATCCAGCCCAGTGGCTGGTGTTTCCTGTGGATCCACGCAGAGTGAGAACGTAGGGAGCTGGTAGCCGAAGACTCATTTCTTTTTATTTACCACAACAATTGGGTTGCAAACAGATGTTATAATAAGCAGGAGTCATGGTTTAGGAGAATCTAGTTAGCATTGTTTTTAGTAGTACCTAGTTAGCATTGTTTCTAAACACATAATCTTATTTGCTGAATCTTTTTTATAAGTAAGGGCAGTATATTGTCTTCCTTATGAATAAAGTGTATGAATCTTCTAAACATTGCTTGAAAGAAATCATCTCAGCTTTTCTAGATATGAAAAATTCGTTTGCTTGAGTAAAATCTGTTCTATTGTTTTATCTTTCAATGTATGAGTCAGCAAAAACAGCTGTTGACAGTGGGTGTAAATGGCAGCAATCACATCAGAACCCCCACCCCCAAGTAGTAATTTTGTCAGCCAAGAGCCACCAGGACACACAGAGATTTCCTGAGTGATCACATAAATACACTTACATGTACAACATACCTTGATGAGGATGGCTTATCCCCAGCTGGTCTCGCCCAAAACACTTACTTTCTAGATGAGGAAATTAGAAGTGAATATTTGAATTAATTGTCTGTTGATGTAAATAATAAGCTTTGGGTCTAATCCTCCTGACTTCAAGTTATCTCTTTCCTTAGTCAACAGGTTCTTCATGCTCTGGTAAGATAACCTTTTATCATAAACAATAAGATTATTCAATCCAACTATTAAAATATGTTTACATATTATTTCAAAATGGCTTCTAGGGGCTTGGGAGATACATTTGTGTGTAATGTATCTCCACTCCTGGCCATGCAAGAGTGGAGACCTGAGTTTGGATGCTCAGACCCCACAAAAAACTAAATGTAGTAGCATGCAAGTGGGATTTATAAGGAAATACATATTTTCATTCATTCTGCTAGTTTTGTTCCCTTAGAGAACCCTACTACAAACATATCTGAAAACCTTTTTCCTAATCTGTTTAATGGAAATAATAAAAATACCTTACCAAATTTCTTAGAAAAGATTGAGCCAACATTATACTTATATGATTTAAATTCATACACATATGCATTAAGCACTAAGACTAAACAAAAACTTTGTTAACATAGCAGGATTACTTACTATGAATAAAAATTAATAATCCTTTGATCTCATGAACAAGATAAACATAGAGCTTGAACCCTGATTTTTACATTAAGGGTGATGGAAAACGACTTACATTCATAAACTACTTCATAGGAAGTACAAATTTAGTTTACAGTATTTTATGAAAATTAACTCAGTGGAACAAATATCATGTAAGTACATAGATAGTAAAGTTAAAAGTGAAAAGCATGTTATTTACATGCATAAACTTCTTTAAGACTAAATAATGTGATTTTTAATTAAACAATGATATTAAGCTATTAAATTTCAGTAGGTCCACACTTCATGATCTCTGTTGAGCTATGTTCCTGCCATTATTTAAATATTACTAATTGAGGGGAAACTGCCAAATACTTTAAAAAGGTACAAAAAACATTTGGCCAAGATTATGCATTTAAGCATAGCATTTGCTACTGGGGGAATGAACCTGGCCAAACACAGTCTTTGCAAATAGACTGTTCTAGAGCTTCACAACTTTTATCCAAACTCAGCATGAACTCTGTAGAAGATACAGTTCTAAGTCCCTAAAACAACACATCAAAAATGCAACTTTTAAAACAAGCTGGAGCAAACAAGATCGCCAGGCTTCCCTGTTTTTGGAGTGACTGTTACAGCGGTGACTACATGCCTAGCACCCTGTGTATCTTCCAAAATAGGACCACCTTCAGCCATTATCCATGCCCAGGGCAGAGCAGCTCTGCCCTATTAGGAGAATCCAGGAAGTCATAAAATCCTAAAATTACACAGAGGAGAACTGTGGACAGGGTTTTCTTAGCAGAACACAAGAATACACACATAAGTGTGGGGGGGGTGGGGAGAGAGAGAGAGAGAGAGAGAGAGAGAGAGAGAGAGAGAGAGAGAGAGAGAGAGATGAGAAACAAAATTTCAGAAGATTGACAAAAATGGGGCCAATTTTCTTTACAATAAAAAAATCTCAAGGACTTTTGCACCAACACAGAAACCAGAAAATAATGAAACTGTGAAGACCCCAGGAATTTAAAAACTGCTTTTTGGGTCCCTAGTAATTATGAAAAACAAGTCTTGGATTTCTAAGCTACCACTGAGGTCCACAACTAAAACTTAATTCAGCTCTCACTCATCCCTCCACAGGCCAAAACTTTTTAATAAAGTATCTAAAAGGTGTGCTAAGAATGGATAAGGAGATCGAAACACCCTTCTTTTTCCTGTGCTTTTGTTTAGGGAACTATTTATTCCAATAACCCTGGTTGAACTTTAAATGGTTTCCAGTCTCTCTGAGAACATTTTTATTTCCTCAGTCTAGTTTAAGATTCATAGCTTATATTCCTGATCAGAGCTACAGTGAATGAAGACAAGAAATAGAATTCTAAGAATAGACACCTTGGCAGTTTAGGGTAAACAGATCTTAATACAATGAAATTCCATCATTTTTACTCCTTAGCTGAATGTTCACAGGAAGGTCATATAAATAGATATCTCTCTGCTTTTTTGTTTATCCTGGAGATATTTTGTGCCTACTATACAGTAAGTGGTATGATCAAAGCAAGGATCTGAAGATGAGTAGCTTCAGGGACTTCAGAACACAGCACTGCAGTCAGCAAGAGCAGTTCCTTAGTTACAGGCACAAAACTGCACACATTCATTTTACAAATGTACAAGGGAAAGTAGAGCTTCAGCACTGCAGAAGAGGGCTTGCTCACAACGCACAAGGCTGCTGTTCAATCCCTAGAAACCAGAGAGAAGTGGGAAAGGGGCAGTGAAAGGACAGATTAAAGAGGAAAAGAACAAAGGAAACAAAGGAAAGTAGAAAGGGAGGGAGGGAGGAGGATAAAAAGGAAGAAGGAGGAGGGAAAGAAGGAAGGAGGGAAAGAGGGAAGGAAAGAAGTGAGGGAGGGAGGAAGAAAGGCAGGTTGGCGGGCAAGCAGTGTCCAGGTCTCAAACCTGTCAAGAAATGGCTGAAGTGCCTATTAACATATCAAAGCAAACACTGGCCACCAGGTTCTCCCAGCATTCCCCAGTCCCTACCTGTTACAGGTTCCTCCTTGATGGCACATTCTGCCACCTACCCTAAACTCCAGAGCAAGGATATGGCTGGACTGCCATTCTCCCAACTGCTCTTCCCTGCATAAAATAGCTTTTGTTTGTTTGTTTGTTTTCTTTTGTTTTGCCTCTTAGCCACTCCCATTTCCCTTTCCTCTTTCTTCCCTCCCACTTCCTCACATGGCCAGGCTGAGTCTGGACTCTCCCAGATATCTCTGCCTCTAGCCGTTTTTTCCCTCATAGCTACAATAGATCTTCTTCTCTGATCGTACCTAGGAGCTGTCATGTCCTCACTTCCACTTCTTTTTCCCCATGTATTCAGGAAGAAGTGGAGGACGATACAAGCTAGGCTCAGATACAGTGAAGGAGAAAGCACACTGCGCACTGTATGTAGTCTGCAGAGCCTGTAAGTAGATCACTGAGAAACATTTTCAAATATCAAACCTGAGGTATCATTTCTCATACTGTGGTGTTTGCAGAAAATAAAAGTCAGAACAATCATTGCTAATGAAATTCTTTTCTGAAGATTTCATTTGCCAGGAACAAAATACTTTTGTGGTTCCCAATAAATATGAAGCTTTCTAGAGGACAGGGAAAACAGAGAGCACACCGGCTCCTGCAAACTAGCAAAATGAACAAGAATTCTGTAAAAGCAAAGCAAAACACCAGGAATCAATACAAGACATCAATACTAGACGAAAATTATGATAGGAGTAAAATGACCAGAAAATACATGTGAAAATACCACATCATGAACCAAATGAGTTTGTACTAGCGTGTGAACATCTGGTTAATTATGGGAAAGTCTGTTGATGTGATTGCAGTGTAATTTAGTCAGATTGTTGAAGAGTTATCTCAACTGTTGCAATGAAGCTTTCTAATTTTGTGTGTCTTTGACAACTGTTTTACATAACTTACTTTGAATTTTGATGGTGATCCTAAACGGTATAATTTATAAACATTAAATGACATATCTGTGGTCATGCAGACAATGTATTAGAGGATTAAATTATTTATTTATTTACTTATTTACTTACTTATTTATTTATTTATTATGAGCACACTGTAGCTGTCTTCAGACACACCAGAAGAGGGCATCAGACCCCAATTACAGATGGTTGCGAGCCACTATGTGGTTGCTGGGATTTGAACTCAGGACCTCTGGAAGAGCAGTTGGTGCTCTTAGCCACTGAGCCATCCTTCCAGCCCTGAGGGTAAAAATTTTGTATAGGTTGGATTCTGTCTCCTGTGTGCTCCCTACTGTCCTGTCACTTGTCTTTATATGCAGTTCTCATACTAAACATAAAAGGTCTGAGGATGGCTACATAACACAGAACAAATCTCCAGCAATAAGGAGCAGTTTCAGGCCAGTACTAAATATCTTAGCAACACCACTGATTGCTTTTACTGTTCTTCCCTATCCCCAAGGTTGGATCATTTATTTGTTACTCTTAAAGACTTATTTCTCACTGTACTCAGAAGTAGATGTGCTCAAAGAGGACACCCTACACTTCTGAGCAACCAGCTTCTGGCATTTTTTTCTTTGGCTTTCTTTGTTCTTTTGACTGAAAGTTTAGCACATTCTGATGCTTTCTCCTTGCTTTTCTTAATGCATTATTTCTTTAGAGCAAAACATCAGCATTCGTGTTACAGAACACATCGACTAATAAGATGCTGAATTCTGAATTGAGAGTGCTTCAGTCCTGGGCTTCTTCTGTGTTGAAGGGCTTTCTCATAACATATTGGACACCAGTTTCTTCAGGGAGACTGAAGAGTTTATGCGTTTGACCGGCTCTTTTGGAAGTCAACTATCAAGCACAGTTGTATCTGTCAGTCCACTCCTCCTCTCTTTTTTGAAAAAAATGGCCAAGTTGAGAATGCTCAGATTGGTACAGGCACAGCATCCCGATCCTTGTGTGTGCCTCCTCTCCACATTCTCCTTAGTTTAGAACTAAGCATCCTCCTTACTCAACAGCATTCTGCCATGGAGCCGACATTTTTCTTCATGGGAAATGCTACTTCTCTGGACCACATAACCTTTTTACTTTTCACCCAGATCATCTACAACAACTTCTATGTCCATGCACTTCTCTTGAGAGCATGAAGCTTGCACACTGTCTACTTCAATGAGTTTATGACCACCTGTGTCTGGGAAGAAGATACTCAGCTTCCTGTTGATGCATTCCACTGCTGAGGAAGTACCATAAAATGACCTTTTAATTTTTATCAAATCTGAATTAAATTTAAAACTTACTGACTTCAATGAGATTTACCTAGATGGTTATTTACTACAACATCAAACTATTTTTCTTCTATTCTTTCCATGGAACTCAGTTTGTCCCCAGTGTCATTGAAATCAATGTCTACCCTACCTACTCTTGCTGTGATACATACTCTGACCAAATGCAACCTAGGCAAGAAAAGGATCTGCTTGCTATAAACCTACGGGTTATAGTCCATCACTGATGGAAGTCAATGCAGGAATCCAAGTGGGAAAAATGAAGCAGAAACCATAGACGAATTCTTCTAACTGGCTCAATTTGGCTTAAGCTCAGCTCTCTTTCTTACACATCCCAGGATTACTTGCCTCTGTATAGAGCCACTCAGAGTGGGCTGGGCCTTTCTATGTTAGATGGAATTGAGAAAATGCCTGACAGATATGCCTACAGGCCAAGAAAATAGAAGCAATTCTTCAGTTGAGGTACCCTCTTCCCTGGTAATTTTCAGTTGTATCAATTTGACAATAAAACTAATCAGCACAACCTGTAAGAATTTACAGACTAAAATGTAGGTTTCAGACATTAGATAGCATTTTCCATACATGTATTTTACAGAAAAAATGAAATGAAAGTCAGAGAGAAAGAAACATAGGAGACCAGCATTTGATTTCCCTCCTCAGATAAGCTAATTTCTCCATAACTCCTACTTAGCAGAATGGCAAATGACAGCTTTTACAGAATATGTGCTATGGTAGGCTTTAGCCAAACATCACAGCCTTTATCTTTTCATCTAAATCATTCTACAAGCCTAATTGGGATGACCAAAAATCTAGAAGTAGAAATGAACTGCGTTCAACCAGCAGAAAATAACACTGTGAGATTTAAAGAAAATATCAGAGGTTAACTGGAGTCAATGACTTGCTGTGTCTCACAATAGTCAGCAACCCAAAAACTGTCAGCATCACTAGAATCTAAAAGTCTTTCCAATTGATAGGACCCTCTAAAGGTCAAGTAGATGCAAGATTAAAATTCAGTCCTTTCACATACAATCCAGTTTTCTAGTATATAATAATCACCCCTATTATAGTTCTGATGAAATAGAACTATCCAGAAACAAAGAAGAATGCATTTTCATTTTTAAATATTAAGTCAAAAAGACAATAAATGTGTAGTCACTGTTGTTAAGGAAAAATATATTCTTTTCCATACAACTATGTTAAACAACACATTTAAAAAAGCATCTTTTAACAAAGTTGACTTATTCAAAATTTTAAGTTTTCTTTTATTTAATAAATAAAAGCAAACCTGACTTTTCACATTGATAGTAATTATGTGTTTTATTTGCCATTAGCAACATACAGCTTTCATGAATATAAATTTAGCTAAGGTTAACCTGTCAAATTAGAGCAATGAGTCCGGTATGTAGTTCCCTTCTCCTCACATCTCAGCAGCCTCTCTGCTGTCTTCTGCTTTGCAATGCAATGATTGCAGAAATTGTAAATTATGTTGGAGTGCTATTCTATCTTTATAAAATGTGTTCCTGGGTTCAAATGGACATCCACTTTCATGCCTAGAAAAGTGACAAGATTTTATATAAAGCAATCTTGCATTTTAAAGGATCTTCAGGAAACTATAAAAACATGAGTATTTATGTGCAACACTATTACTGCTAAGTTTCTCAGAGAGCAATTATAATAATAAATATCTCTTATGGTTCAGCATCTGCATCTCTCTTTTTTTTTAATATCAAATAGTACTTGAATGTCTTAGTTTAACTCCTACATGAAAACCAGATCCTTAAACAAGGCTAGAGAGTGGGTAACACACTTTATAGGTAATCTCAGTAGAAGATGCAACCAATAAGGCAAAGTAGATATGATTTTAATGTGTTAACTCCCATGAACCAAAGGATACCCATGTATTTGGTGCAAAATTATTCTTAAATTTTTATGAAGGTTAGAGGAAATTAACTGAAATTAAAATACTAAATAAGAGGTGTTACCCTCTCTATTATAGATAGCTCTCACCCAGTTCGGGAAGCTTCCCAAAGTAAGGGGAGATCTCTCCTGCTTAGCTCTTCTCCAACAAGAACACTGTCTTTTCCCGTTTTTGGGTGCTAATTAAATCATTTCTTGTGGTTTCTGCTCTCTAACCTTCAGGATGGATCGATATCATTGGTTTTCTTGGAACTCCAACTGAGTTGACTCAGTCTGTAGATTGTGGGATCTGTTAAATTATTAGATAGTGTAGACAACTGGTACTCAACAAACTGTGGAACCACAGAATGCACCTCAATGATTCCTCCATCAGTTGTTGACTCAACTATTGTGCCCAGTGAATTCACAGGTCCTCCCATTGTATTGGTCTGTAGAAATCTCAATGGAAAGAAACAAAAGACCAAGAAATAGACAGCATTAGAATAAAAGTGGCCTAACCTACACAGAACTATCAGTTGGAACCAAAGGTAAGGTATGAAGCATGTGGTCAAGTGCAAAAGAAAAATCCAGCAAAAGCTATATATACTTTGAGGCATTTAGAACAATGCAGTCCTTTAATTTAATACACACACTCACTCACACACACACACACACACACACACACACATACACACACACACACAGAGGGACAGTCACAGACAGAAAACATGAGACATATACACACAGATACACACAGACACAAAAACACAGACAGAGAGAGAGAGAGAGAGAGAGATGCAGGCAGACAGATAGATGGAGAGAGGGACAGACAGATGTAAAACAAGAGCCATATACATTACCAAAAGCACAGACACATACAAATTATTTTTAAGCAGGTCAATAATCCTCATGAAGACCTTGTTTTTTTTAACCTAACATTTACTGGTAACAAATAATAATCACATTGTAAAGACATCACAAGCAAGTAGAATTTAATTCACTATTTTAAATCAATAATTATGATGCAACTCTTTAATAAGACAAAGGTCTATCATCATCTCAATTAGATGCTAAAATCAACACTAACAAAATTAAATTCTCATTTTTTGGTAAATAATATTTAGCAAAATAATGTAGTTATAAAATACTGAGCAGAGGTCATGTGATGAAACACATCCCTAGGAAATTAAAATGAATCAAATAAGCACACTGTCTCCACTTCTGTTCAACACTGTGCTAGAAATCATAGCTAATAGAATAAGACAACATGGAATATAAAGTTAACAAAATTAGTAAAAGAAAATGAATGTTATAGTCTCTCCACAGTCTTTGTCAGTTATTTTCTGAGGGTTGAACAGTATTTAATTCATTGGTCATGTTTACTCTACCAAGAATATTTAAACAATGTGTTTACATAGTTTGAAATATTCAGTATTGTTGAATTATTACTCCAGAAGAAAGAACACATAATAAGAATGAATAATTTAAACCAACAGAGAAAAGAAGGATGTATACTTGAGCTTCTTATAGGATATCCTAAATTTTCACATATTGGTCAGTGATGTCTACAATCATTAGATACATACTTCTGATAAATATGAAATAAAATTCCACCTCTAAAAAGTATCATAGAACAAGAATATAAGCATTGAGTTTGTTGTTAAAATAGGAACGAATTGCTTCCTTAGCTCTGCTCCTTGGAGTGAGTCTTTATCACATGACCACTGTGCCAGTTTCTTTAATTAAAATGGGTTAATGACAACAGTCTGTGTCTCCCAAGATTGTAGCAGGGCGCTTATGACATGGCAAACAGAACTCTACATTTTATGTATTCATTATGTGCACATTAGCACATATGTTCATATAATCAATTAATTTGGAAATGATACTGATAGTATTTCAACCTAGTTAGGGTTACTCTATTGAGTACAACATTCTTTCATTCAATGTGTTGTTTTCTATTTATTTATACTTGAATAAACAAAGGGAATATCCCTACTCTCTTTTAATAGTATTCTTATAATGCAAGGAGTATAAATTTTATCCAGTATAAAGACTAAATAGATATACAATCTCCATAAGTGATGAACACATAATAAAATAACATCTTAAAGGAAAGAATATTATGGGTTGGACAGATAGCTCAATGGTTAAGAACACAGACTGCTCTTCCAGAGGTCCTGAGTTGAAATCCCAGCAACCACATGGTAGCTCACAACCATCTGTAATGGGATCTGATGCCCTCTTCTGGTGTATCTGAAGACAGCTACAGTATATATAATGAATAAATCATAAGATAAGAAGAAAAAACATTAAATTCTGAAAATAGATTAGTTTTAAATCATGTTTTATTGAATGCTTAAAATTATTTACAATAATATAAAAGTACCTAAAGATAAATAAAACAAATGTTTTACAAGATTTCTTTTCTTTCTCTTTGTTTTGAATTGTTTTGTTGTTGTTTTAGGCAGTATCTCCCTAAATAGTTCTGGCGATCCTAGAACCCACTGTGCTGACCAGGCTGGCCTCAAACTCACAGAAGATCTGCTTGACTCTGCCTACCAAGTGCTGGAATTAAAGGCCAAAAAGTTTATCAAGAAAATTGTAAGAGATGTATGGTGGCTCACACTGTTACTCTCAGCACTTGGAGGGTCAAGGCAGAAGAATCGCCTTGAAAGTGAGGCTATTTTTTTTTTTTTTTTTTTTTTTTTTTTTTTGTGACTGGGTTATCTCACTCAGGATGATATTCTCTAGATGCAACCATTTTCTTAAGAATTTCGTTAAGTCATTGTTTCTGATGGCTGAGTAGTACTCCATTGTGTAAATGTACCACAATTTTTGTATCCATTCATCTACTGAAGGATATCTGCCTTCTTTCCAGCTTCGGGCTATTATAAATAGAGCTGCTATGAACACTGTAGTGCATGTGTCTTTGTTGTATATTGGAGTGTCTAATATGCAGTCACTGATAATGGGATACTAACCCCAGAAAGCTCTGAACACCCCAGAAACAACTCACAGACTGTGTGAGGTTCAAGAAAAAAAGAAAAAAAGAAAAGAAAATAAAAAAAAACATTATTCTCAATCCTTACACACCAAGAAAACTTTGACTAATTCCAGGTTACATACTGTTTTACATGTACTTTATGCTCATTGTAACTAGTAAGACCTTAATGCACACTATCAAACCTTTGGGGAAAAAAAGCCAAGCACTGACAAAAATGTATTTGTATACTTTTATACAAAAATGCTTAAAATTTGTTCATTTATTTTTGCTTTTTTTAAATAAAGTTGTTCAAAAAAAAAGAAAAGAAAGTGAGGCTAATGTGTGATGTATGACTGAACAGGGTCAGCCTTGGCTACTTTCAAAGCCCTTGTCTCAGAAAAGAACTATGGAGAGAGCTCAGTGGCAATGCAGTAGAACTATATGCACAAGGTCCTAAACTCTGATTCCCAGAACTCATTAGAAGCCAGGCGTGGTAGCTTGAGTGTCTAGAATCTTAGTGCACCTGTGGCAAGATAGGAAAAAGACAGGAAAATCTCTGAGGCTCATATGCCAGCTGCATTCTCTCAAACAAGACAGTAGCCAAGGAGTAACACCAGTGGAGGTTGTCCTCTGTTCTTGACAGGTCGATCACAGCACCCGTGTGTGTTCTCACCCTCACAAATGCACACACCATATAGTTACACAAGAAATGAAAAGTGTAACTAACTAAATACACACAAGAAAATTTAAAACTAGCCATTACCCTAAAATGAAAAGATTGATTTTATAATGAAGTCATTTTCCCCAAATCAATCTACTGGTTCTATTCAAGTTCTTTTACATTGTTGGTAGAAATTTGTAAACTGGTTCTACAATTTCTGTAGAAATGTGATCAGCCCATAATAGTCACACCTATTGAACAGAAGGGGACATAGGAAGCAGAGAAAGAAGAAATGAGAAGAGAAAATGAAAGAAAGGATGACAGGGAGAGGAGAATGGGAAGGAAACTGAACTGACATTACAAACTAATGAGGCTTCTAAAAGTAGCAATAGTTAAAACACCATGTGATCAATGTGACGGTAAACAATTGTTAGGAAAAATCCACAATGATGTAATTATCTGATAAAGCACAAGGAAAGTGGGATCTTTTTTTAAATGGCAAGCTCGACTATACCTCTGAGATATATTGTTTTAAATTGTTCCCTACCCATAGCTCTCATTGAAATAGAAATTAAAACTACGTTGGGATTTCCTCTTTCCCTACTCAAAATTACTAAGGCAAATGATAACAACAAATACTGTCGGAACTTTCGTGCACTCTTAGTAGGAGTGCAAGCTGATACAGCCACGTATAGAAATCAAAGCCAGAGTTCCTCAGAACGCTATAAACAGACTCATGCTATCCTTGGGCATATACCCAAATAAATTTATTTTCTACTACTGAGAAACATAGGCATTCATGGCCACAATTCCTCTAAATGCAAAAGCAGAATATGGAAACAGAGGAGATGTCCATCAGCTGGTGAACGGATAATGAAAATGCAACACCTGTGTAAAATAGAATGTTATCCAGATTTAAAGAAAAATAAAATTTGCAAGTAAATGGATGAAGCTGGAAAACATTCTTTTGAGTGAGGTAACTGTGACCCAGACAGAAAACTGACACCTGTTCTTACTCTTATGTACATTTCAACAGTGAATCCTTAGACTAGGATGTTGAATTTGGAGTACCTGTAAAATCCAAGAAACTGGATAGAGACTACGGGTGGGCAGGGAGAAGACAGTAAAGCACAGTTGGTGTGAAAGGGTGAGTGGGAGAGAGATGGGGGTACAGAGCAGAAGAACTATTACAGGAAGACAACTAATTCAATTGGTGCTTGAAAAATCCATATGGAAACACATTGTTTCATAAGCTTCCTAGTACATATTGATGTGTGCCTATTTGGGTCCTAATAGATAGTCATTTTAATACTGAATAAAATACACATGTATTTTCCCATAAAAGAGTTTAATGGAAGTTACCTTAGGCAGGGGATTGTGGACATCCCAGATGAGCACTATATACTTGTAATGTTCATACACTTCAGTAAGCACATTGCAAATCAATGAAAAGGTATTTTTCAAATTTTTCATAAAAATCAATGCTTCTGTATTAAAATCCAAGCATGCAAACTCCATGAATATTTTTGCTAAAAGTTTGTAGAATTAAGACTCAGAACAAGGATGTCTTTCTCTGTAGGTAGAGTATAAATTAGAATTTCATTTTATTATTTGAAGCTGGCTTGATAAATTACACTATAAACCCTATTCTCCCAAGTTGTTTTTGAGTCATATTTTTAAGTCACAGCATCCAAAAGCAAACTAATAGTGATAATCGATTGGCTCAATAATAAATTGGCCAAAAGCTGAGGAAGTGGCAATGTGGTAAGGTATTTGCTTCACGGGCATGAGGACTTATTTGGCCCCTGGAACCCATGTAAAATTGGAAGCATGGTGTCATGGGTTTATAATTGCAGAGTCAGGCATCAGGGACAATCCATGATGCTCAACTATCAGTCATTCTAGCGCAAATGGTGAGCTCCAGACCTTAAAAGACACTGTTCCACAGGAAGTATATAGCATTTCTCAAGAGGACACCTGAGGTTGCTCTCTGGTTTGCACATGCATGCATGTATACCTACACACATGGACATCCAGGAATGTATACACACATGTGCATTCAAAAAGAATACAAACAAATTGTCTCAACTCCATTATGTGAAAGTAACTTTTAGCTTCTGTAAGACCAAAGATACTGTCAAAAGACAACATGGCAACCAACAGATTGGGGAAAGATCTTTACCAGTCCTACATCTGACAGAGGACTATTATCCAATATATACAAGGAACTCAAGAAGGTATACCTAGAAAATCAAAGAATCCTACTAAAAAATGGGTTACAGACCTACACAGAAACTTCTCAATGGAGGACTAATGAGTGACTGAAAAGCACCTAAAGAAATGCCCAACATCCCTAGTCATCAGGGAAATGCAAATCAAAACAACCCTGAGATTCCAGCTCAGATCAGTCAGAATGGTTAAGATCAAAAACTCAGGTGACAGCAGATACTAGCAAGGATGTGGAGAAAGAGGAACATTCCTCCACTGTTGGTAAGATTGTAAACGTGTGCAACCACTCTGGAAATCAGTCTGGTAGTTTCTCAGAAAATTGAACATAGTACTACCTGAGGACCCAGCATATACCCAGCACATACTCCTGGTCATATACCCAAAACTAGCTCCCATATTTAACAAGGGCACATGATCAACAATGTTCATAGCAGCTTTATTTATGAGAGCCAGAAGCTGGAAAGAACTCATATGTCACTGGACAGTGGAGTAGATTCAGAAATTGTGGTACATTTACACAATAGAGTACTACTCAGCTATTGAAAACAATGAGTTCATGAAATCCCTAGGCAAATGGATGGAACTTGAATCTATCATCCTCAGTGAGGTAACCCAATCACAAAAGAAAACTCGTAGTATGTACTCACTTATAAGCAGATACTATTCTCCCCAATCCCCTACCAAAAAATTTTAAAAAAAGGAAGACCAGAATATGGATGCCTCCTCAGTCCTTCTTAGAAGGGAGAACAAAACAGGGTAGAAAATACAAGGTCAAATAGAGGAGCAGGGATTGAAGAAAAGATCTACAGAGACTGCCCCACCTGGAGAACCACCACATATGCAGCCACCAGCCACAATGGAATACTACTCAGCCACCAGAAACAATGACTTAACCAAATTCTTAAGAAAATGGCTGCATCTAGAGAATATCATCCTGAGTGAGATAACCCAGTCACAAAAGAACAAACATAATATGCAGTCACTGATATTGGGATGCTAACCCCAGAGGCTTGCACTCCCCCAGAAACAACTCAAAGACTGTATGAAGTCCAGGAAATAAAGAAAACAAAAAAAAAAAATATTTACAAAACAAGAAGACTTTGACAATTTCCATGTTGCGTTTTGTTTTGCATGTACTTTATGCTCATGGTAACTATTAGGTTTTCAATGCATACTGTCAAGCCCTTGAAAAAATCAAGTACTGACTAGAAAATATATTCACTAATATATAGTTTTATGTAAAAATTATTTTAATATCTGAAAAAACAGTACTGACAAAAATGTATAATTTTAAGCAAAATATGTTTAAAATCTGTACATTCATCTTTGTTTTGTAAAATAAAGTCGTTCAAAAGAAAAAGAGTAGAATTACAGAGAAAATGAAATCCTTCACCCATGCTTCAGCTTCAGCATGGCATCTAACCCAAATTAACATCTTTCTGATTCCCCTCTCTGCAAACTATGAACCCCCAAACAGTTTATCATACCCTAAGCTTACTCCCCTGTGGGGCCATTAGCATCCATTCCAGCCAGCCTTTGCAATGTCAAATTCCTTTGGTTACAATATGCTTGACCCTTCTCCTGCTGCTGAAATTCTGCTGATTTTTTTCAAACGCTATGTCCTCTATTCTGTGAAGCAGTAACTGTGTGATTACCATGTGGCAAGCACTTCACAAGGGTCCTCAGAACCCAGAAAGAAGTGACATATTCATGCCCTGTCACAACATACCTTATATTCTACAATATACAGCAGAAAAGATTAATTATAGAGCTAGGAAACACCTCAGTTATAGACATCTACTGGGTAAGGACATGTTTGGGTTGCTAGAAAATACGTGTGTTTCAAAGAATAATTATAATACACTGTACTCATTACTTTGAGATAAATGTGTGAGTAGTATAACAGGGAAGCTATCACATTTCATAGAAGCACAAAACAGACAGGGCAGACAAAGGTCAGGGGTAGGTAGACTTCCACAAGGTAGCAACACAGTAAAAGAAGAGTGGCTCTAACTGGGCAGGGAATAATAAGAAGGGTCTTATAGGTTTCTCTCTCTAAGGCAAAAGAATGCAACAATGAAGAAATGTCTTCATTTCTCTGAACTATGGTAAGAAATGCTCACAGAGTTGCTGATTGGGAAGTCATCGAAACGAACCATGGCTTTGTGTGTGAGAACTGTTAAATCAAGTTGTCAGTATAGTAGGCTCCTCTAGAGAGGCTGAGAAGCATCCTTCATACCTCTGTCCAAACTCACTCTGAGTACCAGTAATCCTGGACCTCCTTCTCTTGTGAATGCTTCCATTCAGTCTAGTCTACATCTTCACAGCAAGCCTCCCTTTCTATGGCTTCTCCACTCTCCTCTTACAGATGGTTATCACTGAGTTTAGGCCCACATGAAGATGGTTGCATATGGATGTTGGTAACTTCATTTGCCTTTTATTTTTAAACAAATGAGGTCATATTTGCAGCTTGACAGTGAACTTGCATGCTTTTGGGTGGGAGTTCATATTCTGGAATAAGAGATAAGACAAGACGTACAGCTAAAGTACAACTGGGTGAGGAACAGGAATCTCATGAAGAAGAATATACGACCAGATCACAGAAGGTCTCATGCAACTGAAAGCCATTCTCAATATTTAATCAAAAGTAGCTGAAAGTTAAACACATGAATGACATCAACATTTTTGATTTTTGAAAGACCAATCCACTTCCTGTGGACTAAGTGGACTATACTTTAAACCCAAAGCATAAAATGATGGCCACTTGAGAAACAAGAGTAGTGTCCACGAAGAGGAAGTGACTGATAAGAGGAATTTTAATACTGTGTTCACTATTTCAAAGAGAAGTCAAATACTACAGACCTTCCTGTGTCCCAAGTCACCTTGACATAGAGTAGAGAGGCAGATAAAAAATATTATTTATTTCGTGGTGAATATCGTGCTTTGGTAGACTCTGTGGGGTTCAGTACATTTAATACCAATAGAGGAAATTAACCTACATCATAGAAGACAACATTCTGAAGTACAAAGTGACATAAGTGCCATCGCCTGCTCGTCAGAGCTTGGAGCTGATCCCTTTGGACACACCTGGAACGCCTCACTGCTCCACACCCTACTCTCCCTCACTCAACAATATTGGATTCTGTTCTCTTGAACTTATCAAGTCCTAGATTCTGGATGCTTGACACATCACCCATCTGGCTATGTTATTCAATGACACTATCACGAGTGGCATATCTATTGCTTATAGGAAGTAGAATTCCCCCATTGTCTTCCATAATTTGACCTGCTTGCCAATTTTAATTATTAATTATGTACTTTAAAATTCATTAGAAACGTTTCATTGTTTCTGTCAGAACAAAAAAATCAAGAATGCAAAGATACATTCAGTACATTTGTCAAATCAAAAAGAGCATTATAATGCTAACTAATTAATAATTGTCATTCTAATTTATTAGTGTAAGTGCTAAAATCAGCAAGTGAAACTTTGAAGTCAAATGAAATATTTACATAGACACAATGTATTCTCCAAAATACACAGAGCAAAATAGTAATTTTACAATAGAACAACCTGGCAGATAAAACCTTACCAGGGATATTAGCATCTTCTGTAGTGAAACCAATTAACATGCTAAACCTGCTGACATACTTAGACCCCCATGCCGCTATATTATTCATTCCCAACTCCCAGAAAAAAAAAATATGTAACTAAAATCTAATAAAAAAGACACCTAATTTGAGGTGCAGGTTACAAAACAACTTATCTGTAACTGTTTAAAATATCAAGATCATTTTTTTTGAAAATCATTAAAGAACTGTTGAAAATGGCAAGATTTATCTAAGGAAACAAGATAGCTAAAATGCAGTGAGTGATCCTGACTTGGACCCTAGTCCCAATCTTCTCTTCTTTGTGTCTGGTTAAATCTCTTGCTCTCAATCTCTTTGCCTTGACACTGGTGAGTGGTCTGCAGAGGAAGATGCTCACACAAAAACAACTGAAGAGTTTTCTATTATAGTATCATGTGCTGAGTGTTTGGAAAGATCTCTCATAAACACTTTTCTGGGAAAATATGCATTGAAAACGTGAAAGCAGATTGAAATTTAGATGAGCGACTGAAAGCCAGGCGAATACAATAATCTTGAAATAGCAGTTTAAAGACTACAGGAGATTAAAAGGTGTCACTGTAGCTACTTGTCAAGGCCTTGTCGTCTCTAGGTTACAATGAGAAGGTCGTAGGGAAAATAGAGGTATAGAGGTTAAATTTTGCTGAATCCAATAAACAGGATTTCAGCCAACAGGATCTCTCTGTCTTTGTCTCTGTCTCTGTCTCTGTCTCTGTCTCTCTCTCTCTCTCTCTCTCTCTCTCTCTCTCTCTCATTTTCTGGAAAAAAACAAAAATTTCTACATTCATAAAAATGTAGAAAACAGGAAAATGAAGGAAGCAGATGGCAAAAGTCTAACCTGGTCTTGAGTAGCGATGAAATCTGGAACCGTGCCCAGGCATATAAACCTTGCTCCAATTCGGCAACCTTGTCGGCACTTCGTTCTGCTGACAAGGCTAGAATCTTCACCCCTCATTCTAAGTTGTCAGAAAACAGGGAAGAGTGGCATACAGGATTCAGAGATACAGGTGATGCCTTCAAATTATGCTGCATTTCTCTTGGGATTTTTTTCAATCCTAATGTTTTCAGCCTGTCAGTCAAAAAGTTGAAGGTGTCAAACTCAAATTTCAGGGATGAAGAAGAGAAAGGATGTGGCAGTTGTGGCCTGGGTCTTCCCAGTATGTCTTCCCTTACATCCCCTCCAGAGGAAGACATTTTAAAATGCCAGTAATTGTAGTACTTTGCTCCTAATAAAAAGGACAGCAGAGAATGTGCTTTGGAGAACAGAATTACATATATTGAAAGCATTTTGAAATGAAGCCCCAATTAACAGTGTTGGCATAAGAAGAAGTTAGCAGCAGCGACACTGGTACTTATAGACCAACACAGAAACAGAGAAAATGAAGAGAAGAGACAGAGCATGGAGTCCAGGGTTTGGCAGCACAAAGACTTGGAACAATGTCAACACCCGGGGGCTCTGCTCATACACTCATGATTCAAGGGAACATATTTAATCAGAGATAGGCCAATTCATGTATCAACAGAATTTGTTGATACATCAACATCATGTCCAAATGTATGAATTATTAAAACGAGAAAATCTCATATTGATATATTAATGTGTTTATATTTGGATGTGTGCATATATAGTTATAAGAGAGAAACTTCCAACGAGAATCCTTACAATGCTGTTTGGGTTTTGAGTTTTCACTTGAAAATAACATTTTTTTTCAGGTAATATATTCTAATATATTTTTCCTCTCCCAACTCCTTCCAGATCTTCATCACGCTTCTAACTCTATGACCCTTCTTTCTCTCTCTCTCTCTTTAGAAAATAAACAGACAAACAAAGAATTAAAAGCTTTAAAAGACAAAAAGAATACAGTGCAGCATATATAGACACACTCACAACCAATGAAATCACAAAGAAAATTTTACAAAACTGAACATGTATTTTTTTAAAAAAACAACTCCGTGTTTGGTTCAACTAAACATACAGATGGGGGACAATTGACTCACATACCTCCTTGCTGGTTTCATCAGCTTTTGCAAAGAAAGAAAGAGAGAGAGAGAGAGAGAGAGACAGAGAGAGAGAGAGAGAGAGAGAGAGAAGAAATGGCCATGAACCTGAGGCAGTACACTCATCACTCTGGAATAGTTGGGGATTGATCAGGCCAAATACAGCCAAATTGAACAGACCCTAATTGATCTGAGTTAATACCTCCAGCAATTAAGCATTGTTCTGACCCTTGCACATAGGAGAAAGCATGAAAAACAAGATGAATTGAGACAGGCCTACAAATCCAGGGAAAGAAAACATCCATTACATTAGACTTCACTGGAACTTTAGCTCGCTGTTCTGTCTGAAACATTTCAAAAAGGTTCTGTACTTTGCTATTACAAATCAGCTATTAATTCAAATTTCATTGAATGCATGTGAGTAAGTCACCTGGACAGGCTCTATTTTATGAATGAAATTTGTTAGTATTGGTATTAAAATGGTTTTTAATTCTATTACTATTTTGTCAAGATATTTGACTATTGTCTATTGAAAAATATTTTCGTTTTCATTTTAATTGGGTAATACAAGTTCATAAACCATATTGGAATATAGAAAGTGAATTTATTTTTAATTATCACTGGACTCTGCTTATGAATTTACACACACACACACACACACACACACACACACACACACACACACCACCAGATAGAAAGGCAGAGACAAAAATATAAAATCTTGAACGATGGTTATTTCTAAATTAGACATATCTTCAATAGCTAATTTGGAGACCTACACTGATAAAAAAGAACAATAGTATTTATTATTAGAATCTGATCAAGACCTCAAAACAGTTTAATATGAATTGAAGACAAGTCTGTACAATCGCTGGCTAAATTCTTCCCAGTGGTTCCTTGAATATCATCTCTGAACTTTTCCTCGGCATGTAGCTCTAATGTTAACTAAATAGATTCCCCAAAATACTTGCTCAATACACAAGTGCTGTCACTCAAGACTAAAGTGAATAGTCAAATATATTTTGGCATTTTGTCAAATTCTACATGTGAAGAACAGATGTAGATTATATGGGGCCTCGCTTGGAAGATAGTAGGTCCTACTAATACTTCACTTCTTCACTGTCTAGTCCAAGCTACTCAACAAGTTGGAAGAAATAAGTAAACCAAAACTGATCACTTTCTTGTGCATTATATTTTAACTTTAACTGGAGCTAGAGAGCCAATAGTGATGTGCTGTGATGGCATGTAAACATTTCAGAAGCAATGGATGAAGTCTAAAGTTAATGCTACACAAGCCTGGCAGGAATCTTAATTTGAGAGGCCACATTCTAAGAATAAGATCTCCAATTCAGCTTCTTACAGCACATGGCAGGCCCCATCATAAATAAATATGTTGGGTTAAATTAACTCACTCAGAACAGGATAGTGAGAGAAGATTTTTTTAAAAAAAAAATCTTTCCAGACTGTTAATTATACCTTTTATTCAATATTTAGATTTTCTTCTACTTAGCATCTAAATTAAAAGTAAACAAAAAACATTTTTAAATCTTCATTTGTAAACTGTACTTCTCTATCAAACATGAATAAATACGCTTACACATAAGTGTAATAGTTGGGGTTTTATTATTGATCAAAGGTAAATGCATCCAATATCAAGCAGACTAAATGAAAGTATAAATGACAGAGAAAGTTGGGCTCCTTCTGTATGACTAAATTGCACATTCATGGACCGGCTGGAATATGATCTATGTATATGTGCTGGCATTCTTTTCTGCAGAGGACCACATGAAAAATTAGTGTGTGTGCACCTGCTCTTTGGTAACCACCATGGATTTCAGAGTATCCATGAACTTAACAAACTCTACTTTCATTAGCAATTACTGGTAAGAACAAAGTCTCAATGTCTTCCTGGACCAAGACACATGAATGATCACACAAACAAAACCAACAGAATGAATGTGAGGGAGATTTGTAGAAACAAGCAGGAAGCTAGGGATATGGGAGAGGAGGAGGAGGAAGAGTGGTTAATGCATTATGGGCCATGTGTGAACATGTCTAAGGAAAGATGTATTTCATGATAAGAAAGTAAAGTGACCTACCTATTATTACAAAAGTTCAACAAAGAAGAAATCCTATCTTTAAAACGCAGAGGAAATAAGCTGTACCTTCTCTTTTCAGTGATGGTTGCATGATCTCATCAAAATTAAATATTCACTCTTAGGTGTTCTCTTTCCTCCCACCTGTGCCCCAAATAAGAAATGGGATTGGGGGTGGGGTGAGTTGTTTGATCAAGTGTCTGCCTATTCTCCAAGATAAGAATGGGAAGGGAAGCAGGGTGCCCAGCATATCCTGTTCCCTCTCAGTCTCCGTGTCTGCCTCATGCTCAAACTCCCAACCAGGTTCATTTGGTTGCACAGTCTAGCCAGGGTAGCTGTTCTTCAGAACTGCACACTGACCTGGTTGAGTGTGGAGCTAAGAAAACAGCGATAGAACAGCAGATCATGAAGCTAAAAGACATATGATGATCTTTCTCATTTTCAGTTCCTGTGTATATTTTTAAGCTTGTATTAAACATACGAAGATAAAATGCAGAAAATGTCAATACGTATAACAGGAATGTGTTGCAATTTGATGCAAGAAACAGAAATGGCACCAGGTTCCAAGAACATCCTACCATGTCTAGGATAATATGGAAGTTCAAAGTCACCCAGTGTTTGCAAGTCATGCCTGTAAGTTGCAAGACAACCACAATGTGAAGTTTATTCTATAACTGGGAAAATTAAAAAGAAAAAAAGCCTGAGGCATTATTTCAGTGGTAATTGACATACAAACTGCCCAATTTCAGTACTAATTTAGTTGATCATTTGGGGGGTATTTTGGTTTTTTGTATTTTGGGGGTGTTTCTACATCAGACTTGGATATTCTCCAAAACATATTGAAACAAAACTGATCCTAAAATAATTTTTGCTTGGACTGGCACATACCCTATATAACCCTCCAAACTAATTCTCAGTATTGTCTGAGATTTCTAGCTCTTGTAAAGATTTAAATAAATGAAAGCTAAGAGTGTTTCTTTTATACTCTGTTAGAAATGAGATGAAATTCATGGTATTGCACCCAACACTGAAGAAAGCCCCCATCATGCCTCAAGAAGCACTACTTCTCTTGACTATTGGTGGTTTCCATCTTGTCTGGATTACAGTGAGTTTTCACGGTTGACCTTGTTAAGTCCTATGGAGTTTTTGCTTTCTTTGTTCAGAATCTTTTAGTTATTATAGATACAGACATTCTTAGTATTTTTATTTTACATTACAATTCTTTGAAATGTTTAAACAGTAATAAAATATCACACACACACACACACACACACACACACATACACACACACACACACTGAGGAAACTAGCATTGTATAGTAATTTAAGTAGAAACTAATCAATCCCCTAACAAAGAGTTCCTTAATTTTATGCCAACTCATTCTAGAAGCCAAAGCAACGCCTCACCCTATCTGAATCTAGAGCTTTTAACCGTCTCCTTTAGGATTCGGGTTAATAAACAGCTAGCTCAAGTAACTAACAGAGGATGTTAAACTAGTCCATTTCTCACAATTCTGATTCAACATACCAGCCTGGAACCTGGAAAACTGTGAAACTTAAGAAAGAAGAGGCAGTAAGAAAGCCAGGGTTCTGATTACACTGACCCAACCCATTTATCATGAACCCAAGGCTGGGATTATTTATGCATTCAAGATTCTGAGTATCTACCACACATGAAATACTGTAGTGTTAATATTCTGTCTTCAGTGTTTGCTTTTCTCCTTCCTCTCCTGCAAGGGATAGAAGTAGGGGTGTGGGTGTGAAAATACCATTTCTTTTTCCAATCTCTTTGTCCTGTTTACATGTTCAAGCTTCTTTCCTGGCTTCTTTGTCATCACAATTGTCAATTCTTTCCATGGAGAACAGAGCTGGTATGCAGAAGTCGACGCAATTGCATGTAAGCTATTCTTTCAATACTAAAGATGACTTGGTGTTAGTGATGTAGTTCAGCTCATAAAGTACTTGTCTCACACACTCAGTACCCTAGATTATTAAATCCTCAGGACCCCATACAACAGGACACGTTGGCACACAACTGTAGTCCCAGCAACTTAGGATATAGAGGCAGGAATATCAAAAGTTGAAGATAATCCATAGCTACATAGGAAGAGTGAGGCCAATCAGGACTATCTGAGATCCTGCCTCTAAAATATATTAAAATAACCCATCCATAAAGTAGTGATTGATCATCAATCAGTACACAATGTAACTGGAAAGAGTGTAAAATTACTAAATAAACATGGACGAACATTACTTAGTGTGGCAGTTTTCTCCCTCTGCAGGATATGTTGGGATTTCATTGCTGTTGTGGTGTTGGGAGGCAGGTAGTGGATTTGCATGCATCTTCACAGCAGTAGAACCAAGCATGCTCAGTCATTTTGAGGAACTATTTAGAAGACTAGCTAGCCCTCTACAACTGATATGACTTTGAGTAGCCTGTGTCCAAGAGAATATATAGAAATATAAATAAAACTGCTTCTACAAAAAAGCTTTTAGAAATTGTACATATATATATATATATATATATATATATATATATATATATATATATTTTAAAAGCCTGTTGACTGACAAGTAGATAATGTGTTTGCTTTTGCTATCACAAACTTACATACATTTAAATGATATATGTAAGAAATTATGCAAAACATTTGAAAATCAAGACAAATGTTAATCAAAACAGAAATTATTGCATGTTGATTATATTTGTACAAAAATTCACATCTCTATAGTAAAAAATATGAGAGGACATATAATTTGAGGTTTATACTTTATTTTTTACTATAAAATATATATGTGTACAACAAAAATAAAAGATTGAAAACAAAGAAAAATAATTAGATTCATAATTTATGCTGTTCTTGGAGCTCTTACTTTCACAGGACTGAGTTAGCTACCACACAGGTGACTTTGGGTGCTGGAAACATTGCTCAGTGGTTAGTGTACTCACTTTAGGCAATTACAAACACAACTCAAGCTCCACAGACTCTACCACTCTCTTTTGGCCTAGTCAGGCACCTGCACCCACTTAGTACACATTTACACAGTCATACATGAATAGACAACAATAACAAATAAAAATGAATTTTTAGGAATTGAATCTTTAGTTTGAGTTATTACAGAATGTTTCTGCCCTTTGTGTGTCACCTCACTCAAATGTGCCTGCTTGCCTGGCAGCTTACCAACAGGAGGTGAGGCATAATGCCATAAATCAACTGGTCACCTTCACCCCCTTCTGATGAAGTGTCCAAAACCAGGAACCAAAATATACTTCTTTCTTTTATAAAATATTCTGCCATGGTCACGTTGATATAGTATCAGAAAATGAACTCAGCAAGGGAGAGTGCCTGCTGCAGAAGAAAGAAAATATGAGTCCCAATCTCTGGAGTTCAGAAAAGGATAAGTGTGTCCTTACATGATATAACTTCATGCCAGGGAGGCAGGGCAAAAAGACCACTTGGGCTTGCTGGTTGATAGACCAGCTCCAGATTCAGGGAGAGACCCTGTCTCAAAGGAATATGATGGGGAGTGATAGATCAGGATACTTGATATTTTCATCTGATTTCTGTGTATAGATGAATGCACACACACACACACACATACACACACACACACACACACACACACACACACAAACCAGGCTAAGCCAGCTCATTTTTTCATATTTAGTTTCTCCCTTGAAGTAGTTGTCTAAAATATGGCTATTTGATAAAATGATTATATTCCTATTACAATCACTTTTTATAGTTTGTCTTTCTAATGTGTTTTATTTATGCAGCAAACATAAGCACACCAAGTTCATAAAAAGATATACTCAGTTAAAATCACATACTGACCCTAACACAATGATGGTGTGTATGATTAGCTTTTTTTTTCTTAATCTACTTCATTGTGTGGAACATTTCAACCTCCCTTCTAACACACCAACTGGAAGTTGGAGAGAAAGGAAAATAACAGAAAAGGGAGGTTGTGAACCCCTTTAGAAGTAGTCCTTTGGGGTAATTCCACTCTTCGATGTCAGGATACCAGCAGTACAGTTCAGTAGCAAACACCAAACATAAATCAGTAGCAGCTGCTTGATCCAGAAACCACAAGGGTCACTGAATTGGCACAAGTCAACGGAAGCAGCAAGAATCAGCTGAAATACCACAAGGAGTTCTTTGGCACATTTTTCTCCATGAAGTGAAGCCTAATGAAGCGTCCTTCAAACTCACACATGACACAATTTTATTTTTAAAGGCAGAGTAATATTTTGTGGTGCATAAAAATTTTAAAAAAAAAAATCTGAGATCAGTGAAGAGTCGCATGGCCAGCCAAGACCAGTGAAGCATTCACTCCTGCATCCTCTCCAGCAAAGCATTGCATACATATGCTTTCATATATATGCTTCAGCTAAACATCCTCTAACACAAGACAACTTTTGAAAAAAACATAACAAAGCACAACTGAGTTTCCCAAGAAAGCAGTAATTTTCACTTCAGTGATGAGAGACCTCACTAATAGATGTATCACATAGATAAAAGCTAAGTAGACATATGCTGGAGTTAAAAGAATGTCACAAATCAAATAGATTTAATGGATATCTACATCCACTCATACACTAAAAAGTATACTTACTTCCCAATAGCTGGTGAAACATTCTTCGAAACTGATTACATATTAATATAATTGGTTGATCCTTTCCAAACACTCGGCCCTCAAAAGAAGTAACATTATGCAGACTCAACAGGTTACACATGCACATAGTAATAATTCGTGGGAAAAAAAAGAGGCAATGAACTTGAAGGAGATTGGGGAAGGGTATATGGAAGGGTTTGGAGGAAAAAAAGAAATATAACGTAAATGTATGATAATCTGTAAAAACATATTAAAGGTGGGCAGTGCCTGAGAAATGGCATTTATGTTATCTGTAGAAATCTTGATCTTTAGCTCTGGAGGGTTACCAAGCAAGACTAATAATCTATCACCATTATTTCATTGCTATATGACCTACATGACCTTGAACAAGACATTTACTCTCTGTAATACACTATCTCAGCTGTCTGTTGAGATACGTTTTCCTGGAACCACTGCATAATTAAAAAGAATCCAAAGGCAAAATATGTATGCATTTCATTATATCCAAAAGAAACCAGCCCAAGTAAAAGGTTGCCACACCACTATGAACGTCCGAGGCAAACACCCACACACCTTCCCCCAACTGTGCACTGCATGAAACTTACTATTCTTCTCCACATGACAAGTTAAATCAGAGACTCGTGGTTTGCAAAGAATCATAGCCACTAATCAAGCAGGCAGTACTGGGGCCTGCCAGCTCTCTGTGTCAGAGGACACCACAGTGTTTGTCAGACAGAAACAAGCTTCTGTGAAAGAGAGGCACATTTGCCTGACATGGCCACTTCATCATCCTAAAGTACCAGTGACTCTGTGCAGCAGCCTGTGCTCCTGGGGAACCTGGCACAGAACCAGTTGAATGGTTACAGTTGTCAATGATATTAACTAGTTCAAAAAATCACTTATTTGACTGGAAAAGACACACAGGTCACAGGATAAAGCATTCGATCTATGCTCTTAATTTAAGACTTAATGAGAAGAAATCTTCAAAAATGCCAAAGGGCACTCGAGAGGGATTATCTCTATGCTATTCCCAGGGCACTAATAATGCATCTTTGGTTATCATCAACAGAGAGCACACTCACTGGCTCTGGGCAGATGATTCATGAATGATAATCCTCTGGAAGAATGATTTTACTTCTCATGATGTTGCAGAGGGAACTGAGCAAAAAAGGAGTCAAGAAAGAAAATAATTAAGGAGTCTTTGAGAATCTCAGTGCAAGATTTCAGAAGCATGTTTATGGCCCCCTGACACGACCCACCTCTGAAGAATTGTAATTCTTCATAGGCTCACCGTTTTCATGTTTCAATTTTTTTGAAGCAGTACTGGAGATTGAACTTAAGATGTTATGCATGTGAAGTGAGTCCCAATCATACATTTTAGCCTTTTAAAAGAGATTGTGTGATCCAGTTTGTAGCAGTGTGATTCAGTGTGGCCAACAAATCATGCCCACAGGAGAACAAGTCTGCGCCAAAGATATTCTGCATCTAAGATTCACAACATTCAGACCAATTACTTCTTTTACATTTTATATGACAGAAGAGCCTACTTGACCACTTGAGTTATAATCAACACAAATTATTAAACAGAAGAGAAAGGTGAAATTTTATTTTGGTACCAATAAAGTATGAAAACATTAAAACATAGAAATAATTTGGAAGTAAACATTTTTAACACTAAAGCATTTTATATCCAACAGATAAAAAATGATCTCATTGTAGTAGACTAGTCTCTACTTCCCTACAAATATGTATAAATGGATAGATATGAAATTTTTCTGTCCTTTCTATACTATAGAGTTGTTTGCAAGGAATTACCTGTAAGAGCAAAGCATACATTTTTTTCAGAAGCACATTTATCCTTTTATTTCAGCTCCCAGTTCCAGTTACATTCCATCATTGTGAGAAAGTCAAGGCTTGGGGACTGGAAGCAGTCACATCTTCAGCCAAAGACAAGAAGATGAATGCATGCATGCCTTTCTCATCTTGAATTCCTTACTTTTATACAGTTAAGGTCCCCTGCCTAGGGAATGGTGCCACACACAATGAATAGGACCTCCAGCCTTTACAATAAAAACAGAAGCATGCATGCTACTTGTAGCAGTAAATATTAAACAATGTAAAAACACATTAGGCTACACTACCTTCTGCTACTCTCTGTCCCCAGCAGTCTCTCCACCTCCATGGCTGACCGCATGCAGCCGCCACCTCTCAAAGCTCTCTGCTGCAGAATCCTGCTCCATTCCCAGCATCTGCCCACTGTGGTTATAGTCACAATTCCCAGTAACCCAACAAAAACAAAACTCTTGAGGTTTGTAATTTATGAATCTGATTTATCTCACTCCACAAAATGTCCATACAATAAACTCAGAACCAATTGACATTGATACAAACTGCCCACCTAGATAAGACAAATTGTCCTGTAATAATCCATCTTTTATAATATATTCATTGCTACCTGTGGTTATTTAAAGCCACACAGGGGTGGGTCATCCTCCTCCTTCATTTCTTCTTCTCCTATCTCACCCGCCTTTCTTTTTTACGGGCCTCACCTTATCTTGTGATCTGCCCTCACCTGCATATAGACATCAATCCACAGTTACCATGTTAACAAACTTGACAAACTAATGAGCCATTTTCATGAACTGTTTCCTTCCTCTGGACACAATCAATATAAGGAACCATGATCCTGAAACTCGTCTTGGGAGGAAAAAACACCCATCACCCAGGATTAATTATGTACCAAAGAAATAAACTTCTACTTGCCTTGAACTGTTAAAGGTGGAGGTTCACTTATCAGAGCAAATAACATTGACAGACCTAGGAGACTGCAAGGGAACTTGAAATTCTCAAGTTCTTTGCTGAAAAATAATGATTAGATCTGTTAAAAAGCATTACAAGAGAAAATGACCTAAACAAGGACTGACTGATCTAAGAGAGAAACAATGAAAAAACAAACAAACAAAAAACTATAAAATCTGATTACCTCCATCTCCCAAATGAGTAAAAGATGAAATTGAAAAAGAGTTTGAACAACAAAGGTTTATTAAGACATTTCAAATAGACAGAATTTAGTTGTATGTAAAAGGAATCTTCAGGAATGTTCCTTTCTCAGTCAAAATTACTATTTCAGACCCCTTCCGGGTGGTTGCAGCTACAATGAGAAAAGCTGTAAGGCCTAGAAAATAAAAAAAAAAAAAAAAAAAAAAAACACAAAACATGTTGGATAACTGTACTTAAGAACTACTTGAAAGGTGGAAAAGAAAAAAAATGCTGAACTTAAATAGATTGCAAATAAAAAAATGATTAATCCAAGAAGCTATAGAAACTAGATTCTCATTTTTTTCAAATTTTAGTTTGCTTTATTTATTAAGCAAAAATATTGCTTTAAATTAATCATTAATGAACTGTACATAAGAGTGCATGTTATGGAGGTCATTGTGATTAATCAGTACACATACATTCCTGTGGATTGTAAAGAGTATTGTCATAAGCTTTCTTTGTCATCTCTGTGACAATGTTATTCATATAAAATATTGACTTTTAGCCAGGATTTTAATCATAATTCCATGAAAACAATTTCTGTAATGCTTCTAAGACGTTTGAAAAAAAAAAAACACAAAGTTTTATCACAGAGTTTATCAGCAGCTTATCACACAGACCTCATAAGGGCTACACTTCTCATCAGAATGGGAAAGTTTAACACTTTCTTATTTTTTTAACTGTGTTACAACTTTAATATTTATTTCAGAACAGGATCTCATTGTGAAATTCCTGTTGTCCTGGAACTCACTATGTAGACCATGCTGGACTCAAATTCACACAAGTTCACATGCCTCTGCTTCCCAAATCCTGTGCTTAAATTTGTGCACCACTACTCTTGCCTTCCCTTTTTTTTGTATAAATTAAACAACTTTATTTTTTAAAAAAACAAAGATAAATGTACAGATTTTAAGCATTTTTGCCTAAAAGTATATGAATACATTTTTGTCAGTACTTGATTTTTTTTTAAGTTTGATAGTGTGCATTAAAACATGAATGAGCATGAAGTACATGTAAAACAAGATGTAACCTGGAATTAGTCAAAGTTTTCTTGGTGTGTAAAGATTAAGCATAATGGTTTTGCTTTTTTATTTTTTTGGCCTTTGTTTTTTCTTGAATTTCATATAGTCAGTGAGTTGTTTCTGGGGTGTTCAGAGCATTCTGAGATTAGTATCCAAATATCAGTGATTGCATATTATGTCTGTTCTTTTCTGACTGGGTTATCTCACTCAGGATGATATCCTCTAGATGCAGCCATTTTCTTAAGAATTTCATAAAGTCGTTGTTTCTGATAGCTAAGTAGTACTCTATTGTGTAAATATACCACAATTTTTGTATCCATTCATCTGCTGAAGGACATCTGGGTTCATTCCAGTTTCTGGCTATTATAAATAGTGCTGCTATGAACATTGTGGTGCATGTGTCTTTGTTGTATGTTGGAGCTTCCCTGGGGTATATGCCCAGAAGTGGAATAACTGGGTCTTCAGGTAGTACTATGTTCAATTTTCTGAGGAATCGCCAGACTGATTTCCAGAGTGGATGTATCAGTTTACAACCCCAGCAACAGTGGAGAAGTGTTCCACTCTCTCCACATCCTCACCAGCATCTGCTGTCATCTCAATTTTTGATCTTTAGCATTCTGGTTGGTGTAAGGTGAAATCTCAGGGTTGTTTTGATTTGCATTTCCCTGATGGCTAATGATGTCAAGCACTTCCTTATATTTACAATGTTGATCCTTCCAATCCATGAGCATGGGAGATCTCTCCATTTTCTGAGATCTTCCTCGATTTCCTTCTTTAGAGATTTGAAGTTCTTGTCATACAGGTCCTTCACTTGCTTAGTTAGAGTCATACCAAGGTATTTCATGTTGTTTGTGACTATTGTAAAGGGTATCTTTTCCCTAATTTCTTTCTCGGCATGTTTGTTCTTTGAGTAGAGGAAGGCTACTGATTTGTTTGAGTTAATTTTATATCCAGCCACTTTACTGAACTTGTTTATCATCTGTAGGAGTTCTCTGGTGGAATTTTTGGGGTCACTCAAGTACACTATCATGTCATCGGAAAAGAGTGATGTTTTTATCTCTTCCTTTCTGATTTGTATCCCCTTGATCTCCTTTTGCTGTCTAATTGCTCCAGCCAGGACTTCCAGTACTATGTTGAATAGGTAGAAGCATCTGATGATTTCTTGAATTTTCTCAGTTTCAGTTGTTATGTCTCCACTTTCATTTCTAATTATGTTAATTTGGATAATCTCTCTTTGCCCTCTAGTTAGTCTGCCTAAGGGTTTATCAATCTTGTTAATTTTCTCAAAGTACAAGCTCTTGGTTTTGTTGATTCTTTGAATGGTTCTTTTTGTTTCTATTTGGTCAATTTCTGCTCTGAGTTTGATTATTTCTTGCCGTCTACTCCTCTTGGGTCTATCTGCTTCCTTTTGTTCTAGAGCTTTCAGCTGTGCTGTCAAGTTGCTAGTGTATGCTCTCTCCAGTTTCATTTTGGAAACACCCAGAGATATGAGTTTTCCTCTCAGTACTGCTTTCATTGCATCCCATAGGT
The DNA here is from genome assembly GCF_963924665.1 of Micromys minutus. Lineage (NCBI taxonomy): Eukaryota > Metazoa > Chordata > Mammalia > Rodentia > Muridae > Micromys > Micromys minutus. Next base: position 27,394,006 of record NC_137974.1, on the reverse strand, counting down.
TTGGGTATGTTGTGTTTTCATTTTCATTAAATTCTAGAAAATCCATAATTTCTTTCTTGGATCATGCTATCGTTTAATAGAGCATTGTTTAGTTTCCATGTGTATATGGGCTTTTTGTTATCTTTGTTGTTATTAAAGACCAGCCTTAGACCATGGTGATCTGATAGGATGCATGGGAGTATTTCAATTTTCTTATATCTATTGAAGCTTGTTTTGTGACCAATTATATGGTCAGTTTTGGAGAAGGTGCTGTGCGGTACTGAGAAAAAAAGTGCATTCTTTTGTTTTAAGATGAGATATTCTGTAAATGTCTATTAATTCCAATTGATTCATAACCTCTGCTAGTTTTACTCTATCCTTGTTCAGTTTCTGTTTCCATGATCTGTCCATTGATGAGATTGGGTAGTTGAGGTTTCCCAGTATTATTGTGTGGGGTGCAATGTATTTTTTAACTTTAGTAGGGTTTTTTTATGAATATGGGTGCTTTTTTATTTGGAGCATATATGTTAAGTATTGAGAGTTCCTCCTGACAAATTTTCCCTGTAATGAGCAAAAAGTGTCCTTCCTTATCTTTTTTGATAACTTTTGGTTAAAAATATACTTTATTCGATATTAGAATGGCCACTCCAGCTTGCTTGTTGGAGCTGTTTGCTTGGAAGGTCTTATTCCCAAACCTTTTTGCCACTTTCTGGGTGCTCCGCCAAGACCTCGCTGTGCCCAAGCTACTCGCAGCACAGTCTCACCAAGCCTGTGTCCCTGGATCTCAGCTGTTTCTGGTGGCCAGAGTCTTATTTTTACAAAGCCTTTGATGTGGTGTGGTATCTTCAAATATTTGAGGAGGATACCCACTTCAGGTGTACCCATGAAAGATAATGGACAAGGAAGAGGTGTTCATAACCAAACTGAAAAAATAAAGGAAAAAGTCATCCCTTGCAGTACCTACACAATTTTCTCTTCTAGCTGAATCCAGTTCACTAAGATTCTACTGCTGTTCTAGATAAAAAATTGCTGTGTTTGACAGTTTACTGTCTTCCAAATCTCTCAACCACTGCATTTTGTATATTTCAGTGCATAGATGAGTATTGAGAGACAAAGCACAATGATTTCTGGTCTATACCTATGACTACATCTAGTCTACATCTAGATCAGATGGAAGTAAATGATACTACCCAGAAATACTGGATTTAGACACAGACAGAAGAATAAAGTCAGATATGTATGTTATCTCCTGGTATGGGGAATGAATCTCTTCTATACACAGAAATAAGAAGTAATAGTTTTAATTGTCAACTTAACACAATATGGGATCATCAGGGAAGAGAGACTCACTGAGGCACTCTTGGTTAGATCAAGTGAGCCTTAAGCATGTCTGTGGGGAATTGCCTTGATCACATTAATTGAGGAAGACCATTACACCATTCCCTAGGCAAGGGATTCTGACCTGTGTAAAAGTGAAAAAGTAAAATTGAGTATGGGCATTTATGTATTTATTTATTTATTTATTTATTCATTTATTTATTTATTTATTTATTTATTTATTGCTTTTTACTATAAATATGACTGCTTCAAGTCCCTGTTGCCTTGACTCATAATGATGGAATGCAACCTAGAACTGTAAGCTGAAATGACCCTCTCTTATCTTAGTTACTTTTCCCAGGATATTTTTATGTCAGCAACTGGGAACAAATGTAAGAAGATACGATTGGCAGCTTACGAGTTTGGAAAGTCCTGACAGAGATGGGTGGAAAGTGAACCATTCTGTTTTTCCATCTGCCACCAGCTCCCTTTGGTCCTTATGAATGGAATGGGAGAAAAAAAATAACATCTTTAACTTGCCCAGCAAGATTTAGAAAGACCAGAAGTATTTTCTTTATGTTTTGCTTTCTTTCATTCAGGTTTAAGCAAAAAAAAAAAAAAAAAAACTACAGATTCCTCAAGGATATATCAAGCTACAGTGTCACTGTATTATCACATAAATCAAGGAAACAAATAACAGTAAAACTCCACTTTGGTAAATACACAGAAGAAAAAAATCATCTTCCACTGTACTCCTTATCTGAAAGAAGAGGGAGCTGTTTTATTATGAATAATTTACTAAACATGATCTATTCTTCAACATAAACAAAAGATATGAATTTATTCTGTTGCCTAGACAAAAATCAATGCTAAAATTATATTAAAGAGAAAAATAAACATAAATACCAAAGAAAATCATCAAAAATGATGAAAATAGAGTAATAATGTTCAGAAAATTAGAAAATATCTGACTTTTAAAAGCAGTTAGCAAGAAAAAAATACTGTACTAAAGCATTGAGGGCTGAGGCCAAGGCTAATTCAGTCAAGCACTGGTAATGGAACTGTGAGAACCTAAGCTTCATCCCCAGTGCTGCAAATGTGGAGCCAAACAAACTGTTGGGGCTTACTGGCCAGCCAGTCTATCCTAATCAGCAAGTCCTGGAACAAATGAAAAACCTTGTCTCAAACAGGGTGGATGGCTTCTGAGTAACATCTGACCTTTGCACACACAAGCACATATATATACATGCACCCTCAAATACAACATACATAAATACATGTACATATATAATAAGTTAGTGTGTTTAGGAATAAGAAATGTTTTAGTGTCTGAAGATACATAATGGAAAGTTTAGAGACAGAGAACCTTTTGGAAATTTCTAGAAAGAGCAGTTGGACGACTAGGAGTCACACAATCTAAGTTGCTCTCTTCTTTCAGCCAAGACTAGGACCAACCATGGGCACCTCAGGGACTGAGAGTAGAAACTCATTCTAGAAACAGAATTGAACAGTAAATCCAGCCTGCTTCTTTTGATTGAAGGCACAAGGCAGTCAAACCTGCTTAAGTTCGCTCTGCCCCCATATCAATCAACAGTTGGAGAGATACTTCCATGGGGAAACAATGCCTAGCAAAGGAATCATGTTCACATACATTAATACAGCTCAAGACAAACTGATGTTCCATGTAGACACAAGTCAACTTTGATAAACTCCACTAATAGACACAGGATTGAAACCTACCTTTAGGGCCTCTGCTTAAGCTTCAATAAATAGTCAAGATTCTCTGGATAACTGACACTGAAGTCAAAGGTGAATGAGAAAGTGGCAATAAGAAACTCCAAAGGATAAAATCCAGCAAACAAAAGGCTGAAATCTTTGCATTTATCCCTCTCATGCCAGTGTGACAAAATGTCAGACAGACACTACTTAATGGAGGAGAAATTAATTTTGCTTCATGGTTTCAGATGGTTGCTCAGTACTAAAGTTCTGCAGGAGACATGAAGTTCTGTTAGTGGGAGCATGGGTTGGAGACTCCTCATATAATTAAGAGATAAAGCATAAAGACTTGACTGGACTCCAAGTGGGAATAATCTTCGAAGGCCTAAAGTAGTTATCTACCTCTGCCAAACAGGCCTCACCTCCTAATAATACAAATTGTCACAAACTAAGGACCAATGTTCAAACCATGAACCCCTAGGAAATGTACTCAAATTATAAGAAAATACTCTGTGTGTGTGTTTGTGTGTGTGTGTGTGTGTGTGTGTGTGTGTGTGGTATGTGTGTGACTGTGCGTGTGTGACTGTGCCTGTGAGACTACTTAGAAAACTAATACCAAGGTGCTCAGAAGAGCTGCAGGAGGGCTCTCCATCCTAAGTGGAAGGGTGAGTCAACTTCTTCTGCCCACTGTCTACCCCAGGAGAGGCTGCCCAGACCTATAACAGAGCAGGGTGTGGTGCTATCTGGGAGTGTACACTTCCAGCTCAAGGCCAGACCCAGCCCAGCTGCATCAGGACTGGGCACTGCCGTCTGATAGCACAGCCTACCCAGATAGATGAACACCCAGAAACAATCTCCTTCCAATGACCGCAATCCCACAAACCCACAAGAAAAAAAAAGCCCCAGATAGAAACAACAAGATCATCTAGCATCACCTATCACAAAATAGCAAGAGGCAAGCACAAGTCTCTAAGAAACAGAAACCAAAACAACGTATCAACATCAAAACTCAGTTCTTCCACCACTACAAATAGTGGAAATTCCCAACTCACCAGAAAAACAAGACTTAGACTAAAAATCATACTGCATGATGATGATGAAGATCCTTGAGAAGCACATAAATCACACACTTAAAGAAGTACAGAAGAGCCAGAAAAACACATGAAAACAAGTTGAAGTCCTTAAAGAGAAAACACACACAAAAAAAAAAATCCACAAAAGTCACTTAAAGAGCTACGGGAGGCCAAACAACCATGTGAAGAAACTAAAAACAGAAATAGAAACAATGAAAATAATCACAAAAGGAGACAACCCTGAAGTTGAAAAACCTAAGAAAGATATCGGGAGTCATAGATGCTAGCATCACCAACAGAATACAAGAGATGGAAGAGAGAATCTCAGGAGCAGAAGATACCATAGAAATCATTGACACAACAGTCAGAGAAAATGCAAAAATCAAAAAGATTCTAACCAAAAGCATTCAGGAATTCCAGGACAAAATGAGAAGACCAAACTTAAGGATAATAGGTGTAGAATAGAGCAAAGACACCCAACTGAAAAGCCCAGTAAATATCTTAAACAAATTTATAGAAGAAAACTTTCCTTGCCTAAAAATAATGATGACCACTCCCATACAAGAATCGTACAAAACCTCAAATAGACTGGACCAAGAAATAAATTCTTCCTGATAAATATAAGTCAAAACAACAAATGCTCAAAACAAAGAAAAAATACTAAAAGAGGTAAGAGAAAAAGGACAGGTAACATATAAAGGCAGACCGATCAGAATTATGCCAGACTATGAAAGCTGGAAGATCCTGGACTGAAACCATACAGACCCTAAGGGAACACAAGTTCTAACCCAGGTTAATATATCCAGAAAAACACTCAATCACCATAGATAGATAACCCAATATATTCCAGGACAAAAACAAATTACACAATATCTGTCTACAAATCCAGCCCTACAAAGGATAATAGATGGAAAACTTCATCACAAAGAGAAAAACTCTACCCTGGGAAAATCAAGAAACTAATCTGCTTACAACAAAGAAGAAAAGCTCACAAACATAACTCTACCTCCAACAGAAAAATAGCAGGAAACAACAATCACTATTTCGTAATATCTCTTAACATCAAAGGATTCAATTCTCCAATAAAAAGATATAGAGTTTCAGACTGGATAAGTAAACAGGATCCAGTATTCTGCTGCGTACAGAAAACTTATCTCATCAACAAAGACAGCCACTACTTCAGAGTAAAAGGTTGGGAAAATACTTTCCAAGCAAATGGTCCCAAAAACAAACAGGAGTAGCCATCCTAATATTGGATAAAATAGATTTTCAATAAAAAGTCATCAAAAAGGTCAAGGAATAACACATTTTACTCATCAAATGAAAAAAAATCTATGAAAAAGAACTCTCACTCCTGAATATGTATGTTCCAAATACAAGAGCAACCACATTCATGAAAGAAACTCTACTAAAGCTCAGAACATATATTACACCACATACAATAATAGTGGAAAACTTCAACATGCCACTCTAATCAATGAACAGATCAGGGATGAGGAAACTGAACAGAGACACAGTGAAACTAACCGAAGTGAATTTAACAGACATCTATAGAATATTTCACTCTAAAACAAAAGAATAATATACCTTCTCAGCACCTCATGGCACTTTCTCCAAAATTGATCATATTCTCCAAAATGGTCACAAAACAGGGCTCAACATACACAAGAAGATCAAAATAATACCATGTATTCTATCAGATCACTAAGGTCTAAATCCCGTCTTCTATAATAATAAAAAGAACAAAAAAAACCCCACATACACATGGAAGCTAAACAATGCTCTACTCAATGGTAGCTTGGTCAAGAAAGAAAGAAAGAAATTGAGAGAGAGAAAGAGAAAGAGAGAGGGGGGAGGAAGAAATAAAGAAATCAAAGACTTTTTAGAATTTAGTGAAAATGAAGCACAACATACCCAAACTTATAAGATACAATGAAAGCAGTGCTAAGAGGAAAATTTGTAGCACTGAGCACCTCCTAAAAGAAACTGGAGAGAGCATACACTAACAACTTGACAGCTCAACTGAAGACTCTAGAACAAAAAGAAGCAGATACCCCCAAGAGGAGTATATGCCAGGAAATAATCAAACTCAGAGCAGAAATTGACCAAATAGAAATAAAAAGAACTACACAAAGAATCAACAAAACCAAGAGCTGGTTCTTTGAGAAAATCAACAAGATTGGTAAGCCCTTAGCCAGACTAACCAGACAGTGCAAAGAGAGAGTATCCAAATTGACAAAATGAGAAATGAAAAGGGATACATAACAACTGAAACTGAGGAAATTCAGGAAATCATTAGATTCTACTACAAAAGCCTATACTCAACAAAACTAGAAAATCTAGAAAAAAAATGGACAATTTTCTAGACAGATAACAACTATCGAAGTTAAATCAGACCAGATAAACCATCTAAACTGCCCCCATAACCCCTAAAGAAATAGAAGCAGTCATCTAAAACCTCCTAACCAAAAAAATCTCAGGACCTGATAGGTTTAGTGCAGAATTCTATCAGACCTTCATAGAAGACCTAATACCAATGCTCTCCAAACTATTCCACAAAATAGAAATAGAGGAAATACTACCCAACTCATTCTTTGAAGCCACAATTATGCTTCTTCCTAACCCACAAAAAGACCCTATGAAGATAGAGAACTTTAGACCAATTTCCCTCATGAACATTGATGCAAAAATACTCAATAAAATTCTTCGAAACCAAATCCAAGAACACATAAAAACAATCATTCACTATGATCAAGTAGACTTAATCGCAGTGATGCAAGAATGAAAATACATCAATGTCATTTACTACATAAACAAACTTAAAGAAAAAGATCACATGATTATCTCTCTAGATGCTGAGAAAGCATTAGACCAAATTCAATACCCCTTTATGTTAAAGGTCTTCGAAAGGTCAGAAATTCAAGGTTTATACATAAACATAGCAAAGGCAATATACAGTAAACCAGTAGCCAGTATCAAAATAAATGGTAAGAAACTTGAAGTCATCCCAATAAAATCAGGAACTAGACAAGTCTGCCCACTCTATCACTACCAATTCCATATAGTACTGAAAATGCTAGCCCAAGCATTAGGACAACAAAAAGTGGTCAAAGGAATACAAATTGGAAAGAAATGAGTCAAAATATCACTATTTGTAGATGATATGGTAGTATACTTAAGTAACCCCAAAATTTTCACCACAGAACTTTTACAGCTGATAAACAACTTCAGCAAAGTGGATGGATATAAAATTAACACAACAAATCAGTATCCTTCCTCTTCTCAAAGGACAAATAGGTTGAGAAAGTAATTAAGAATCAACACCCTACACAATAGTCAGAAAGTATATAAAATACCTTGGTGTGACCCTAACCAAGCAAGTGAAAGATCTGTACAACAAGAACTTCAAGTCTTCAAGTCTGAAGAAAGAAATTGAAGAAGACCTCGGAAGATAGAAAGACCTCCAATGCTCATGGACTGGAAGGATCAACATAGTAAAAATGGCCATCTTGCCTAAGGCAATCTACAAATTCAATGCAATCCTCATCAACATTCCAACTCAGTTCCTCATAGAGTTAGAAAACGCAATTTGCAAAATCATTTGGAATAATAAAAAACCCAGAAAAATCATTTTCAACAATAAAACAAACTTCGAGAGAAATCATCATCCCTGTCCTCAAGATGTATTACAGATCAATTGTGACAAAAACTTCCTGGTATTGATACAGAGACATGCAGGTAGATCCGTGAAATAGAATCAAAGACCCAGAAATGAACCCACACATCTATGGTCACTTGATCTTTGGCAAAGGAGCTAAAAGCATTCAATGGAAAAGGACAGCCTCTTCAACAAATGGTGTTGGTTCAACTAGAAGCCAGCAAGCACAAGAATGCAAATCAATCCTTTCTTATCTCCTTGTACAAAGCTCAAGTCCAAGTGGATCAAAGACCTCAACATTAAACCAGGTACACTGAAACTAATAGAAGAGAAAGTAGGGAAAACCTTAGAACACATAGGCACAGGGAAAATTTTCCTGAACAGAACACCAATGGCTTATGTTCTAAGAACAAGAATCAACAAATGAGTCCTCATGAAATTGCATAGCTTCTGTAAGCCCAAGGACACTGTTAAAAGGACAAAAGGGCAACCAGCAAATTGGGAAAAGATCTTTACCAATCCTACATCTGATAGAGTGCTAGTATCCAATATATACAAAGAACTAAAGAAGTTAGACTCCAGAGAATCAAATAATCCTATTAAAAAATGGGGTACAGAGCTAAATATAGAATCTCAGCTGAGGAATATTGAATGGCTGAGAAACACCTAAAGAAATGTTCAACATCCCTAGTCATCAGAAAAATGCAAATCAAAACAACCCTAAGATTCTACCTCATCCCAGTCAGAATGGCTAAGATCAAAAACTCAGGTAACAGCAGATGCTGGTGAGGGTGTGGAGAAAGAGAAACACTCCTCCACTGCTGATGAGGATGCTTGCAGCTAACAATCAGACTGAACACGGGGACTCCAATGAAAGAGCTAGAGAAAGGACTGAAGGAGCTGAAAGGTTTGCAACCTCATGGGAAGAACAACATCATCAATCAGCCAAGGCACTGGGGTAGAGAGAGTGATTGGAAGAGGGAGCACCTTCACAGAAGCAAGTTGAGGGGAGTGGGGGGAAGGAGGTATAACATTTGAAATGTAAATACAGAGAATACCCAGTAAAATTGGAAAAAAAGGTAACAGAAGTCTATAGAAGAAAACTGAAAGAAAGAAAGAAAGAAAGAAAGAAAGAAAGAAAGAAAGAAAGAAAGAAAGAAAGAAAGAAACCTAATACCAGAAGAACAAAAATGGGGTGGTGTGAAATGAAATATAATTGCATAAGTAAAGAGTACAGTGGCAAATTTAAAAAATTAAATTAAATTAAAGAGATTTTTTAAAGTAAAGAACAGAGGTTGGAAACAGGAGACAAAACCAGAAAACTCACAAACTCTGTCTAGGAGGTCAGACCCCTGACTGGTACCTGTTTCAGGAAAAGAGAGAGAGAAATGGGAGAACGCTGAGAGCTATGTAACAAAAGCCTCTGTGGGCTGAAAAGAACAGGTGCGGTAAATACTAAGCAAAGAAACTTCAAAACAAACATGTTCATCGCATTTTCAGAACTCTGGGAGTAAAGAGATCTTAAAACTTCAGAGAGGAAAAGTCTCACACAGAGATGAAAGAATTAATAGTTTCTCAGGTTCTGCAATACCGAAAAGACCTTTAAAATTTATGGGACAAATGAGCGCATTCTAAGCTAGAAATGAATTGATCAGTCAACTAAGAGGGATGGTGTGGTACCACAGGATGCCCCACACAGCTTCCAGTGGGTCAACCCCTGCCTCCTGTGTGGTTTGTGTGTGTGTGTGTGTGTGTGTGTGTGTGTGTGTGTGTGTGTGTTTGCTTGTTTGTTTGTTTGTTAAAGCTTAGAGATAAAGTCCTAGCAAAACCCGGAGTTTGGCCAAGACAGAGAAGGAAGACAGGATAGTGACATAAACAGAGAGAACACTGAACACATCAGTAAAAGTGCACATATCGAAAGGTAATAAAATGGGGCCGGAAAACAGCCAACCTGGAGGAAATCATTAACAGCCGAACCGGCCACTGGAAGAGGATCCCTCTAAATCCGGTGCATAAGAGCTGGAAATCGGAAAACGTAATTATGGTTTTGCAAAGGTCTTTAGAAAACTTTGATTCTCGCATTGCTTAGAATGACCAAGGATTCGCTTTCTGCCTTGGCAGATCTACTAGGTTAGCTTCTCAGAAGCCACTGTGGAAAGGGCTGGGTCAGCATAACTAAAAGGGGTCTGCAGTCTGGAGTTCGAGGAGGGGCACTTCTTAAAACCGGCCTGCCTCTTCTTTTCCCAGTTCAGTTTGGCTCCAGGCCGAAATCCATTCCCATTGTCAGATTATTTCTGTCACTGATCTGAAATGGGATGGTCTGTTTTTAGCGAGACTACTGTATAATCGTACTGCTTTTATTGTGAAGATTTGCAGCCATAGCTGTAAACTTGGTGCAAATTTTCTTTGTCCTTTCAAAAATAATAATTGGCTTCTCTCAGTTCACAATGCATTCTATTTTTGTCCTGGGGAATGTCACCGCCCATAGCATTGAGGCAGTTAGAGAGAGTGGAAATTTGTTGAAGACCAATAGACCCTTTCATTTGTCTTTTGTGATTCTTAAATATGTACTGCTGAAATATGCTTCTCCAGGAAAGTCAGAAATTAACCATTTTTTTCTTTTCTCTTGCTGGATATTTTCTTTATTGACATCTCAAATGTTATTCCCTTTCAGTTTCCCCTCCAGAAATCCCCTATCCCATCCCCCCTTCCACTGCTTTTATGAGGGAGCTCCCCCACCTACACACCTACCTATTTCCTGTCTCCCCACCCTGGTATTCCACTACACAGGAGCATCAAGACTTTACAGAACCAGGGGTCTTTCCTCCTATTGATGTCCAACAAGGCCATTTTCTGCTATATATGCCACTGGAGACATGGGTCCCTCCATGAGTACTCTGGTTGGAGGTTTTGTCCCTGGGAGCTCTGGAGGGATGGGTCTGGTTGGTTGATATTGTTGTTCTTCCTGTGGGGTAGCAAATCCCTTCAGCTCCTTCAGTCCTTTCTCTAACTCCTTCACTGGGGACCCAGTTCTCAGTCAAACGATATCTGTCAACATCTGTCTCTGTATTTGTCAGGCTCTGGCAGAGCCTCTCAGGAGACAGCTATATCAGGCTCCCCTCAGCAAGCACTCCTTGGCATCCACAATTGTGTCTGGGTTTGGTGGCTGTGTAGCGGATGGATGCCCAGGTGGGACAGTCTCTGGATGGCCTTTCCTTCAGTCTCTGCTCCACACTTTGTCTCTATATTTCCTCCTATGAATATTTTGTTTTCCCTTCTAAGAATGACTGAAACATCCACACTTTGGTCTTACTTCTTAAACATCACGTGGTCTGTGAATTATATCTTGTGTATTCCAAGCTTTCGGGCTAATATTCACTTATCAGTGAGTGCAAACCATGTATGTTCTTTTGTGATTGGGTTACCTCACTCAGGATGATATTCTCTAGTTCCATTCATTTTCCTAGGAATTTCATGAAGTCATTATTTCTAATAGTTGAGTAGTACTCCATTGTGTAAATGTACCAAATTTCATGTATCTATTCCTTTGTTGAAGGACATCTGGGTTCTTTTGAATTCCTAGCTATTATAAATAAGGGTGTTATGAACATAAGCATGTATCCTTGTTGTATGTTGGAATGTCTTTTGGGTATATGCCCAAAAGTTGTATAGCTGGGTCCTTGGGTAATAGGATGTCCAATTTTCTGAGGAACCGCCAGACTGATTTTCAGAGTGGTTGTACCAGCTTACAACCCCACCAACAGTGGAGGAGTGTTCTTCTTTCTCCACATCCTCACCAGCATCTGGTATCACCTGAGTTTTTGATTTTAGCCATTCTGACTGGTGTGAGGTGGAATCTCAGGGTTGTTTGGATTTGAATTTCCCTTATGATGGATGACACTGAACATTTCTTTAGGTGTTTCTCAGTCATTCCATATGTCCCTGTTACAAATTTTCTGTTTAGTTCTATACCCGTTTTTTGATTGGGTTGTTTGGCTTTTTAGTGGCTAGCTTCTTGAATTATTTACATATTTTAGATATTAGTCTTCTACGTTCTGTGTGGTTAGAGAAGTTTTTTTTTTTTTTTTTTTTTTTTCAACTGCCGGCTGCCAATCTGTCTTATTGCCTATGTCCTTTGCCTTATTTTATGAGGTCCAATTTGTCTGTTGTCAATCTCAGAACATAAACCATTGGTGTTCTGTTCAAGAAATTTTCCCCTTCCCCATGTATTCAAGGCTTTTCTCCACTTTCTCTTCTATTAGTTTTAGTAGACCTTGTTTTATGTGATGGTCCTTGAACCATTTGGACTTGAGCTGTTGCTTATGTTCTTCCAGTTGCCTCTCACCATCTGGTTATCTCTAGTGCTACCTGCCCATGCTGTCTCTGAACCTGTCCTTCCTGTAGTACCTGTCCCTCCTGTGATCCTGGTTGTGTCAGAACTCCTCAGAGTCCAGCTGTCTCTATGATCCTGAGATTCTGGGGTCCTAGGAATGGCAGAACTCCTGGAAGTCAAGCTTACTCTGGGTGTTGCAGGATTGGGTGGGGATCTAGAGCCTGGGCACAGGTACAAGCTGGAAGGAACCTATGCCTGGGGCTGGGTGAGGATTTGTGATTCCCTGGTTCCTGTGGGGGTCACATTTATGCTAATTGATGGGAAAGATATTGTGGCCTCAACAGTGATCTTTAGTGTTTCAGAGCTCCAGAGCTCATGATTGTGTCTGATCTCCTAGGAGTTTAGCTTCCTCTGTAATCCTGTGATCCTATGATCCTGTGATCCTGGGTGTTTCAGAGCACCTGGGCATTAGGCTCCCTCTGAGTTAGAGGTGAGTGCAGATCCAGTGTCATAGATCTACTCTGGTACAGGTTCAAACTGGAAGGAACCTGTGCCACTGGCTGGGCGGAGGGGTTCTGATTCCCTGGAACCAGGGACCCAGTTACTCCTGGTGTTGGAGCAGTTGTTGTGGCTTCCTCACCTGTGGTCCTGGGCATGTTAAGGCACCTGGGCACTGAGCTTCCTCTGGGTGTTGTGGAACTGAATGTGGAGCTAGTGCCCAAGGTCTTCTCAGAGCACAAGTTTGGACCAGAAAGCAAATTTAACGATTTTAAAACCTGATGTTTGCTTCTATGTGACTACAGCCTTCATGAATCTTCTTCAAGAAAGTGGTGGTATTTAAGATGTTGCCAGCTCTTTTCTGTACACAGGACTCCTTCTTTATGACTCTAGCTGTTTGGATTATCTTTTATTAATAAACTAATCCTGTATTTCAACTCCCACCAACAGACCTATTCAAAAAGCAAGCAGTGTTGTTCTAAACAGCCTACTGCTTCTTTTTTTTTAACTTAAAACTTTGGTTTAACTATTACTGTTTGTCTTTTTTCAGCATGAGTGGCTAAGAATGCATATAAGGAGATTACACATTAGTTTGCTATTTTTAATCTTTTACTAATCTTTATGAGATAAGCATATGATTTATTCGCATTCAATAATTTTTCTCCTGTTGGGCAAAAGGCATGTTTGGATTTTCCCTTGGCTTTTAATAATAATTAGTGGCATCCAAAGTGAAGTGTGTGGTGCCTGGGCCCAGATGATGCATAAGGTGTAAGGTGGAATCTTCAGGGTGAAGCAGAAATAATATAAAACTAAATTCGAGTTTCTATAGTGATTCCAAGACAATTCCAGGTTTGTTATCACATCTGATCTCCACAACTACCCTGACATGGGTAGGAGAGACATGGAAATGTATCCTGCAAATGCAAAACTGAGCCTCAAGTTACTGAGGTCAGCTAGCACCGCATAACTAAGACAGAACACAGTGGGGCCTTTGCACCAAACCTCTTCATTACTCTCCAGTCAAGTATTAGGTCTCTGGGTATGCTTATCAGGCTTTTCCACGAATATGACAAATTTTACAGAAATACCCTTGGGGACCATTTATTTTAGCATGTAGTTTTTAGAGGATTCTATCCATGTCCTGCTGTTTCTGGTAGTAGTGATGTGGAAATCATGACAGATGACTGAGGAGAAGCTAAGTGTTCATCTCATGTAGCGATGAAGAAAGAAGAAAAAAAGTGCCAGCATCCATGTCCATAGAAGGGAAGATCTCAGTGAGCTCTTTCATTCAAGTGCCACCTCCTAAAGACTTCGCTGTCTTCCAGTGATACTGCATCTGGGAATTCTCCAAAACCCAAGCTTTCACTGTGCATTCCAGATTCAAACAATAATATTAGGGAAAAACAAAATTCTTGAGGTAAATATCTACAGGACTTCACTTATTCTCATTCACAAACCCATTAAAAAATTCTTGTAAATCTAGATAAATTGTTAACTATGTTATTATTTAGCATAATCAAATGCTTTGCAAGAAGAACTACATAAAAGAATACATCTGCTTTCTAAAGTAGATATGACACCTAATTACATTTCCAACATAATTCCTTCTTATAAATATAAAATATGTTAAAATATTATATAACATTTTAATTTATAAAGTTCAGTATCTCCCTTCACCCTGATTTAGAATACTGGGTTTTATTTCTGAAGATTTTAGTTTTGACATGCCCACTTCGATTAATGTTTTATGTTTTTATAATTTTAGAGAACATATTTGCATGTTTTCACTTAATATTATATTAAACAGTTTCCATAATACCATCTTCAAAAACACAATAATGATTACATGTGTATATGGCTTTTTCATTTTATTAAAAATCTACAACAATGATTAAAAATATGAATGATTAAACTCATGATCTAAGTTTCTATATTGTGTCTCGAAATAGTTGTAACATTTACAGGCTCAGTATTGTGAGATCTCACCTCTACCAGCAGACCCCCATGAATCTAGTTTCTCCAGCCTAAACCATTGCTAGAATTTTTGACTCTTCTGTTTGTCTAATCAGAAAATTATATTGCATCTATCTTTAAGATGTATCCTAAATTAAGTCCCTACTCAATATATTTTAGGCCACATCTATTCAAATATTTCAGGTTGCTGGTTATCCATTATAATATATGCACACACACACACGTGTGTGTGTGTGTGTGTGTGTGTGTGTGTGTGTGTGTGTGTGCATCAATAAGTGTGAATTCTGTGCTCATTTTGAAGTCAATGTCTTCTGTGATTATCCTCTTTGTCATCTACAAAACTCATCTCTCATCTCACTAACCTTCTCGAGAACTGAGTAAAGTGGTGCCCCATGCTTGCTTTGTATATCTTACTGGTGATTTCTCTGCCACTTCATCATAGCGTTTAATAGGTTGGGATGGGAACTATGTGTCTTACTCGTAAAAATATATGCTGCTCGACTTGAATATGCCATATGAAGTAATACAGATACTAAAGTCCAATTCTTACATGATCTACTCTACAGTGCATAAGATCCCACATGTTGAAATGTGTGATACTCAAAGAAGAATGCAGGTCAATGAGTCAGGAAACCTATGGATAATATAATGGGCATCATGAGTAGCATATTTGTGTTTGATGGACGTGTAGTAATGACTGATCAGGGCTCTGAATGAATTAAATATACTGAACCCTACATGTAGACATGAATTAAACAGAAAAAATTAAATAATTAAAAACTGAAAAATCAAACTATGTATTGAAGAATAACCTTTTTTGGGCTAAAGAGATGGCTCAGTGGTTAAGACTGCTCTTCCAGAGGTCCAGAGTTCAATTCCCAGCAACCACATGGTGACTCAAAACCATCTGTAATGGGATCCTATGCCCTCTTCTGGTTTTTCTAGAAACAGCTATAATGTACTCATATAAATAATAATAAATAAATCTTTTCAAAAAAGAATAACTTTTTGGCTGTAGTAATAACAAACTGAGTGACAATAGTGACTACAGCTTAAGGTGATGATAAGAAATTATATTTTCAGTCAGAAATACAAATGTATATCCTAGTAGTTGGAAGTAAGGTGGGAATAAAAGGCCTATGCTAAAGATGGGGTTGGGGGTTAAAGTTGGTAACATAGAGAAGTAGGTGAATGCATGAGATTAGGTGAAGTCCACGAAAGAGAATATCAATAAAAAAAGAAGCTGTGATGTAAAATCCAGGAAGCCTTATCATTAGCCATAAGGAAAAGTGGAATCCACCAAATAACCCTGAAAATGTCCTCCATGAAGGAAAAAAAAAAAACCTCAGGATTCTGGTAACCTGGAAACAAAGTTGTTACTATGAAGGTGATATCTGAGTAGTGGATTTAATAAAATGACCTTGAGAAGTTGACCAGAACAATTTTAAGGGCTGTAGTGAATATAAAGCCCTAAGTAAAATCATTGCAAGAGAAACTGAAAAGCAAAATGTATAACTATTGAATAGAGAAAATATTTTCATAGAATTGTATTGAACACTAGAGTACAAAAAACGTATTGAAGAAAGAAGACATTGGTACTTTTGGTTTCTGCTTCTCTTTCTTTCTTTCTTTCTCTCTCTCTCTCTCTCTCTCTCTCTCTCTCTCTCTCTCTCTCTCTCTCTCTCTCTCTCTCCCTCTCTCTCTCTCTCTTTCTCTCTCCATCTCTATCTATCTATCTCTATCTCTGTATGTCTGTCTGTCTATCTCTGTCTGTTTCTCTCTCTTTCTCTCTCTCTCTCTCTCTCTCTCTCTCTCTCTCTCTCTCTCTCTCTCTCTCTCTCTCTCTCTCTCTTGCTTTCTCCCTTCTAAGAGAGGCTTAGGAGTTTTAATTTTTCTTTCATTTTGGGTATTATACAATTACATCTGTTTCTACTTCCTTTTCTCCTCTCAACAGCCTATCACGTACCTCTCTTTACCCTCTTTTAAGTTCAGGACATTAAATAACAAAATAAGAAAAACACTAATTGTTACATATAAGAAAGAATATGGAGTTAGATGGGTATCATCTTAGTTAGCGTTACAATTGCAATAATGAAACACCATGACCAAAAACACCTTGAAGAGGGAAGGGTTTATTTTCACGCACAGTTCCATATAACCATTCATAATTAAAAGCAGTAAGAGCAGGAACTTGGAGGCAGGGGCAACAGAGGAATGCTGATTATCGACTTGTTCTTCATGGATTTCTCAACCTGCTTTCTTGTAGAACCCAGATTTACCAATCCAGGTATGACACCACTCACAATGGGCTGGGCCCTCCTCCATCAATCATTAATTAATAAAATGCCTTCTAGCCAAATCTTATAGAGACATTCTCTTAATTGAATTTCTCTCCTTTCAGATAACTCTAGTTGGTCTCAAGTTGGCACAAAATTGGCCAGCACAAGTGGGTAAGAGGGGAGGGACAGAGAGGAGTAAAGTGAGTAGAAATGATGATCAGAATATATTGCATAAGAATTTATTTTCACCCTATTAAAAATGGGGTACAGAGCTAAACAAAAAGTTCTCAATTGAGGAATATCAAATGCCTGAGAAGCAGTTTTTGTTGTTGTTCGTTCATTTGTTTTTGGTTTTGTTTTGTGAGCTTTATGTTTTGGTTTGATATTTTGGTATCACTGAGGTCTTTTTGGTTGATTTGCTATGTTTTTGTTTGGCTTGGGGGTATTGGTTTGGGGTTTGAGACAGAGAAGGTGAGTGGGTTAGGGAGGTAGGATAGGTCTGGGAGACATTGGGGAAAGGAAAAGAATATGATTAAAATATATGACACTTAAAAATAATAATGACAAGAACCAAACTTACTGTCTTCCAAAGGAGACAAAGAACTAATAAGAGGAAAGACGCGAGATCAATAACTAGAGATCCCAGTGAGAGCAGAGTCATGGAAGTTGTGGCTCTCCATGGGATAAACAGGGAGCAGTGCATGCAGCAGGGAGTAGAAGTCATGAAGATGGGTCTGTAATAGAGTTGTAGTTGTGCATCAGTAACGGGATATTAAGACTGACAAGATGGCTGTGAAGCTGAGAATACTCGCCTTTCTTCCAGAGACCCAAGCACACCCAGTTCAATGGTCAACAACTGCCAATAACTTGAGTTCCAGGGGTTCTCTTCCCCTCTCCTGGCCTCCATGAGCACCCAAATATGTGTGGCACAAACACACAGACACAGGCACATGAATAAATAAGAACAAATCTTTTTTTTTTTTTAATGAGGCCTTGATCACATCTAGCAATTGATTAAATGACTTGCCTTTGCAAGGTACTAAAACATCAGAGCTTTTTACAGACAGTCTGTACAATATTCAGCCTCTGTGTGACTCTGGATGGTCTGCATCACATCTCACTGCCTTCTCAAGCTTATTCAAATCTAGATGCTCCAACCCTGAGGTAGCCTCCTTCCTGGTGTACAGTCCTACCTTAAGACCCAATTGCTATTGGGTACCCAGATTTCTCATAATCTCCTCCCTTACCTCCTTCAAAGGTTTTGCTCAGCAGGGACATTTACACTGATCCCTTTGCTGCCAATTCTAGATAAAAGTAGGATGCAACCCAGCCCCTAATTTTTCTTGTTTTCTATCTTCCATATTACTTATTGTCTTCTAATCATACAATATTCGTATTGAACATTTCACTTCTTCATTTTCTTCTCTCCATTATAACATGAATTCCATGAAAT
Source organism: Micromys minutus (assembly GCF_963924665.1). NCBI lineage: Eukaryota > Metazoa > Chordata > Mammalia > Rodentia > Muridae > Micromys > Micromys minutus. Next base: position 27,375,726 of record NC_137974.1, on the reverse strand, counting down.
AAAGACTTATGTTTTTGCAGTAGCTGCTTTCCCAGGTCATAGTTCTAACATAATTAATATGACCTGTGAATGGATGGCCTTTACTTTTGTTTTTATTTAATTCCTGTTCCTCTAACAAGTAAATATATCATTATTTTAATCTATGACACTTTTTTAAATTTTTTATATCTTTGTTGACTTTGCAAAAACCACCACTTTGAAAAGGACTCATAACCAGGAATAATAGCATGTACCTTCAGTTCCAACATTCAGGAGGCCCATCATAAAGTTAAGACCATTTTGGGTCCAATGAGAGGAAAGATCAGTTTCAGTTGTTTTAAATTGTACAAACAAGTTTTAGGAAGCACCACAAAATACAGATATAGAGATATGATACCGGTTGTTGTAAATATAGTTTATTATCCACTATTTTGAAACCCTACAAAGAGATGAATTCAATTCAAAGAGACTATAGAAGAAAACTTCAGATCATCTTGATTTATAAATTCTGTAGCTATAAACTAAAATGTCTGTGCAAGGTAAAAGCTTCCTGACCACATTTAGTAAAATATTCTAAAACTTCACAGAAATATTGATTTTTGAGTTGATACTGGGGGAGATTGGGGAAAAAGAAGTTATCCTAGGCAGACCGCCAGCTCCTAAGGTTGAGAGACTGGTGAGTGGGAGATTTGGGCAGCCGAGGAGCAGAGAGATCTCTGCGGAGTGCGCACACAGGGCGCACCCTCTGACCTGCCTGATCCTGGGACCAGGAACAGAACTTTGGAATCTCTGTTCCCACCCGGCGACACTGAGGCATAGAACAGGGCTGGGCCCATCTGCCTCCTGGACCAGTGGAGATCCAGTGACACAGACCAGATACAAGGGAAAGGCAAGAACATATCACTGACAACAAAATGGCAAGAGGAAAGCGAAAGTGTATATCCCAAGGAAACCAAGACAACCTGGCAACACCAGAACCCAGTTCTCCCATAACAGCAAACATCAGAATTCCAAACACTCCAGAAAAAGAAGACACAGACCTAAAATCATACCTCAAGATGCTGATAGAGATAC